>NC_036462.1:16898368-17233011 GCF_002775205.1 Xiphophorus maculatus
ATTATATAGTAAATGGTGAAAAAACCCCATCTGCCAATTACCACTGAGTGTAAACACTTTTTGTTGCCCTCTATAAGTCTTTCAAATACCTTTCAAAAGATTTCTGCTCATTAGTCCTACAAATGTCTAACAGCTCTGTGCGATTTCCAGGATTGTTTGAGTTGCAGCCATATATCCTGTTTCTAAAGCTGCTTAATCTTGCTCAGGTTCCCAGGGGGATCCTGGTGCCTATGGCAATGGGCGAGGGCTGGGATATGTTCAGAACAGGGCTTCAGTACATCACAGGGTAACACAAAGACAGACATCCATTCATCCACCCAATCGCACATAAGGACATTGTGGAATCACAAATTCGCCTGATGTGCATGTTTAATATATAGACTATGAATAGAGGGGGGAGGAGGGGGAAGAGTACCCAGAAAAAAAAGCAAACTCCATGTGAGTCTCACCTGAACCTAGGTTCAGGTGAGACTTGAACCTAGGACCTTGTTGTGAAGCATCAGTGTTAATCTCTGCAATTTGTTCAGACAGCAAAAGAATAATTTGGTGTACCTAAAGATGACCTTTATGGATTTTATTTTTAGGATCATTGACCTGTTTTAGAAGCCATTATCACTTCAACTTTGCATAATCATGTTGATATTTACTTGAATTCATTTTTCTTCTCCATTCTCCTGGGGTTTGAATGATTCATTAGTTATTTTACGCAACCCAAGGACTGGTTCCCTTTAGACTGTTTTCTTTGTTTCAAAGAACCCCATCTCCACTCTAAAGGTGACATATCCTCATTTTAATCTGAATGAACAGTTAACTGGAAATGGTTTGTCATCTACCGTACTTGTTTTTTCTGCTTTCAGTGCAATAAATATTTTAATGTTTAGAGTGCTAAGCAGCTGTGGGTGGATGGGTAAATAAAGCTCCTAATCTTGTAAACAAGGAATAGCCCTAACAAGTTTTTCATTAGGTCTTTCTGATTATTGATTAATTCTGTTATTATAAAACCTTACATATAAAGAGCAGAGCATTTCTGTGAGAATTGCTTCTATGTGTTACTAAAGAAATTAACAATGTTTCACAAAAACCCTGAGATGCTCAAGTTCAACTGTGTTTTTCCCAATATGTCACAATACAACCACAAACTCCACTGTATTGAATTGGTATTTTGTGTAATAGATCAACAATAAGCAGTACATGATAGTTAAAGAGAAGTAAAATGTTACTTGCTTTCAAAATATTTTCTTTCTTTTTTTTTTTAAGTGTGCCAGCAGTTTTAATCAGCTCAATTTACTCTGGGCATTCAAAAGTCACCTTGTAAACAGACTCCAATTAAAGTTTGTTATAGAAGATTTGTATCTAACTGCATCACGGTGGCCACGGTTTTTGGAGTTTGTCCCTCAATTGGTGAGTTTCATGTTTGATTCCTGCTCTGTCTGACTCTGTCGTGTTCTTAGTCAAGACACTTCATCCACCCTGCCTGCTGGTGGTGGCCAGAGAGCCCGGTGGTGTTGGAAGGGCAGCTGTGGTTACTATCCAGTAGCTTGCCATCAGCTGTGTGTGAATGGCTGAATGACTGAATATGGTGTGAAGCACTTTGGGGTCCTCTGGACTTGATGAAGCGATATGCAAGAACAAGTAAACTAGTTATATTTCATAGTTATATCTCAATATATAGTCCAAAAATGTAAAAGCTCCTGGGACAACTGAAAATCTATCAAGACATGGCTGTTCAAACAAAAATAATTGCCACAAGACATGTAGAGGACACTGCAAACCAGAGGAGCATGATTGGTCAAATGAAAAATTAAAAGTAGAAGAAAATCAATTAAGGTTTTTAACCTGCATTCAGAATGTTGTGTGCCATACTACTCAACATTCCCACATGGTGGTGGCTGCTTCATGCTGTGCAGATTCTTTTCTTCATTAAGGACAATGAAGCAGGTAAATGGGAAGAAGAATGGAGTAAAGCACAGGGCAGAATAAAAGAGAACTGCCCCAGGCATTCAGACAGGGGCAGTGACCCTGGGGCAATTACCCTAAAAATGTAGCCAGAGCTAACTAAGATGCAGTCAAGCATATCCATGAGATACAGGGCCTAGTGCAAGTCAAAACCTAAATCCAACTGAGAATTTGTGGCAAGGCTCGAAAATGCATGGCCGCCAAAACTCCATGTAACTAAGTTGGAGGTATTTTGTAAAGATGATTAAAGATCTACATTTGTGTCTGGGGAAGACAGTTCAGAAGACTGAATTAGCAATGAAAGGTGGTTACTGACCACAGGGGTTAAATAGTACCATAACCCCATATTTTTAAGCTTTCTATAAAAAATAAGCATTTTTCTTTTACTTTATCATCATGTTGGTCTATCACATAAATTGTGAAGATGAACATGTGAAGATGTTCTGAAAAATATGAATTATTTTTCAAAGCCATTGTATCATCAGTTTCCAGGAAACTTGGCTTTTTCCACAAAGACCCTTTTGACTGGTTGGTCCTTTATTTTCCTTGTATTACAATCACATTTCAACAGTATAATGTTTTTCAGAGTTCACATATTGACTGTATGAAAATGAATTTTCTTGTGAAAGGGAAAATGGATTCTGACAAATTGAGCTCAAGGTAATTATGTGTCCCTGAATTTAATGTTGAAATTTATTGACCTGCTCATTTCAGTGATTTATCTCTTTTTCTTTAAGCTTTTGCATTTTTTAAATCTTATTTAAATTTTTAAAAGGAGAAGATAGTTAAAGTGCCCGTCCAATTGTCTAAAACCAACTGTTTTGTGCCATTTAAGGCAAAGTGAGAAAAAAGATAACCCAAAATCAACAAAAAAAAATGTTAACTGATTAGCAGAGTATAAAAATAGCATGTGACATTTTGGTTTGGCTCACTGAAAAGTGGGCTGTTTCCGATGTTTTCTGATGATGTTTTGGTCTGGAGAGATTTACAGCTACATAAGGGGTCACTGTTTTGGGTCCACTGCACAAAACACTTTTGGACTCTGTCTGATAAATCAAAGAGTTGCCTTTGCTCTTTGGCGTATGACTGAACAAGATGGAAAACGACTCTGATGAGGAGTATTGCTAAACTTCTGCTCAGGTTAATTGCACATGATCGGTGAGGAAACACTCAGCTATGGAGCCATTGTTAAGCACGGTGATGCTTCACTGTGTGTGTGGAGGTGGCGCAGCCTGGAGAATCATGGTCGAGGATGCCCACGAGGCTGTGTGGTCTTTGAAAAGGTAGGCATTTTGGAGAGGAAGCAGATGGCCCACATTAAAAGCAAAGGGCCCTTGTGACTGTCCTCAATGGCCCTGTAGAGAACTAGGTAATTAAATGAGAAATTTAATCAGATTCCTCAAATTAAATGTCCAGCTGGATAGTTCTGCAAGAACACCACTGACTACACATTTACCTAAGGGAGTATCACCAGTATGGATGTGTAATTCTCCAATCGGCACATACACGCACACACACACACCCACACACACACTTGCCACGCGATGATAGCCTATTCCAGGTGATGATTACTGCAAAAGTATTCCATTCACAATTCACCCAGCAGGAAGCAAAGGGGCATCATGTGTGGCTACAGAGGGGTCATTTTAATAATGGGAGCTGGGGGAAGCAACAATTTGCAGGAGGCTTTTTTCAGAGTCCCAGACAGGGCTTTCACACACAAATATAGCATCATGTTTAAATCAGTATACAGTTATGCTTGAGATAAGAGCGGTCCAACATCCCTAACCAAATCAGTCACTGTTTTTAGAAGAAGCTATCATGATATACACACTGCTGATTTCATTAATTGAAATGTGGATGTGTTTAAAACATCAGCAGTCTGATATTTGATCAGAGAGGTAATTTACTTAGTGCCAAACAGGAGTTAAATATGCAGATGTTATGTAAGGATGAAGTCAGCTAATATTATAGAGCCTCTTTACTGTAAAGTAAAATGTGTATTTGCAGAAATTGCTCAGAAAAACAATATTCTTTGGTCAGGATGTTTGCTGAAGAAGAAATAATATACAAAGAAGCACAAAAAATAGACTGCACAGCTAAAATGATCTCATATGCTGTAATATGGAAACCAAAGTCAGAAAGTTGTGAAACAAAACAAAAACTACTATTCAAATGGATCAAAGCAGAGCCAAAATGGCAAAGGTTCAACCAGTGACTACCGGCATGCCAATAAGAGATGGCCCGCAGTAAACTGCAAGTACTGTGACAAATACAAGACTTCTATCTGAAGTCAAAGTATCATCAAGAAATTCAGGTGAAGATACATTGTTGGAAAAGAAATACATTCTGGGTAGAAACAAGATGAAGACTGAAACAGAAGATAGATTTTTCTCTCTTCTTCAGTATAAAATAGCAGAATTTACATCCAGTCCAAAACAATAAAATATTTTGATTTTGGCTCAAATGTACTGTTAGGTGGAAAATATTGGTGCTAATATAAAACCAACAAGCTTTCAGTACTGTAGGCTCTACAGTTTACACCATATATTTTTAGATTAACATGTGTGGTATTAAAGAATACCATACTAACCAATACTTTATTGGAAAAGAGCAAGCATACAGTGCTCCACATTCTACATATCTTATTTTTTATGTATTTGTGCTTCTAGCAAAACATGAACTCCTTAAAAATTACATTTTATTTTTAAAAAGTTCATGAAATTCATGTCATATTCACACTTTACATGGATACTTGAATGATTACTCCTCCTTTGTAGATTGTGACCTACTACAGCCAAGGAAGTTAATGTTTAACTGTATGTTTGCACACTTCAAAGTACTTGGTCTGTTTGACTAGTCAACACCTTGTCAGTTTTATTGGACAAGTGGTATGTAGTTGGGTCTGCTTACATACAAGTGTGCATCCACCTAAATGTTGTGCCAATAAATCATAATACAACTTAGTTAGGCACCACTTTGCTCTGGAGTCCTGTAATAAGTACACCCTATGGTGAGCTTCAGCAGGCCGATTATCTCCAAGTGTTTGAATGAGGAACTATTTTGCCATCATCAGAGGAATGGTCTTGAAAATGGTCTCTCGTTAGGTTTATCTTGGTCTTGGTGTACTCTCCTTCAAAGTTAAGATCTTATCCTTAGCTTTGTCTGCTCTTGACTACAGCACTAACTGTAGTACAAACAATCTAATTATAAGAAAAATGCCTGCCTGGAACAGATTTTTTTACATGTTGAAAAAAATACTTCAACATGGGCACTCCAGCTCACACACATCATGTTTACCGAACATCATTACTGCTACATAGTGTTAAGAAGGAAAGTTATTAGGTTAGCTTAAATTTTTGGAAAAAGCATGGCTCTCCTTCCTCCTGTTATCCGGGTCGCAAGCGGATCTCGTCACAGCCGGCAAGGAAACGGCAAGGCACGATGACGTCACAAAAATACAGAGTTTAATTCAATATAAAACACCGTATGAATTTAACAAGAAACTTCAGAGTACACAGAAGTACATTCTTTACCTGAGACAAAAGAATTAAAAGAATAAGAACAAAGGCGCCTTTGGAGACAGCTGATGCTTAAAAGCAAAACAGGGCAGTTGTCTGAATTCTTATTACTGAGCATTCCCTTTTCTAGTGAAGGCGTTTCTCTTTGTTAATATATGCAAATAGGGCGTACCTCTGTTTTGACCAACCAAGAGCTACCTTGGCAAATACTTAGACCTTCCCCTGAGTTTTAATGACAAATATCAAGAGTCATTTTAGTTATTAAAATTATAAGTTATTTTCACAAAACCTATCTTGCTCCTCTGCAGTCAGCTTCTCCAAAGATTTGAATCTTTACCTTATCACAAACAATAATGAGATAGAAGTCTTTTTCATCCTGTAAAACATAACATTCAAACCATTCCCTTTTGGTTTCCGATATTGTCCTAGTTAGTACATTTTCAAATACATTCCATTTAACTAGATTAGTACTTGTAACTTGGGTAATATATTTTAATCTAACACACTATTGCTATTAATATTAAGAGGTATATCAGAAATTAAACTAAGTGTTTTCCAAGATTCCTAAGTTGTGGTCAACTCCAGATGCAACTCTGAGCTCCTGAGAAACCCCCGACCTCTAACCTGCGAGCCGGGGAAGATATTCTTTATGGCCTCCTAATTTAAAACCTTTCAAGAGCTTTGTGTTTTATGGCTGGTCTAAATTACAGCCTTGCCAAAAGAATGTTTATCTGTGAACTCCTGCCTTGCATCTGCTTTTGTCCAAATGGAATGTTGGTCTACTTATACGCACATGGCATTAGCTTAACTATATTAAACCATCAAAAATAGCCATGATTCCTTAACAATAGCGAACTCAAAAGTTGCAGCTACGACCCATTAAAGTCATTGTTTAATCCCACACAAGGATATGTATGTTTTATTTACCTTGGGAGGTGGGGCAGTTGAATCTGAAGCCTAAGGCATTATTTACCATCTGAAATATTTACTGAACTACTTGGGTGTAGTTATAGCTCTCTGAAATTAAATTCCCAGAATATCCCTAATTATGAAAAAGAAAACAAAAGGATTGCATCACAAATAAGTAATACACCTGGGCATGATGCAGCAGAACACTGAATTCAACCTCATTGATCTCCACCATTAACAAGAATAAAAAAGGTACACATAGTTACGACATGTATCTTTTTCAAAATGTCAGAATGTTTTACAAGATAGGAAAAAGTGTGACAGTGCCATAAGATTATGCTATTTTCAAACTAAAGTTGATAGTTGCAGCATGGAGACCCAAGGACCCTTTGCCATTGAAAGGTGGGCTAAGATTCATGCACCAGCTAGCACGGAAAGCTAAGCTAGCTGGTGCATGAAGGAGTTGAAATATGTCTAGACTGCAACATTTCATTAAAAACTGGCATTTTGTGATGAGTTTGGAGAATCCACTTTTAATAACACCAAATAAATCTCAAAGGTATAGTAACTCAAACTGTTTTCTTCCGAGAGTAAGTTAGCATTAGTTTGTTGATATATTTAAGTTGTTTTGTTTTTAATTTGTAGTGAAGAAAAGTGCCTGCTTGTATATATATATATTTTTTACCAATAAACCTAACTAGCAGTGGGGAATAAAGTAATCTGCGGTAAATGTAGAACTGCACACTTCCAAAACGTTGCAATTAAATCAGTGGTAATCTGGATGTTGCTGCGTATTTTTAACTGCAATTTATAAGACAGCCACTTGGATCCAGTGCAGATTGTGCTTAGTCCTAGACCAGAAATGTATTCATGTATTTATTTGAAGTGTTTCCTATCACAACATCTTAGAAGCTATAACCTCTGGGTCCGTTCCCTGTCATTTTGCATTCAGCAGATCCAGGAACCGCCTCCGTTGCGCCCGCCCCGTCCAGACTCCCTCTCTCATGCCCCTCTCTCTCTCTCTCTTTCGCACACACACACACACCTACACCCCGTCCGTCCGGATAGGATGGGACCAGAGCAGAGCAGTAGCCACATATCCGTGCACGCCTGACCGCTAAGACTACTTCCTGTACCAAAAGAATGGGACATTTCCAGCAACACTTTTCTCCTGCAACCTCGGTCTCGCTGACGCCGCGGATAATCACTTAATAATGACCGCGTATGATCAATAACATTCGACCACTTTTTCCTGTAGTTAAAGACAGCGATTGATTGCCGATTGACTCCCCCCCTCTCCCTCTCCTCCTGCTTTTTCTCCCTACACTTCGGGAATGTCGCTATGTGGAAGCCCGCTGCAGACACGGAGGACTCCAACAACAAGAGATTTTGAATTGTTTTCGCACAGCCTCTGCGTGCTCGCCGCGTTATTCCTCGAAGCTAAGGAGAGCAGCCCGTGCTCGGTCCGGAGGCGAGTGAATCTGGCTTTTTCAAATCAGTGACTGTATCCTGTGACCGTCAAACCGTTTCTATACTTTGATGCTCTGCCTTCGTGGCCGCCGTGCCAACTTCGGCTTCAGTGTGTGCGTGTGATTCTTTCTAAAGGACAAGCAGCAGCAGCAGCGGCAGAAGAAGAAGAGGAAGAGGAGAGAAGGGGTAAAAAAAAAAAAAAAAAAGACTAACTTAATCACCCGTTGCCTTTTCTTGTTGCTCTCGATGAGTAGTCTAACATGCGGAAAATACGGGAACCGAGTCACTGGTGGATTTTAACCCTGCTGTTTTTAACCTTGCCCGAACACAAAGACTGTCAACCCGGTAAGTACTTGCAACAAGGGTTTTTAGCTGTTATGTATTTAGCCGATAGAGTCGCTGTCTATTGTTGACGCCAGTTTTGCTGGACGAAACAGGATCCCCCCCTGTCGCCCCCCACACGGGTAACGCTTTGTTGAATTGTTCGGTTGCTGGGCCGAGCCGACATTAAAAGAGCGTCCGACGTTTGGACACGTTCAGCCTCCGTGATTTGTGTGCATGTTATTGATTATGCAGCTGGAGTGTGGCGCAAACTATCCCTGCGTCAACGTGATACAGCTGAATCTGTGTCCGCCGGCTCTTTGACCTTTTTTTTTTTTTTTTTTCTTTCTTTTTCGTCTCGGCGACCCAACGTCGGGTTATTCAGTCGAAGCGGAATTTCTTTTAACACAATAAAGGGATCTGTTAAAGAGGTTATTCCTTAAGACACCACCCCCATTATTCACATCCCCGTGGAATTAATCAGATTGTACAAGCCGCAGGGTTTTGTTAGTTTGGACGCCGTCATATGAGGTGGCCCAAGTTTTATTCCCGGCTTACTGTAGTTGTGGCTAGTTCAAGTCGACCTGTAATTTTGCGGTCATGTGTTGAGGTAGAGGGGGGGGGGCGGGGCGATAGTCAGCGCTATTGGGTAGAATATAGATTGTTCAGTGTATGAGGGGCGATTAATGCCCCCCACTCCTCCCCCCGCATACGTCGATGGCCTGGTAAACTTAATTTATTAGTTGATTTTATATACTGCAACAAGCAGGGTTAATTTTAGGAAGACACAGACCCATGAGTTAGTTTTGGTGCCGGTACTCACACAAGTTTCGTTTAAACATGCAAATTCCCACTGAGCAATACACGTTTTCAATATTGAAGCTACATGTCAATCTGCATAAGTAACTGATTGGTCCATGCATAGCCCAAATTTAGAACTTTGTATTTCATCTTGGTTCTGACCAAGTAAGACTACGTCCAAAAGTGGTCTAGGTTTAGATTTAGAATTGTACATATGTAAACTTCTCTATAACATCTATAAATAATGCAAAATTGCCAGAAAGCAGGTGCCAAAACATAAAAACATCTGATTTATCTGATTTACAATTATAAACTAATGTCATGCTTTTCTCAATTGTGACTTTGCGTCTACTATTTGTGTGTGGAAAGAATACTCTGTTCTTATTAGGTAGCAAAAAAAACCCACAAAACAACGAGAGTAGTATGACATTTTTTTTGTTATTTATACTCTGTTAAGGGATGGAAACAACCTGTAATGTACACTATAAAATGTTAAGCATTCAACTTTTTTAGGTTGCGCACTGACAGCGAGATGCTTCCTCTATAACATCACATTTTGTGTCCAGGGAAGAAAAAAATTCAGTGTTCCAACCAGAACTATTATCTGTACAACACCAACAAAAAAACAGAAAAGAACATTTACAACAATAATGAAAGTCTGACCAATACAAGGGAACAGTCCTGGAGTTATTTCTACATAACAAGATATGGTGACATATTACTAACCACTAGTTAGAGGTGCTGTGTTGGAGATCAGTGTGTTGCCTTTGTTGCGCAGCTGTTCCAAAGCAGGTTTACTTTTAGATTTGTAACGGTCTTAAAAGACTAATCTATAAAAGTTACCTTTTATGTTTATAAATCATTTGGACAATAATTCTATGTATTTTCATCTAAATAATATTTGTTTGGTCATTTCATTTATGCATGCAAATTACAAGATTTAAATAGTTTTCCAAAAACAATTCCAGTTTTTTTTAGTCCTTTTCTGTAAGGACTACAGAAAAACGGACAATTTTATACCAATTTCAAAATACAAGTACAGAACCATCAAAACGAAAAACTATCCAATCCAACAGTTCATAAAAATAAAGACAAAATATCCATCAACTAAATTACTGTTAATAAAGGACCAGTCCAGAGAAAGAAGAAGACAAACACACACAGATTTCTTGACCTTTAACGCTTATCACGAATTATAAACCGTCCTGCAATGGACTCCAAATACCAAGACAGTTGTGCTGAAACAGATGGAATATCTTATTCGGTACATACAGTATCATCAGCATACACCTGGAAACCTTCACCACGGTACGAAACTGGCAATAAAATTTTTCTTATAGCTATAAAGAATAAGACCAAGAATTGAGCCTAAGGGCACTTTCTAAAAGTCTTAGCATAATTTCTAGAAATGTCTTCATCTCTATAAAGCAGAGACCAAATATTTTAACAATGCCAACCTCTCTGTGGTGATGGTAAGCATCCACTTGAATAAAGAAAGAGGCGTGAAGAGAGCACCTAAAACCTGCAACGGCGCCAGAATTAGGTTTGTGTTTGGAATATCATCACTTTCTGATGGATCGTAGTGGATTGTAGAGCATCATGTTAATTTTTCTTTGGAAACTGGATCTGTATAGAGCGTGATGTTGACCTTCTCACACATGTTGCACACTATCAGTGAGGTTTTAAGCAAAAGCAGTTAGATCATGTAATTCATTATTGTTGTCTTTTCACTCGAGGTTATATCATGAGACCCTCATAGGAAAACATGAATTATTAAATAAATGTGCGTATTGGTTTGGAATATCAACAATAATGACATTAATCTGGTTGACGGAGCTGCAACAAATAAGGGTTATACAAGAGGAGTGTTAATAGATTAAAAATGTTTTCCACATCAAAAGCAGCACTTAAAACATTTTACTGGAATGTTATTGGGACAAATTTTAAAAATCTGGAATTTCAGGAGTCGCATGCACTTAACTTAAGAATTATATTGATGAAAGATAGCGTGTGTGCGTGTAGCTAATTAATGCAAAATCAGATATGTTGAAGATGACATGAGGGGGTCTACAAGGTCCCATACGTCCCAGTTTTATTTACTTTCTACACTAGTGATTGTTGCATTGTCAAATTTGCTTAAAATTACTTTTCATGCTGATGATACAGGTGTTTTTTTCAGGAAGTTACTTGGTCAGCTTGTCAACATGAGAATAATTACATTTAAAAAGTAATGTAAGTAAATTATAATTTTAATAGAACAAAATATATTATATTTGGTTATTGAATAATCACTGCACAAATATTCATGATAGAAAGTATACCAATAAACACAATAAATAAAATCAGCTGGACTAAATGTAATTGGAAATCACAAGTAAATTGTGTCAAAACAGAAATGTCTATGTAGGATCAAGTCAAAAACAATGTAAGCAAAAGTTTATTTTGAAAACTGTAAAATACAGTTTCATATGTTACTTATTGCCTATGAATTTGGGGAAAAAACATAAATTTTCTGCTATTCAAACATTAAACAAATGTTTAATACTTATTAAACATTTGTTTAATAAATATAATGGATAAAAGATAAAGGGCAAGGTAAAGAAGCAGATCTATTTTTGCTCAGTTTGGGTTTATGCTTAATGATTTATTAGTTCTTTTTTGATAAAAGGTCAAATGAATAATTATAGATTTAAGTTAATAATGTACCAATAAGACAATGAGCTAAAGATCAAAGTCAGCAAATGTTCCTGTGACCAATTTTTACCTGTGACCCCCAGAAAATTGTACTTTTTTTCCTGCCCTTCTGTTAATTAAATGATTAGAATAGCTCTTTGTCTTTTCAGTCGGTAAGTGCATCAACGAGCACAATGTTCTTTGATGCACTTTGTTTTGAGTTTTGTAAAAAAAATAAAATAAATGGGCATATGCTTTGATGCATAAATGAGGATAATCTTGTAATCCCTTCATTTTTGCGATGGAATTCAAAACTACTACCTTTATCAAAGAACCTGCAGTGTTTTTTTTTTCTGTCTCTTTACGGTCAGTGCTTGTTACATTTAATTGATGAATTTGAGAACAAAGTTTACTCAAATTAATTTACATGTATTATACTCCTTAGGATGAGGGTTTAGGTTATCACAGTTAGCAGGGCTGACGTTGAGATTCCCGGAAATTGGTGTCAGCCAGTAAAAGCCCGATAGGTGGATTTCTAATTGGAATGTATTGACCAGGTTCTAAAATATGAAATGAGTTACTGAACATGGCACAAATCAGATTTTTGAGTGTTTGAAT
Organism: Xiphophorus maculatus; assembly: GCF_002775205.1. NCBI lineage: Eukaryota > Metazoa > Chordata > Actinopteri > Cyprinodontiformes > Poeciliidae > Xiphophorus > Xiphophorus maculatus. The sequence goes on from NC_036462.1 coordinate 16,910,638, forward strand.
ATCTGAAAAGATTCTGGTTCTTTTAGCCATATTTTTTTGTTTTTGGGACAATCTAAATAAAACATGCATATGCATTACAAACATACTGCAAACATCTCTGTGTGTTGTTTAAAGTAGCTTTGCATATTGAGTGAAACCCGGTGAGTAGTAACCTTGGTGCCGAAGGAATTAAAAAATTGTGCAATTGGCCAAGCAATGCTCATTCTTCCTTTAAAGTCCAGATGTTGTTGTAAAAGGAAAACGCTAAATACTAATAAACAGAAAAAATCCATGCATTAGAGAGAGAGAAAATAATATCAAAATAAAGAACAAGATGAGAAATTTGGGGTAGATAGGAAGCATTTAAGAGACAAGATTCCGCAGCTGGAGCCTGTGAGTGTCCACCCATTTTAAAGACCTCATTATTTGCATGCTGTTTCTATTTTTTTTTTTTTTTACTGTGACTAATAATGCTGTTCCTGACTTATTCCATATTGATGGCTTGAACAAATATATTTGAAATGGTCGGAGTTCATCTATTCAAAATTTTAATCTAGCAAATTGACAAGATGGTTTCTATTGTCTACTGCATGCAGAAGTTGACCTTGCTTGTGTGTTTATGTTACAATTGTATGTTCGCAACAGCAATAGCTATTAGGAGAGTTCCTGAGTCTACTCCAGGGTTGTTGTTTTGCATGTAGTGCCCCCTGAAAACCCACAGATCACCGCCTTTCAGTTTTGTATTTTGATCTCGTCACTTGAATACAGGGATTTTTCATTATACAGCCAATCTCTCTGGGTTGATCTCTTGATACCAATTCATGTTATTGACCTCTTAGGAATAGATCCAATTTGTTTTGTGGTTTCCTATTTTACCCTCTTTGCATTACACATCTCCTTTTGTCTTGTGACTCTGTTGTTGCCAGTTCTTTTTTCAAATGCAAAGCAAACATGCATTTAAATAAAACCAAAAACCCAAGTGACACTTTTTAGTTTCAACATTTGATATCTTTTTTTTTCCGGCTACCCATGATATATGATTTAAAAGATGTTTGAATTGATTAATATTTACAGTCTCAGTTGGATTTAGGTGTGATTACAGTCAACAGTGGCAGCTCCTCTAAAACCAGTCAGTAATTTTGAGAGTACTTTGTCATTAAGAGGGCTGCACTGAAGGCGTTTGTTGACTGAAAAGACATGTTGGCTCCTCTCCCCACTGGCAAGTGTTTAAGTTACCAGCTGGCTTTACTGGTGTAAGTTCAAACATGGTTAATCCGATCACCTGCCAAGTGTTTTTTTTTTCCCTTAAAGTTTCTGGTCTTTTTATGAACAGTTTTCATGGAGAGTTTTCATAGTGCTGCATGTTCACTTAATCTCAAATACATATTTTTATTTGATCATCCATTTTTCTAAATGTAGGGAGGCTAGACTGTGTGGACCTTATGTATCATCAGTGGTTGATACACACATACAGTGTGTATATATATATATATATATATATATATATATATATATATATATATATATATATATATATATATATGAGCTATAAGCTAACATAGTGGAATGCCTCCTCTCCTAGACAAACCCCCCTTTCACCACCACTTTAAAATCCCTTAGTTCTAAACTTCCACGTCCTCATGTCTTCACATTGCAGCTTTATTGACTGGAGGCTTTACAAGCCCCTAAAAGCTGGGTTTTCTCATATGGCTTGTCTCACCAAACGTCTTGCACAGAGAAGAGGAATGGGGGGGCAATACAAACTGCCCAGCTGACCAGCTTGAAGGTGGTAGAGGACAAATCTAGTTGAACACTGCCATCTGATAGATTGTGTCGTTTCTGGCTGACTGACATGAATCTTTCAAATTCCATCATAGAGTACTGGATGTAGCGCTGAAATGGAAATGTTGTAAATTCAAAGATGAAATGGCTCATCTTAAATTATACATACTTCATTTAAGCAACCTAGCAGGTTTTATCTTAAGATTTAAACCCATTTCTGTTTCAAGTGTTACGTTTTGGTACTAAATTGAGAATCACATAAGAATAAAGGGTAAATATTCAATGACAAAACGAAAAGAGGCACATTAAGAGACAAAATTCTAGTATGTCTATATATGTCATATAAAACTGACATAGTTTTATATCCCAAAAAATCATGGCAGCCTGATCCACATGGTGAACCCATACAGTGTCAAATGCAAAGCAGTATTTTTTTTATGACATTTGGATTTTTTCTATCATTGAAATAAAAAGGTAGATGCACACTAATCTAATTTTGCCATAAAGAATAATCCTTGGTAACTGATTTGGACTCAGTTTTGTGTTATGCCAGTACCCTGGTAGCTATGACAGTGGACACTGATTAAGAGAGTCTACATTAGCCTACAGAAAAGAAACCATGGATGCAACTGTCACACAACTCTGCTGCTCTCCCACTAATGCATTTTTCTTACAACCGTGGCATCATTCAAGGGCAAATAAACAGGGTTTCCAATGGTATAAGTTTGGTTTTTTGCTGAGAAGCATTGTTACAGCGAATAATAAAATAGCTAACCACAAATATTCTTACATTTTGTGCTAAGTCTATGTATAAAATGTTATGACAATATCTTAAATAAGAAATATCACAGTATTATTTTTTTATGCTTATGGACAATCTCAATGTAAAACATATATTGATGTATTCTACCATCAAAGCAGACAGTAGGTTTGCACGCCATGAAAAGTATCATTAACAGAGGAAATAAAATTGCTGCACAATATGTATTAATAACAAGTGTCACAATATAAATATGATACGGACATGAGGTATAGAGAAGTGAAGAAGAAGTGGTTTATTTGCAACTGAAATCAATATTGAACAAGAATTTTGCAATGTTATGTTTTATTAGTACTGAACATGCAGAGGTTAGTAAATGTGATTTTTAGCCTATGCCTTTTTGTTTCAAGTGAATCCCTAAAAATCTGCTTCTAAACGCCTCTTACATGGAAGCAAGCGCAAGGGAGAGTTAGAAATGTGACTTCAGCCTATGTAAATTGTAGACGCCCCCTTCTCAGCCTTTGATAAGAGTATTTTAGGCAAACACAAACGTCTTTCCTTTTTTTAATTGACAGTGTTGCAATTACAGTGCTGTTGCGCTCATTAAAGCCAATGATCATCTTCCTGTTTGGAGCATGCAAGGAAAATACAGCAATGCAGAAAAGGATTAGACTGAATGGGCTTTTATATTACTGGCAATTCATTTTAGGCATGCAAGGACCTCGGCAAACAAAATAGAAAAAAAGAGTCAGTTATTCAATAAATATAATGGCTATTTGTATGGTACTGTTAATAGGGAAAAATTGCTTTTCAAAGAACATTTCAAATTGATTTGGATTTAGGTTAAAAATCTATATTCTTTTGAATTGGTAACAAAAAAATCTAAATAGTAGACATGCCGTGTCAACAGCACTGGGCAGGTATGAATTGAGTTTTAGAAGAGTGTTGATCCTTTGCCAGTTATTATTAAATGCCAGAAAAAATGTGCTTCTGTGTATGAAAACCATTATGACCATAATGGAATCATGATTATCTCCAATAATTGTGATAATATGATTAATTGGTAACCATGACAGGCCTGGATACGAAGTGGGCAAACATTTTATTAATTTACTAAGTGACGTCCGGACACCCTGCTGTGCCAGCAGGATGCCAGCTGTCTGGATCTCACTGATGTAGGCAGCGCCATCATTATCATCCAGGTCCTTCATATCTTCTCCTGATAATTAGCACAATGTGCATCATGCTGGCATAAACTCTTAGAAAGGGAACAGTTGTGGTTTTAAAATAACCTCACTAAGTTCTGCTCAGTCTCAATCATATATGGGCTCAGCTTGCCGTTATCGTGTTGTCTTTCCACCAGCTGCTTGTGCCACCCACTAAATGGTCCGATGGGGAAACATTGCAACTGTAATCACTTTTCACTGGTGTGTATATAATTTGCTGTGGATCCTTTTTACTGGTGATGCTCATCCTTCCCTCTCTGCTTTCACATTTAATGACTAGCTTATTTATCTTCCTAATTAAACTGGTGAAACTTTTCACACTACAATGCATTACTGTTTCCAGTAACATTTTCTAAATGTGATAGTTTGGAAACTGTAAGGGTGATAACTTTGTTGTTTTTTAATTTATTTTTAAAAAAATTTTTATAACAGCTGCCTGGTTTCAGAGAACTGAGACTCAGCACGCAACTCGTACCTTATTATGGTGGTTAAGCAGTGATCACCATTGTGGTTTGGGAAAAAAACACCCCAGCATGTTTACCTCGAACTGATCAGCTGTGAAAAATGTGCTTCATTTGGCTGAAACAGCTTGTAAAACGAGATATGCCCATTATTATTCCACACCTTCCCTCAGAGCTTGTACTCACTAACAAATTAAAAGTTAAGTTTATTTATGCTACAGCACAAATAAATTTATTGTGAAGCAGATTTAGTTCACTTAGCACCTGTACATACTTGAAAAAGGATCTTCAGGTCCTAATGGGATAAGAGCAATGAGAACAGCCTTGAAATTAAAACACATTTTCATGAACACAATAAGGAATTGATTTAGGGTTTGAGATTATTGCTCCAATCAGAGAATGGTTTTCTTTTCTCCTTTTTGGGGGGTTTGAGAATAAATCTTTCAGTGTCCCTGCAGATGGAATATAAAGCAGTTAAAAGCCTTTATCATCTCTCTGCTGTAAGGAGAGTAAGAATCTATGCAAGTGTATGTTTTAGTTTCCAGAATTTGTTGCTAATTCAACATGTTTGCCAACTTTCTATTTATTCAAAAGTGTATTTGGGAAAGTTAGATAATTTCACAGTGCTGTTTTGCTGGACAATGGGAAGAGAAAATGTTTGCTATAATATATATTGTGGTGTAGTAATTGTTTGCCATCTATGGAATTGCACTGCTAATAATCAGTTAACATCATCAGTTCAGCTGCCAGTTTATCCCACACTGTCACTGGAAAAAATATTAATTCTGAAAACCTGTTGCCTAGTAAATACATTTGGTTATTTAAAGTGTTTTCTGTACATGAGGTCTATTAATATCACATTTTTAAAGGTGTTGAACCTTCTTTTTCAGCAGAAGTTTTATTTTCTGATTAAAAAAAAACCTGTTGATTTGGTGCTTTTTACTCAGAAAGTTTTATATGTTTATTTTCTTGTACCATGTAGTCATTATGAATGGACAAAGCTAAAGATTTGGTCATTTTATTTGTAGACAAAATAAATATTTTCACAGCATTGTATTTCTCTGACCAGGGCATCTATAAATCTAAGCTCAAGACTTATGTTTTCAGGCAAACTAATAAAACCACGTTGCATTGCGCCTATCTTTCTTTTTCTATTAGTTTTCTATCCAATTTCTACTTATAGTTTTCTGGTGATGGAATTTTTACTGTAAGGTACTTCAGTCTCCTTAGTGGATTGAGATTACGTGCTATATGAATCAATCAATGTGTATGCAACAACCCTTTGTTTCACATGATGGTGTTTTTAGCAACATATCTTTAGCAAACAGATTATGGTGATTACCACATAACTTTTACATAGACATGCACTTTTTGTAAAATGATCAGTGGTTCTAAATTGAGCTATTGCTAAATATTTCTTTTATATGATGAATACTAACTGTAGTTACGGACAGAAACAATCCAGTTTCACATGTAGAAATAACAGCTCATTGTGTCATTAAAAATATGAATCAAAGTAAATGTTTTATCTGAATTTCAGCAGCAGATCAAATCCAATTGAAAACAGTATAACTACATAAATCATGATATTTATATAAGCGTCAGTGCAAACATTTGCCCTAAAACTACCAGCTTAATTTATTAATACCATTTTAAATCTTAGGTGGTTTAACAAACAAATTATTTCTTCTGGCCAGACAAAGAATTAGCGTTTGCAGCTGTGTAAGACTACTACTGTTTTGATGGAAAAACCATGAACAGGGGCATTTTTCTGACCTAAGGGCCACATTAGGGACATTAGATTTTCCAAGCTGACGATTAGTAGTCTACAGAATGCCACACTGTTTGTTTTGTTGTTGTTTTTTTTCTCATTTTTAAGAAGATTTTGTGACACTAGTAGCCTTTGTTTATTAGTATCTTGGCACGAAGAAGGGCATAGAGAGAAAGGGGATGACATATAGTAAATTCCTCAGGGTCGGGTATCAAACTCAGCACAGATTTGTTAAGGACTGTAGCCCTCATTGGTGTACCCTTGTGTGTGTGTGCAACAATGGAGGATTATGCGAGAAACAGACAATTTTTGGATTCCTAAGTAAAAGCTGCACTATAAATCATCATTGCAATATCTGTGTGTGCATTAACAATATTGCAAAGGACAGTTTGGAACGCAGTGTTTGTTGGTTGATATTTCAAGTTGTCATGAGTACACACTTTGCATGCCAATAAGATATTTGGCTTGTTGGACAGAGTCTCACTGCCAAGTTGACCACATCTCAGAGATTATGCTAAAGCTTACAGAGCATGTTGGAAGCAATAATATCACAGCAGCCCCACTCTTGAGTACCCCTGGGTTAGAATTTATTTACAAATTATTGACTTTTGCCCTGCATCATAATAGTGAGTTTATCATGGCCTGGGGACACACACCACTGTTAGCTTTTGTTTTTAGAATGATGAAACCTATTTAATATTCTGTGATTTTTAGCATTCGATGCACATAAGAAGCAACCAAGCTACTCATGGGGTTTTTTCACTCAGTTTATCATTACATTAGCACTGTAACATGACCAATCATTCTAAACATATGAGTAAAGTACTAACTACATTTAATGACGCCAGGTCTCAGTTTGCTGCAGTTTATGACTGCACAGGTAGATGTCACTAAATTCCATATACCGCTTCTTTGACTGGCATCAGTCGATTAGTGGGTACACTAGTATATGTAGCAAAAGTTATTGGATATGAGTTTATTGTAACCTCCTTTCTTTGTTGCAATTACACTAGCATTTTTCAGATCCTCAATCTAAGAGCACTTGCTTAGTTTTGTCTTTTGCTTTTGCACACGTGTTTCTTTTCTTCATGAAAGCCTGAGGAACAAATATGTGAGAACAGTTCTCTGGCTTATGTGTCCACCGGCTACATCGATTTCCAGTTGTGCCACGGCTTTGTCATGTCTCTTTTGGGATTTTCATAACTTTCAGAAATGGAGCACCCTCAAGCAGCCTGTTCTGTAGCAGCCATGTTTCCAAAGATGTTGGCAGTTGCTTTAGGGTTTTCTTTTTGTATTTACAGGTTTATAGGAGACGCAGATTCCCAGCTCATATCTAATCAATCTAGCCAGGAGTACTTTGGGACTGTGTTTTACTTGCTTTAATTACTACAGCTGCCAATATCTCAGGGAACAACTGTGGCATTTGCTCTCATCCTTTTCATATTTGTGTGGAAAAAATTAATAACAAATGAAAAATGTCATTAAACATTCATTTCATTTCGTCAATGTGTATTTACATATTCCCTGTTAAAATTTATGCTTCAGAGAAAGCAGTCTGGCAAAGGCAGATCTAGTAGTATAAATACATTGCAAGATGGCGAGCAGAGCCTGGAGTGAAGTAGAACGTCATGTGCCTGCTGAATATTAGCTCCCTTACTGACACAGGCAGTGTGATCGCCCTGCCTGGAAATACGGAAATTGGTTTTTTAAAGTGGAATATTCCAGCTGATGTGAGATTGAAATTGTTATAACTCAGTTTATTTTCTAAGATAATCTCAGTAGGTTGACGTTAACAGTGATTAAGCTGTTTATTTGCCTAACTTATGTTAATGGAGGCGATCAGTCATCACTTCATTACGTGATGTGTACGGTTGAGTTCACGTAGTCTTTCAGCCAAGACACTCAGAAGCTGGTCACAGTAGCATTTTAATCATTCAGGATGACTCACAGCCACTTCACTCCAGATCAAGACAGATTTCATCTGTCTCCGAGACATTAAGCCCAAAACACACACACAGACTAACTGGATTTGACCAGGTGGATTTGAAACAAGGGAAGAAAATTGCCATTGGGGAAGCTAGTGTACTTATTTCCTGTGCTACGTGACAATGGTGATTAATATCCAGGCAACAAGACACTTTCACTAAAGGACATCTCCTACACTGGAGGACTTGGCCATATCAATAAATGTCCTTTGTCCTTCAGTTGCTATGTCCGCTCTCCCCTTAACAATCTTGCCACGATGTGATACTGTGTCAGCTTTACTTACAGCTGAACTGTCAGTCACTGTTGCCCTGTAGAGAGCGAAGACAATGGAAGCTTCAGGCTTCTTTTTCCTTTATTGTGTTATTGTGGGTCAACGCACCATGTGTGTTTTCTTTGTGCTCGAGTCTTTGTTGTTGACGTCAGTTAAGATTGCCTTTTTCTGATGTGAGGAAAGACGAATTCAATCTCCTCGACAAAGCTCATTTTGCCCGTCATGAACTATGGCTGAAATTATTTAAATATATGGGATTAGTTGACACATGTTTTATCAAGCTGCTGGGGCTGTGCTGAATGCAAAATGAGCTGCCTGAATGAAAAATCAAGGTATTTTTTTTATTATTTAAGTTTTAATGTTTGCACAAATTTATCAAGTATGGAAACAGAATTTTACCTCTTCTTCTGTAAATCAATGGTATACCTTTTTTTTAATTAGTATTAAAATTGGTCATTTGGAGTTCAAATTGGGTCACTGCAGTCTTTTTTTAAAATAAAATAATCCCCTCTGCTGACAATTCTAATGGTCCAGAGTAGGAACGAACTGGTATGAGGTCCTTAATGTATGATATCCTGACGTAAAATCGCTACAGTATTGCAATATTTTCCACAAAAAAGAAAATTACAATTGTTTTTATTTAAGTAACAAGTATTTCTAGTGCAGTAAAAAAAATATTAAATGTGCTGATTATCACAGGTATAATATTGTGTCGACTTATTATTATTATTATTGAAACCGTAACTTTTTTATACCCTGCTTGAAGCTGCATTATGTAACACTTATGAAAAATATATTATTTTACATATTTGTTAAAACTTTAATTATATATATATGACGCAGGTAATTTGTGGGAAAAAAAATCGCGATCTTCTGCCTTCTGCCAGTGCTCCTTGTACTAACTAGAAACAACCAATCAGAGGTAGGAGCATTGTCAATTATGCCCATGCATACGCCACTCACTCCTCCCGAAACCTTGCTCTTCTATGATACCACTTCCCCCCGACAGCAGAGACCATCTTGAATGCTAAGGTCAGTTAGCATGGCCACTGATGACAGAGGATAAAAGGTTTTCCTATAATAATAATAATAATAATAATATATTATTAGCCTAAAAGCATTATTGCCTAAGTGATATTTTACTGAATATGACTTAAGAATTATATATATACTAATATTTATTCCAGTACGTATGATGGTCTTGTTTCAAAGCACCAACCTATGGTATGTAAAACCACTGTTTATGACCCATTCTGTGCTTACATATAATGTAATACCTTGTTTACCATTAGATACCTTATTTTAGGGTATTTATAAATAATTGTAAAGAAAAACATCCTCTGCACTAAAATGTAGTTGTAGTTAAGGACTTACATTCTTGTGTCCACTCTATTGTCCTGATTTCATGAAATCCTTGTCAAATGTTTTTATTCCTCCTCGTTAACACTCTTTGAGATCAGTCCTGAGGCATTGGGTTTCGAGTGAGATTGATGTTCTGTTTGTTTCTCTCACACTTCGGCTACCTCACACAGAGAGAAAGCACTAAAAACATCAATGGAAGGAATAGGATAATTGGTGTTTAACTACGTTACGTAAAAGCTGTATCGTATCTCAGCTAATTCTAGGCATTTATCAAGTAGTTAGGTAAATTTTGAAATGATCAAATACTATCATTTTGTCTTGAACAATTTTTTTTTGGTTTTTGTGAAAATAACGGAGGAAGCAGGTGATTAGAATTTGGTGGCTAATTTCAGAAGATTCCAGCGAAGAGGATCTGCTGAGTTCAATGCTTTTTTTGTTTTGGGAGCAAGAACAGGAGTTCACACTCCACCCTATCGATCCTGTTGACATGCTCCCCTTTAGGGAATGCAAATGTTTCTGTTCTTCAACACAAACATCCAAACCTTCCTCATAGTGGAACCCTAATTAACTTGAGATTTGAATACCATGGCCTTTCCATTTGACATTTCCATATTTCAGAAACATATTGTTTTATGCTTCCCAACAAAGAAGACCCTCGTATTTATCAGTCAGTGAAGTTTTACGACGAACGAGTCAACAGCTGAATTTATTGAACACTTCCAAACAAAACACCTTCCACTTGATCCCTGCATAATTCCTGCCATGCTGTCATACAAATTCCTCCTTGTGTGCTTATCTGTCAAACGCTGGTGTTAACTATAAGTAAGGAGGCAGCTGCCATATGTTATTGTCAAAGCCGGCCTACACCTACAGCACATGTGTTTCTCCCGGCATAACAGATCTATCCCAAGGTAACCACTAATCACTCAGGGATTCCAACAATCATTGCTCCACATGCCCATCAGTAAGGGTCAAGAAAAAGGAGATGGCAGCCACTCTTCTGCTCCAATTTAAATGAGCCTCATCACACTTTTGTTTTTGTTGTGTGTTTTTGTCACTGTAAAGGTAAAAGTTGAGTAGGTATTCAAAACCAAATCTGGGAAAACAGATCTGTTAGGGTCCTAACATCTTTGTATGCCTTTCAATATGCCCTTTGTATGATTAATAAATTTGTATGCCCTTTGTATGATTAATAAATTATTTCAAGATAAACCAATGTTTTAAACTGTTGCAATGTTAAAATCATACATTCTTATGTCATATCATTCTTATGGTCTAAGGTATTTTTAATGGGAAGCAATATAAAAAGAATTTTACAGTTATGGACTATGGCATAGCACAATACTACCAGGGTCTGTTGGTCAACTGGCTTAAAGGAAGCTACTACATACACAAATATAAATAAAACACAGATGTGTGAAAACTACAATTGTTACTTTCATCACTCATATACAATTTTAAGATGACAATTGGCAAATTACGAGAAGCATGTTAAGGACAAAACTAACTGCATAATATCAGCTTGTTTGATTCAACAAGGAACAATATTGCAAAAATGTATAATAGTCTCCGTAATAGTAAAGTTTACTTGAAAACCGCTACTAATTTCAGATAGTATTTATTCTAAATGTTTATTTAAGTCTGTTTGAAAAATTGCAGTATGCGTCTGTTTTCTTCTTTTCTCTCTTTCCCATCTGTGCTTCCGATACTCTGACCTTCTGCATTGTACCCAATGTAAACATCTGCTGCCGTGAGACTCTATCCTGGCTAAACATTACAGTAGTATGTAGAATGTAAGTTCATTAAGAGTCAGAATATATTAGCAGACGATTATTGCACTCAAACAGTCCTTTGCGATATGAATATTGCACAGACTGATATTGCATTGAAGATATATTCACAAAATATGGTGCAGTTTTAACCCAATAGTTATTTGACCATGTGATGGCATTCCTAGACTTACTTACATGGTTAGTCAATCAGCAAGTATAGAAAACGTACCAGTAAGTACAGAAAGCATAGAAAGTATGGTACAGAAAGGTGTATAGAAAAAGGAAAAACCTAGAGGATGTCACAGTAAAAGTAACTTACTATGTTTGTGTGCAAAGCTGGATGTATATTTTACAATCTCCATCCCAATATACATGCTCTATTCAAAATGATGCTGAATCAACATGGCACTCATAGTTTGTAAATGCAACAGATGACAATATTGCATTTACAAACAGGGTCACCCTGTTTGTAAATGCACTAAAATAAATAGTATTTTAGTGTTTTCTAAAATGTCATTTATTTATTTGTATTTAGACCCTCATAAAGCATCTTTTGAAATGCATCAAGGTAAGAATTGATAAAAGCATATTTCAAGCAGTGAACAGACTTTCTCGAGTATCTGAGTTTGTTCAGTATTTCTGTTATTTTATAAACTATGTGTTGAAGACTTCAATTGTTAAATAGTTGGACAAAATTACTTTTCAGTTTGTACTAAAAGTTATTTTTGCTTTTTGTTGTTCTGGACAAAGTGTGTTACTTCAGCTTGTTTAGAAATGTTACAACAGCTGGCACATTAAACTTTTTTTTTTTTTTACTTTGAACCTGAATCACATGATTTTTCCATGGCCATCTTTGTTAAGTCTGAAAGATTGGCAGCTATAGGCCCAGGTTGGACGATGGCTTCACCACACAGCTGTGGTGTGGTATTTGATTTGAATCACTGCCTTGAGTTGGAGCCAAGTGGCCCTCAATTGAATGTTGCTTTTCAGTCTTTGTTTGCTCCTGTGTGCACCGGTTCGTACATTTAGGAGGCTGGAATTTGTTTTTCTGCAAATTTAACTACACGGAGATGACGAGATCAGTGCCAGAGTGGCCTCTGTGTGTTTGATGTGAAACACTTATGAGTGTCTCTTGATGGTTTATCAGAAAACAACCTAGCTGCTCTCTGTGCATCGAAGAACAGGACCGGAGAGCGAATGTCAAGGAGTTGTGATCTGAGCAGGTGTCCTCGTTTGTTGTGAGTGATGTGTTGCAGGAGATTATTTTTACTGTAATAATTTTGTAATCCCTTTTGGTTAATTAGTGGGCACCTCATTAGAGCTTGCCACATTATTTTCTTTTTGCATCATTATTTGTCCCAAATTAATTAGAACAATTTTGTATACGTTTGAAACTTTATATTCCTTAGTGATATAAACATGAATTTATGCAAGCATTGACCGGTCACTAGAGTCCTTTTCTTTAACTTGACAACAATGTGACAAGTGATCCTATTACCAATAGTTACTAGGTTTATTCAGTTAGAAACAAAACAGTGGGCACTAATTAGCTACAGAAAGATTTGATCTTTTTAGTAAAATACAGGAATTTTTATCATTCATGTCATGAAAATTATGCATTTGAACTTCACAACTTGTAATTAATCACCTAAACTACATTTATTCATGCTTTTGTATTTGAAAATACCTTGTTCATATCAGGTTTACACTGCTGCAGAGAGAGATAAAAATATTCTATTTTCAAGGTGAAAGTAGACATGGCATAAGCTGTACAGACTCTATAGGGTGCTGATGCTCAGTTCATGCTGGGACATTCACCTATGACAGTGTCAACTTTCTGTGTGAAGAGCACATATTTTATTCTGTCTCCTTTAAGTTTAAATGTAGCAGAAAACAATGTGTTATTATGACAGATTAGTACAACGTTTCCTGAAAGGACCTTTATGTAGTTTTAGGTAGGGTTACATGATAATATGTCAAAGTAAAGAGTCGCCCCAACAGCCAAATATGTTGTTTGCACACAATTTGCAAGTAAGGCCCTTGAATTCTTTTCATTTGGCTAAGATACTAGGAGAAAAAAAAGCAATTCTGCTACAACTTCCTAAGGATAAACATGTAGGAGAACCTTTTTAGAGAGCTGTTTTCGATTTAATGAGCTCTTCAGGTATCTCCAGATGTTTCGTATTAACAGAGCACACAAAAGTAGAAATGCCATTAAGTATTTCTTACACGATAACGTTTATGCTCACAAACAACACTTGTGGTCAGCTTTGTTGTTTAATCCTGGGGCAGAAAGTGTTTCCAACAGAGAGACTGGTTTTTGGTTGGTGAGGACAAATCTAGAATTTTCATTTGTGTACCTCTTTGGATCTCACCCATGTTTCCTGCATTGATTATCTTTATAGCAAAAGTGCTCACTCCATCCGTTTTTGTGTTGACAGTAAGAGACCATGCATTCATTTGACATCTTCCTGTAAGGTGTTTATTGTCAGGAAAAAGTATCTATTTTCTGACTACAACCACATTGAATGACAGGCATCAAAGCAACCCTTTTACAGATATTATGTCATCGTGGTGTAAGGTTTGTTCTTTGACCAGAGTAATGCATTTTTCAATCCTTTGAAAATTGATTGAAAAACTGATTCTGACTTATATATGTTTCACAATTTGAAAAATTCTTATGTTTTCCGGCTTAAAATATAAGAAATTTCACCTTCTCAGTCCTGTCTCAAACGTTGTTCCATCCTGGTTATAGTTGATGTTAAACACTAGTGAGAATACAAAGGAGGATGCAGGAAAAGTATCAGGTGCAGTACTCATCATGGTTTTATCTGTCGTTTCTAAATCCAGCCTTCAAGTATTGATTAGAGTCCGACATCAAAGAGCATTTAAAGAGGAAAGGAGGAGGTTTTTACTGCTTGTATGGCCCTGGGCTGGCATGACGAGTCTGTTTGGAAGTGATGCATGCAAAGGCCTCGTTGCAGTGTTTTTTATTTATTGCTAACACTGACCTAAAGGTTAGGTATTTTTCATCAGTACCAGACACACGTTTTTCACTGAGGCATATTTCTACTGGTATTTAATTTGAACCGAAACGTTTCAGTGAATTTTCAGCCACACTATAGTCGTATTTCACAGTCTGACAATTATGCTTTACTGTTTTGCTGATGCTTATTTCTAAATCATGTTACAGTAGCTCCGCTGTCATAAATTTTCAGGCTGGGTGGCCGCGCTGTGCTGCGAGCGCTCAGCTGACCTGCTAGTATCAGTGTCTTGCTCCTAGATGGACCCATTTACATTGCCAGTAATCAACCATCTCCACTCATGAGCCCCTACTAATGTGTTAGGAGCGTAATGTATCCACCAGAGGCTGCTGAATATATTTCAGAATCAATAACTAGACAATTCATGCAGGACTGCACACTATGCTTTTGAAGAATGACCTCATAAGTTCTTGGCACTTAAGCGATCCAATAGCCACATATTGAAAATTGAAAACTCACTTTAGTCAGTAAAATTTCCTGACTCCGTCCGGGCTGCTGTGTTCAGTCCTGCCAGTCTCGTGTCTTGACGCAGATTTGAGAGTTGTTTATTGTAGACTGTGAGAAGTACAAGCCTTAGCTGGTCGAGTAGAGATCACAAGCCTGATTTTTGTGTAATTTTGTTAATGGTTTTCATCAGGGCTCCTGATGCACTCAATCAGTAACCAGACCAGCTTTTTAATGCATTTAATTCACTGTACAAGCATCAGCCTGCAAGCAGACTTGCCAGCTGATTGACATGGTTAAGATTTACTGTATAATTTCATCTTTTCTCAAGAGTAGCTATCGGCTGTAGATCCAGCCTGTCTGTAATTGGCTATGTTAAACATTTACTTCTCAGCAGGAAGTCATGCAGTTTTAATTCAGAAGTTGGTCAGACAATGGAGTGATTGTTCTTTACCAGGATCCTTTATACACGGGGAATAAATGGCAGGATGTGCGTATTTCTTTTCCCTTTTCTTTCTTCTTTGTATTTAAGGAAGACGGAATACACTTGAGACTTTCATCTAGACCTTTTCGCCCACATTCTCCATCAAAGTCTGACACATGATGTACTGTGTGTCTCACTTATCCCTTGTGGTAAAAGGTTTAGGACGAGTGCAACACACATGACACGTCACTCACTCAAGGCCTTCTAACTCCACATCTTGTGTGTTGTTTTAGCATGGGTAGCCTACATCAGTATTTTGATTTTTGTCACTCTTAATTGTTTCAGACAATCAAGCTAATTTTAATATGAGAAATGGCTCGGGTAAATGCAAAATGCAGTTTTCAGAGAACAATTTAATTTGTTAGTTGTCTAAACCAACCTGGCCCTGGGCAAGAAGGTACTTCTTCCTTAGACCTAATGACTGGTTGTACCACTCCTGATTGCAATAACTGCTATCAAGCATTTGTCACAACTGACAAGAAATCTTTTACATAATTTTGGCCCACTCTTTTTGCAGAATTATTTCAATTCAGCCGCATTTGAGCTTTTTCTTAAATTAGCATTAATGACCTGTATAGGGTCACGCCACAGTGGGTAAATTGTACCTAATTAAACTTTGACAAGAGCAATTGCATTTTTTTCTGTTATTGGAGCCATTAAGAAGTGAAATTTCCCATATACTGTGAAATCATTATTCTGTTGTATATAACCCTGTACACATAAACTTAAGATCACAAACTGATTGGCCATCCTCCTTCAAGGTTTTCTGATAGAGAGCAGTATTCATTGATCCATCAAATGTATCTTGTCGTCTTTATGCTGAATCAGCAAAAACAAATCACACCATCATCAGCATTTTTGGTGTCTGTCTGATATGTTTTTATTCTATAGGTCTTGCAGTAATCAGACCTGGGGCTGGTTTGTAATTATGAATCACAGTTTTTGCCAGTTTAGTCATGATTTAGTTACAAGGGTTATTTGTTTTTTGCATAGTGGAAGTTGGTTTAAAAAAACTTTTACTCCCCTTAATAAATAGGGCCATGAATTTGAGACTGCTATTTGTTCAGGTTAACATTGTCTAATATAACATTTTATTTGAATCATCTGAGATATTTAGGTGGAGTAAAAAAAAAAATCTGTAAGAAAGCAAATGCTTTACCATTGCACTGTACCTTCTTCTGAAAGCAGAAAAAAACTCCTTGTGAACGCAGACATCTGACCTCTGGTCACGTTGAGGGCTGCTGACACGTTCGGATTTGATTATAATGAGATGGCCTTATCGAGTTTTTCACCAGATAAGTTTAGACAAAAGACTGCAGAGCAAGTGTGGCATAATGAGAATGTCAACTGTGCCTCCTTTGCCCTTCCTCTTATTCTACTGCTTTGTTGTTCAAGTTCGATAATGAAACACAAACAAAAATGTTTTGTTTTGTGTTTTTTGTTCGGGAGAAAATTCAAGGCAGCAGTGCACACAGTGCTCACAATTGTGTATATTTGGCTTCGTTTCCGGACATATTGAAAAGTTAGCTTTGACTTTCTGCCTCTTCACTGTGTCTCCTTGTCTCCACATCTCAATATGAATTAGTATTTGAGGCTGTTGGCACCCTCTGATGCCCTGACAAACATGCAGTAGCACTTCCTGTCAATTACCACGATGAACAAAAAGCCTTGACAGGTGTGAGAACATGCACACAGATATGCTCATGCTTACAAAAAAAAATGACAACGAGGAGATGTGAAGGATTTTTTATTTATTTATTTTTTTTTATCAGTCGAGGAAAATGATTTTTAACACTAAGTTAATTGGCTTAATTTTACTGTAACACGGCTCCATTTCTCTGGCCCAGGGATGCCGATGGATGCCTCTTTGCTGAAACTGCTCATTTGCGTTTAGCTGTGCCGGTCTAAATATCTGCATTGGGATTTGAGTTGTTGTGTTATTATTTCATAGTTTGATGTTTTTGCCCCGAGGCCCGGCTCCCTCTGTGCCATATCTCTGGCTGATCTTGGCATTTCTCGTGTTCCCGAGGTCCTTGGTGTGACTCGAACACTTCCGGGGGATATCTTGCAACATTTCCCACTTGCTGAGGAACGAGAAACGCGTGTGCTTACAAGATCAAGCTCCACTTATTTTTATTTATTTATTTATTTTTCCTTCCAGAGCTTTTCTGCCTAAAAGAGGCATCGATTTTTATTCCTTCCATTTTTACCACTTTGGTTTGGAGTCTTGATGCACTGCAGATAGACGGAAGTATTTGGCATTAAAAAGAGCACATTTGAAATTTAGGTGTACTTGTCATAAAGATAGGAGTTTAACAGCAAACGGAGCAGATGTCCGTATATTTCACAGTTGACACTCTGCATCGGAGATGAGTTTGTCCTAGACAGCAGCTGTCTCTGGCCGTATGCACTTTTTTTTTTCTTCCTCCCTCCTCATACATAGCAATTTTAGATCATAACTCCTCCCTTCATGCACTCGTGATGTCTGCAAAACTTCTGCTTTACATGATTTCAGACGGCGCAATGTAAACGCTGTTTAGACCGTAGTTTGTCTAATTAGTAAGTTTAATGAAATGCATTCTCTCCCGCACTTAATTATAGGGACGAGTTGCGAAAACAGAGATGGGTGACGGATGTGGGCTGTGCTGCCCTCTCCAGCAGCAACTGCTGTCAAAATGGCCGTATGTAGCCTGAATGTAAAGCAGGACAATGCTGAGGCGGAATGTCAAAACTGTGACAACACTGATGTGCCTGGAAGTATCCGCTTTGCATAAACACACAATTAATCATGCTGACTTCATTAGAGATGTGGAGATAATGGGAAAACATGTTATTAAATAAAATAAATGCTCCTTGAGATGTTGTCAGTTTTTTTTCATAAACTATTGTTTTATGTTTCAGAACTAGTGAGAGTGCCTCAGTATATAATGGAAGTGAGCTTATGTAATTTCCCATAAAGCACTGATCTTCTTTTAAATGATAATGGATTTTGGGGAACGTAATGTAACACCAGAGCTGACACACAACAAGGGAATTATTTGCATCTTTTCAAATTCAAAGCTAAAAGGGAAAAACAATAGCAGGCACAGACTCTCCTAAAGTATGAGTCCGTTCTTCTTAATCAAACATGATTAAAAAGTAAAACCTTTTAAGGAAGATCATTAAAATGATTTTTGGGTAGCATATTATACTGAAAAAACTGCCCCCTAAAAATTAAACTATTAATTTGACTTCTTACAATTTATTTAGTAAATGAAAAGTTACAAAAATGTTATTTAAAATGAAATGATTTGCCACAATGGGCAGTAAATTATAACACAAGTCAATATGTAGCATTTTTACTTATACTTTATTGCGTTTTGTGTGTAGAAACAATAAATAGATAATCTGGGTATAATTGAGAAAAGATGGGATGTCATTTAATAAGATGTGTGTGTTGATCTTTCTGAGTCACAAACTGCAGACAAACCTGCCTTTTTTTAGTACACCATCACTTAACATACATATTTAGAATAATTTTGCATTTACTTTGAGTACATTTATTCAGTTGGTGAAATAATCTATTCTCTACTTATTAGGATGTTAAATCCAAATCCTATTAAATTATTGTACCTTACCCAATTCCAACATGCACTTTTCTTTAAGTGCATTCGTGAGCTCCACTTCCTGTTTGCCTGTAACATTTGCCTGAGCTACTCTCCAACATAGATAAAACATTAGAACGTTATTTAATTTAACCTAAATATGTGTGGATCTTCAAAAAAAAGGTTCCAAGACAATGGTAGATCACCCAGACTTTCTAATATCTCCAGTTATAGTGATGATTAAAGATTAAACAACTGGAACTGTGACAAAAAACTCCAGAGGAGTGGAGAAGTTTAATTTACTACTGTGCACAGTGAGAAGAATAGTAATGGAGGTCAGAAATTTTGCAAAGCTCACTTTGAAAAGAAGTATAGAACATGTTCAGTTTGACATCATGTTATTTTAATAAAATACAAATTTATTTGAAGGCTTCTTACCCATATGTACGAGGACCATGAATAAATGTGAAGGGAGCTGTACATCATACACACGTGTTGATATGAGCTTCATAGAGCACTGGGCTAGAGATCTCAAGTTTAATGAAATTCTATTAGAATTACATCGTTACACTATCGCATGCTGTTTCATTCACATGAACATCGGCTTTCCAAGTTATTTAAAGTAAGTCCCAGCATACGTCGCTCTGCTGCAACGGATAAATGTTATCAGTGGTGGTTTATTTGAAATATGATTTTTCACAAGATCACTTTTTACCCCTTTTAATGTGTCAGGTTTGCTTTAGAACAGCAGTGTCAAAATAGTGGTACTTGTAATAAAACTGTGTATTTTGCCCACTTTTTTGAAAAAATAAATAAATAAATAAAATCCAACTTGAATAAAAATACAATCTGCTATACAAGACAGGGGGTTTCAATGTTATCAGAGGATCTGGCAATAAATGCAAACATATAGAATATTGAAAGCTTTATCCTTTTAAGCCAAATACCTTGACATGTTGGCATAATAGATAAGCTGATGATTCCTTGTGTGAAGGCTTTTCAACGCTGCTTATGTAGGTCCTCCCTTTTTTGTGAAATGACGAGTTTTCTTATCAGATCCGACGGTGTTTTCTCTATCAATAACCGGGTCAACATCCGGGCTGCTCCATCCTACACTTGCATTAATTGACCACAGTAAGTGGGTTCTGGAATCTTCTGCATCTTTTATTGAATGCATATCTACAAATTAGAATATCATGAAAAAGTTTATTTTTGTAATTCAAAAGTATGTTTATAAGGAAATATTTCAGGCTTTTACATCTGTTACTTTTACTGATTATGAGTTAGAGCTAATGAAAAATCAGTTTCTCAGCAAATAGGAATATAACATAAGACATATACTGTATATATATTTTTAAGATACTAATGTTTTGTTATAGGTGACAAAACCATGTGAAGACTACTGACTTTACAGTGTTGGTTGGTAATTATCATTTGTTTATCACTATTTTGAATTAGACACATAAGATCCAGTCACTGTTTAATTTTATCACTGATGATTTGTGGAACCGTGTGATCTGCTGGTGTTGAGCCACTCTCTTTTGTCATGGTCTATGTGTTCACCTATTTTGGTCCACATCATACCTTCCTCTTCTGACTTCATAGAGTTTTCATTTTCCAGCCAGATTTGACAGCTGGCTCAACAGACCGTTTTTAGCCCGGCTGCCTTGGAATCCGGACCTATGGAGTTTGCAGGTTCACCCTGTGCATCCATGAGTTTCCCCTGGGTACTCTGGGCTTCCTTCTACATTCCAACATGCCTTTTAGGCCTTAGCTCCTTTTGGTCAGTAACATCCAGAGATTAGCATTACCTTAGCAGAGCCACAGAAAGCGCACTTCCATGTTATGCTGCACCATTGCAGTATTTCATGCAAGAAAACAAACCAAAACAAAACAGACTGCTGAGTACAGATACTGCACAGTAGTTGTTTTAATATTTCTTTTTTGATCTTATTTAATATTCTTTTTGAGAACAAGGGTTTCCTTTAGCTCTAAGCCAAAATCAAAAGTAACCAAAATAAATACCTGAAATTTGTGACTGTATTTATAATCTTGAAATGACTTTCACTTTTGGATTGAACTGATGAAATAAATACACTTTTCTATCATTTTCAAATTTTTAAACACTGACCTGTAATTTGAGTGAAAAAGTGAGAAATCAGCTGCTTATCAGAGTATGAAAAAAAAACTCCTGCTTGTGACGTAAATGTGCCACATATCTGATCCTAACATCAGTGATTGATATTTTAACGCTGTCCCCCAATGACTAATGCAAGTTAAATGCTCCTGTGGTTGTTGTTAGGCTGCTGTTTTTCAAGGGCTCTCAGGGGTTCTTGGCTTGTTGTTGCGTGTGATATTATGGAACAAATAGTGGGGCTTAATGGTGGTGTAGATGATTTAACAGCCCTCGGGGCGATGGAAAAGGAAAATGATTTTGCAGGAATATACAGTGTACAAAGTGTTTTTCTGTAGCTCTTTTGAAATCTTTTTTTTCCCTTTTGTTTTGTCTGCTGGTTCCCAAAAAAACAATATCAAAGTAAGAACCCAGGCCAAAGCAGCTGTATGTATTGTCTCATTTAAACTACTTGTTAAGCTACATAATTCAGCAGTGTTTTCAGATTTATGCGTGTTTGTTTGAGTGCAGCAGAGCTCCTCCGTCTCCTTCAGGCCCAGCACCGACTTCGTTGTCTGCTCTGCTCCATCAGAAATGCTGTGGCTTTAATCCTTTGCCCACAGGGGATGGCTGACATGGATGTGTGTAAACTGTTGACATGGTGCTGTCTCCTATGCTCTCTGATCAAAGACTGTGCAGCCCTCCTGTTTCACAACCTGCCTTCAAATATGCTCCAAGTCTCAGTCTCCAAGCCTCCCTCCCTCTCCGTTTCACACTTCAGGTTAACCCATGTATCGCCGTAATAAATCGCTACATCTGATAATAAAGCAGCCATTTATGACTGTGCTGGAGGAGGCTCGGTGACCTCCCTCCAAGCAGTGAATTTGATTTGGGGAAACAGGGTGCAAGTGTCTCGTGTCTTGGTAGAGGGCATTTTTTTGGAGGCGGTTATGTGCTGACTTAAAGTGCAAGAAAAGATTTGGCTGGATGTTGTGCTTACTTTAATTAATCCTTGGTAATGATGCAACTATTAGTAAGAGCTCAGCTCATCTTAAATGGGCTGGAAGTGTTTGGGTGCGTGTGCATGTGTGTGTGTGAGAGAGAGAGGGATTGAGTTTATATTTGATGTCAGTGTAGATTCTCAGTTTTGCAGGTCATGCTTATCCTAACTGCTAGAGCAGAAGTGAGTTTGGAATAGTTTGCTCATTCCTAGCATTCCTAGCCTGTTTTGAAAAGTATGGAATCTATTTTGATCATTTTCCATGGATATGTGTGGGAAAAAAATCCAATAGAGTGGAAAAATGTTGGACTTTACAGACTTTTTCTCTTGTTCTCCTTTCCTAAGGATAACAACTATATTGTAGACGATTTTATTTTTATTTAAATTACATTTTAGCCTTGATTTGATTCGTACAATTTCGACATTTTATTAATCAGTGTTTTAGTTCTTGTCCTAACAACGCATGCATATTCAGAAATCTTAAAAGGGTATTTTCACCACTTTTCTGAAGTCTAGACAACTGAACCAGTGGTTCTTTAACTGGGACTGGTTAGAATGCCAATCAAAACCAAGGGAGTTTTTCTTTCACAAAAACTAAAAAGAGAATAATGCTACTCCAGTCCTTATTTGCAAGTATTTTGAAGTCGAAGAAGGAGATATTTGAAAAGAAGCAGATATAATTTTGTTCAGATTCCAGACGAGCAGTGAAATGGCCCTCCGTCGCATTATTTTGTTTCGGGATTTGTGGAATCTACCGATAAAACCCAGCTACTAATCAAGCAGTTAATATTTTCTACTCAAATGTTGAGAATTTTCTTCAACCTCCAGAAAAAAGGAGGAGAGTCAAGGCTGGGTAGTATGTGTGACACCTTAAGTCAACTCCTCTTTTATTGTAGGTCTTTTCCATTAAATGCAGGTTTCCTTTTTTCGTGCAACGCTTTCGACCCAGTCCCGTTGCACCTTTGTTGCGCATCAACATAGTGTTCACAGAGGCGGATTGGAGGTTAAAGTTGATCCACCGCCCACATGCCTCTGAGCCTGTAACAGAAGTAGTTAGGGAGGCAGCTTTGCTTATGTGCAAAGTGGGAGGTGGCACATGCAACAGTATGCTACAAGAAGCCCTTCTGTTAACTCTGCTGATTTTGTGCTACTGGCTTCTTTTTCTGAGTGCAGGGCTCACCCAACTCAGTTTGATCTGGGTGAATTAGCAAAGGGGATCAGTAGGTAGTCATAAAGGAAGTCGATAACTGTAGTGTTTAACCACTGAGTGAAAAGGTCTATCGATGACTTTCTTTAGTCCCATTCCAAAACACTTTTCCACTATTAGTACATTTTTCATCAGCATCATTCAAAGTGTGTCCTTGAAATGCAGGTAGACTGTTGAATTTTGACTTGATAAACTCAATAAGCTGGTCAAGCCCAGCTGTCACCAACCAGGAAGTAAAGTTATCATTAGTGCTGCCTTATTATGAAAAAAACAACTATGGCCCTGAGCATTTTGGTAAGTGGTGAAATCAAGATTAGTTACAATGGTTTTATTGATTTTTTTTCGGGGAAAAAAACATAACATCTACTGCAACCAAAGAACAGTGAACTTTCTTGAACGTAAATTTTTTCCTGATATCTTTTTCCTTTACTGCAACCAACGATCATATGCTTTCATTAAAGTGTGAAGAAGTGCACTTACAGGAAACCTCAGCTGAACCTGAAGCAGTGCTGCCTAATTGAACCGAAGGCTTTTAAATATATTTTTAGGGCCAGAGAACCAGAGACTATTTCTAGGGCTTTACTGCTATTTCTTTTTATTATATTTTTAGGTGAGTTATTTTATACATTATACTGACTGTACTCTGTTTTAGCATAGTGTGAAAGTGAAGCGGTCCCCGTGTCTTAATGTGATTTACCTGTATAAATAAAGCTAAAACAAAGAAATATATATGTTCATTCAAATGTAGACCACTCTATAAAAATGTATATAAAAAAATCATAAATATAGCGTACTTAAGTGATTCCCTGAAAACAAAATGCTAAATAGAAAATGCACATTTTAATTTAGCTACTAAAAGATATCAAAATCCAGAATCATAACAAACCATCAGCATGGGTACAAGGAATAGAAAACATCAAATTTGTGTGAAAGAAAGTTGTTTTAAAGTACAAAGTAAAATATTTCAGCTCATGGATATGACTAATCAGCCGCTGCGCTCTGCTCCATTTTTGTTTTCAACTTAGAAAAGAAAAATTCTTTCCACCATGGACGTTCCTGTTTGAGACTTTTGATTGCAATGTTGGCAAATTCATATTTAATAATTGAGATTATTAATGAAAAGGTTATTTATTTCAGGAACTAATTACACACATAGGGACATTTTCAAGTCTATTTCACTTAGATGTGATGATTTTCCACTTAAAGGTTAGGAAAAGTCAATTCAGAAATATTTTCTTGTTCCCAAAGGGAAGTCAAATGTTGTAGTAACTCATGCTGTCCAAAGAGTTGTAGAGACTTCTGGCTCCTGTAGCAGTCTATATTGCTGCAAATCTGAAGAAGCCTCTGACTGAAGACAATGTTTTTGTATGACGGTCTAATGACGAGGATGCTCTTTGTTATCCATAATTTTCTTCATTGTATGTAAAATCCTTCTTGGCGCCAGTATGTCCAGTGGTTACTCAGCAGTCCCCAGAACAGAAACAGCCTTCTTTATCAAGTTGTTTAGCCTTTTCATGTCCCTGTTTCTTTAAGCTCTTCATGATGTGATCAATAGGGGTTTAGTCATTGATAACTGATGGTTCAGTTTTCTTTGGTACCGGAACCAGGCGGAATGTCTTCCACAAAAAAGAACCTTCTTGTGAATCAAGTGAAGGTTGAAGATGTGCTGCAGAATCCCACAGAGCTGCTCTGCACAGGACTATCAGACTCTGGTGCTAAAACTATCTGGACCTGCAGCCTCTCTCCAGCTGCCTATTCACCTGACTTCTAGATAGAGAAACCTGGCAGGAGGAGGCAAAGGGAGCAGCAGCATTTTCTGGTTCGGTTGATGGCCAACTTGTAGAAGCAGAAGAGTCCATGACTGAGATGGAGGATAAAACATCTTAGGCTTGACAGGAAAGCTATAGGAGTTTGGGATGTCTGCTTGGCTGGAGGCAGGAGAGGAGGATGATGAGCTTGTTCCTCAACTGAACTTATTGAAGAATGTGTTCAGCTCATTTACTCTGTCCACACTTCCATCTATCTGATCCTCTTTTTGCTCGAAGCCTGTGATCTTCTTCATCCTTGACTGCACCTCTGATATTATTCTAAAACACATTTTTATACAAATATAGCAAGATAAGAAACCAAGCTCTGAGAAATAACCGTCTAGGACCAGGAGGCAAAACCTATGCTTAGCTTTATAAAAAATAACATCTGCCAAATGGTTAAATACTTTTAAATTGGTGCATTTCTGCCACCTTCTAGTAATTTATGCAGCTTTTTATCATCCGAAGCCGGTGAGTAAAAGTATACAATTTGTATGGTGCAACAATTGCTTTAACATTTGAAAATCATTACCAATGTATGATAACATTATTTGTCTTTTAGAGCTAAGAAAGAAAATCTACTTGCAAGTACTCTGAATGTGTTGACAAGTTGATAACTTCAAATATAACCTGCATTATAAAGGTAGCAGAGGCGTCCAGGGGTTTTTTCCACTGTTCTGAAGTTACATTAACCCTCATGAGACTGGTGCCAAGCGTGATAGAAAACAGTTGTCATGGTTACAAAGTTGGGGGTGTGCAATTTTAAAGCATTTAAACCTGGGGCAAATTTTACAAAAATCCTACTGAGCTAGAGTTGTGTGACAATGAACTAAGACACAAATAGATAGCTTGTTAAAATGGCTTTTATGTGGTTTGAATACAATCAAATATTGTGCCAGACTGCAAGTTTATAAAGGTAACAGTGTGAAGATTTACAAACCAACCACAGTTTCGTAGTAAAATCTGTAGCCAGTCAAACTTAGAACAATAAAAATAAAAAAAGCAATAGAAAAAAATTACAACCATTTAAACATAGATGATTATGTGGTTTTGTTTTAGCCTTTTCTGCTCTTTTTCTTCACAAAAAAATATGTTTCCAAATTTACTCGCCTCCATATAAGAGCAGGGGGAAATATTAGCCAATGTCCAGATTTTAAATGCAATTGCAAGTTCTGACTGCTTAGAGCGACAGAGAACACTCTTGTTTTGCTTGTGCACCTGATTGACAATGACAACCGCTAGACAGCCTCTTCTCCACTGGCACTGTCTTCAGCCTTTGCAGAGTGAATTTTCCCCGGTGAGTTTGACTGTTGCAAGTCTCTGGCTACGCTGTAGGGAGTGTGGATGCTAAAGGACAATTTGTGCCTCTAGCACTCGCTGTAATTCTG
The DNA here is from genome assembly GCF_002775205.1 of Xiphophorus maculatus. Lineage (NCBI taxonomy): Eukaryota > Metazoa > Chordata > Actinopteri > Cyprinodontiformes > Poeciliidae > Xiphophorus > Xiphophorus maculatus. Next base: position 16,937,080 of record NC_036462.1, read on the forward strand.
TTGACAATGTTTGATTTCATGGGGCTTTTTTTTTTTCATCGAAGTAAAAGAGACATTTGTGCCTAAAAGACTTGAGGATGATTGCTTACACCCCTGGCTGCACAGGCGGCCTGCATTTTACTAATTAGTTATTGTATTGGGGTTTTTGTATGGAGACTGTTGAAATGTTCATACAATTATTCATATATATTGACCATCCACCCAGTTTCATTATTTTTCTTCTCTCGGCTGAAGTGCTTCTATAAAGGTTGTGTTGGATTCTGACTATAAAAAAGCAGGAAACAATCATTCGTGCTGTTCAAGAGGCTCCACTTGTTTTCTGCAGAGCTCTAAAGCCCTGATGGTGGTAATTATCACCCATTAATGCTTTGTGCCAAAATGGCACCTGGGTTGAAAACTGAGATTTTTTTCTTTCCTATTTGTTCAGAGCTGCTTCTCTCGCTGATTCACTTGTGATGCTATGCATTGCATTGCTTATTTTTTCTGATTAACTTAGCAAATAGATTGATTTCAAAACTATATATAAAATTAAATGCTTAACTATAATCACTGATTATGGTTAAGGATCTTACCTGTTATTTCAAGACTGTAGTGGAAAAAAAATAAAGGCAGATGCTAAATTTTCTGCAGAAACGCTGCAATGCACATAAACATGTTGGGAGAATGTTTAATATATAGGTTTATAAACTATAATCTCAATCTGTAGCATCAGTGTGGTCCTTTGCCAAAGGTTTCACAATTTCCAGTCTGCTTTTTTAGTTAATTTTGCAGGTAAATTAACTTGTTGACAAAAGTGAGAAAATACTGTAGTGCAATATCCTTAGTAAATGATTCAATGATGTTATCAGTTATGATAAATCAAAAATTCCTCACTCTGAACTGTCTTTTTCATGTGTACATTCAACACTCTCTATGAACTTTAGCATTAGTAATCTGTGTGGGCATCTACTGCAGTGAGACTCCATCCAACAATCTGACTATTGTGCTGGCATGCAAGGTGTGAACTTATAACAGTGAGGAGGTATTGGCCAACTACCACTGCATTCCAAAACGTCGAGAAGGGAAATGGGATTCAGCCTCAACTACTGTTGATAGCATGAAAACAGCAGCATTTTTAAAGTTTATAAAAAAATATTCTATGGCACATAATATTAGAAGAATTTAAAAGAGATTTTCCCCCCACCCCCTTTTTTTCCCATCATTTTGACATCCTGACCAATCTACACGACGTTTAGTATCATGATCACTAAAATCTATCTTGGTAAATTAAAGGAAATAAAAAGTAATCCAACTGGCCAGTGTGTGATTAACATGACTGGCGTGATTGCATGACACCTGATGTATTTTAACTTGTCAAATATTGGATTTAAGCAGTCCCTTGTGACTGCAGCTTGACCATGCCATGTAGGCAGGGTGGCTGTCTTTACATGGTGTTGAAAGAATAAGAAAATATTGGCTACCAAATGATGCCGGCGCAAGTTTTTACATTGGTGCACCCCTAATATTCATTCTTACAGTTGCAGTCAAATCTATAACATATGTTCCGTATTAATTTGAATCTGACAAATAAAAGAAAAAAAAGTTTAAAATCTGCCAAGTTTAATAGAGGTTTTTAGGTTAACATGCTTATTGGTCTAAGAATTGTACTCAGTTTGCTGTGTAATGAGCTGACATTAGCTAACCTGTTAGTCGTGCTGTGTGCTTACGTACAGTCTGCCGTCAGCAGCCTAACAAACATGGTACCCATAGCATACCAATTGTAGTTTTAGAGGAGCCTTGCCTAAATAATAGTAATAGTGGTCTGGCTCCATACAATGAGTGCTATTTACTAGAAATTCATCACCTTCCATTGGTGATCAGTTTTTTTTCCCAGTTAAATTAGTTTTAAATGTTTAACATCTCATATGTTTTTAATACTGTGTTAATTTCTACAGTTCCTTATTTCAAATTTTTACTTGAAATGGTCTCTGATAATATTTTGACCAGTGGGACCATTCAGTGTAAATAATATTATTCATTTTTTTTTACTATTATTACAAATATCTAAAAAAAACTTATTTAATTTGTCAATTTGTATATGATTGAAAAATATATAAAACTTTTTTTCTCTCAGGCAACTCAGAAATATATGGAGGAGAGGGACATAATGTTACTTTCTGCTCCATACAGTCAGACAAAACTCTTGTCACTCCAGCACTTTTACTGGTATCTCATTAAAAGAATTTAAACAATATGTCAACTCATTGTATTAATTATGAAGGCGTAACTTTCTGAAACCTTTGAGTACCTTGATACCGGTAGCCAACAGTAATTTGAAATCATTACATCTCCATCATATTTTTTGCGCTTTCTTCACAATCATAAAGCATAATGTATGCTGAAGTGTTCTCCAGGGTCAGTAATGTTTTACATGACACACATGAGCACGTTAAGTCGCGCATGTCTAGATAAAAATAAAATGAGTGGGAACTGACCCTTTGACCCATCCCTCAATGGAATATTTTAATCCCCAACCTGATTAGGTACATAGGGATGGGAGAGGGGAGTTTGTAACCTTAGGAACAAAGGTTCCAAACTCCTTAGGAACTGTAGTTGTGACTGTGTCTCTTTGCTTATTTCTATGTCTACATTAGTCATTCCACACCAACCATAACTGTGTGGTTTATCTTTGAGCTGCGGTCTGTTTGCTTCAGGTGTGAGCAAGGTCATTGATGATGCTGGTGATGTGTTGTTTATTCCTTCTATATCCAGATACATATGCTAATTCCATTGACACCAGATGCTTTATTCAGACATTTTTAGTAGATTAATGATTCTTTTTCCCCGCTGTTCGTAAACTTCCCGTTGCCCCAGTGGATTTCCTGACCTCCATCTCTGTCCCCCGCAGTTGCATCGGGTGACCAACCTCGCTTCACTGGAGGCAGCCGTCCTGGGAGCACCGGCGTAATGAGGGAGAGGAGGACAGCTGGTGACCCCTACTGGTCCTATTCAGGTGAGCTCTCATTCCTGGTATAGCCAGAGAGCCTGGAACAGAGAGAAAATAACTCACAACCTCTCTGGCTTGTCTCTCACATCCCTGTTTTTGTCCTCTGTTTTGGCAGAGACCTTTGCTCCCTTCTTATTGCTATATCTAGAGAGGCTGATCTAGGTGTTTTAGTATTCACATAATGCATACCTGAGCCGTATATTTTCATCACTCCTAATAACCGTAATTAAACTAATGCATTGGGGAGAGAAACTGAGCATATGGCAAAGTGATTTAATGTTCCAAATGTTAATGCCGTATTATTATGTTGTAGCCTACTGTGTTTAACTATAAATAATGAATCAACTTCTCTTAAAATGGATTTATTGCATGTTTAATTAGGTATGTAAACCGTAAAAATGTATGCATGTGCAGTTGAAATAAGGTATTTTCTTACACTGGATGAAAGACATAAAACATTTATTTTTCACTGTTTGGTATTAGATTAAACTAGACTTGACACCTCATGGAAATTACAATTAAAAATGTCTTCTGTTTGTGAATAGAATTTGTGTGAGAATTTGACATTTTTTGCCAACGTTTGAAATGTTCATTCATTTTCTTGTAGAATTGAGAAAACTAAAAGAGGATTACAATAGAATAGTCAGAATACTTAAAGCTAAATAGGTGATTTATTGTCATATTTATTTACATAGATTTCTTTATTAATGGGTAGCATTGCATTCCACAGTGCCTCGTTATAATAATGTTTAATTGTCACCCATTCCTCCTGACAAAACTGCTGTAACCAAGTCAGGATTTGTGGCCGCCCTGGTTACACACACCATTTCAGCTCTGGCCACTCATTTTCTGTAGGAATGAGATAAGGATTTTGCAATGTCTGCCACCAAACCATCACTTTGTTGTCCTACAACCAGTTTGTCACTAATTTGGATGTATGTTGAGTTTTATTGCTCCAAATGTTAGCAAGAAAACATTACTAGCATAGCTAATGCTAATGTCTCATTAGTATTAGCATAAGCTTCCTTTTTTGCTGCCAACTGTTTGTGTGAAGTGCACCAGTCCCTTCAACACAAACGCACTTACAGCAACATGGTGCTGTCATTCCTGTACTTGCCAGCCAGTTGGTAAAACTGTTTTGAAATAAAGTTGCTATTTTAGCACTATGTGATAACTGTGATGTTAGAAACTCCATACTTACCACCACTTCTAAAAATAATACCTATGTTGATAAATATTTTTTTGTTCCTGGTTCCACGTTTGGTTACTTACCTTCAGCCTGTAGTAATACTTATATATATATATATATATATATATATATATATATATTTATTAGATTTTCAGAATATAACATACATAAAGCATACATGAGAGTATGAAGCATATATATACACATATACACATACTCATATACACGCAGACTTACATACATGCATATATGTAACAAAATCCTGTATGAAAGCAGTATACTCTTATCAATCCAGTAATAACGACGTACAATAACCAAAAAAACAGAAAGAAAGAAAAATTTATAACAGCAAGTCAGGAAAATTATCCAAAGGATTGATTACACTATATTGAGTACAATTTACGCTTAAGGATGGTATTACCTGTCCGTAAGGGCATAGGTGGTATACTAAGAAACTGAGCGAGTGTCGGGGTCGACCTTGGATCGAGAAAGATAGTCCAAAACCGGATGCCAGATACTGCAGAACTTATTAGAGAAACCCACAACATGTTATCGTAACTTCTCCAAATGGAGAATCTCAGTAAAGTCGCTCAACCACATTTTTAACTGAGGAACCTTGTCAGTTTTCCAAAGTCTCAATATTACTTTTTTGGCTATTACCATTCCATACACCACCGTCGTTTGCATAGAAATGCTGCAGTTCCTCAAAGAAGGAGAGTGTCCAAACAATTCAATCTGGGGGTCAGGAACCAACGCGCATCCATAAACCTTAGAAAACAAGTTGAAAATCTCACACCAATAATGAAAGAGCTTGGGGCATGTCCAGAACAAATGAGATAGGGACCCATCCGCAGACTTACATTTATCACATTTTGAAGATGTCGAAGGAAATATTTTGTGCAGTTTAATTTTAGAATAGTGAAGTCAATGCAACACCTTGAACTGAATTAACTGGTGTCTTACATTGATAGAGCACGTCCGAATCCTCCCAAGACCGTCCTCCCAGACCTCACTCCCGATCTGCAAACCCAGTTCCTCCTCCCATGCAGCCCTCAAGGAGTCTGTGGTAAAGTTAATTTGCTCTGCAAAGACGTCAACAAAACTCGTGATTAACTTTTTCGATCCTGGAGAGCCCAGCAGAATTTTGCATAATTTGTTTTCTTCCGGGAGAGATATGAAATTTGGAATATTAGTTCGAACATAGTTTCTAACATAGTATTTGCAAATATCTGAAGAAATCTGTATCCAGAAGAGAAAAATAGCTCTTCAGCATAGCAAATGAAGCAAACTTTTTGTTCTGTAATAATGCTTAAAAAACAAACAAACACACATTTTACAAAATGGTGATAGTATTTGTATTAGTATATTATTAGAACTGCAGTGAACTGGCGACGTGTCCAAGATGTAACCCGCCTCTCGCCCATTGACCACTGGAGATTGGCAACAGCACCCTTTGCGACCCACTTTTCCTCATTTTCATCTCCCATTGTCATTTCATCATAAAACATTGTGACAACTTTTTATTAAAATTTAGAGAAACTAAACAGGTTAATGTATTGTCACTCTATTGTTTCTACATCTGCAATGAAAAAAATGCGTTGTTTCTCTAGCATTATTTTGACATTTAGCAAATTGTTGGGCCTTTTTATACACTGTATGTAATTATGTGGATTTGCTACTGGTTGTTCATTACAACATGAATATTTTATGATGATCATTTTAATTTTTAGGTAGCTCATTTGGTAAGCAATTCAGATAGGCATGTTCTGTCAGAACACCTCTGCTCTCTCAATCACAAACATCCACAGCCTTGCAAACACAGTCCAGGGTCGACTATCAGGCAGTGCCGATGGGAAATCTGGGTTGTGTGCTCTGGTTGAGGGCACCTCTCTGAAACAGCTCAGGGAAGGAGCACTTGTATTTACAGGTCCAAAAACACCACATTGCAAATAATGCGCTCAGTCCCACTGCCACTGGAGTGCATCGGAGCTCTGAAAATTATTACACTGATGGAATATTTTGTCTTGGGTGCTGCAGTTGTGAGTAAAATAGTAAAGAAGAGAAAATCGTGGTTTCAGAGAAGAAAATTGTGCACTTCACAGTAGAGAAACGAGGTATGCTCAGTTTGGACTCATGTTTGTTTGGTATTCACGTCACTCCTAACAGTGGCCTTCGGCTGCCTCAGTTGTCTGGTAGAGGCAGTGAAAGACTGTCTGCTTTGGCTATCCAACCATGACAGCTCTCTCACTATGTACAAGGTATGTGGACTCGATAATAAGAATCTTAATCACTTCAAACACACTTTTATTTTTCTCAAATCCTTTATGCACAAAACGTATGTGTAGATGGTCAGACTAGACCACCTTTTATACTGCCTTCTATTTTATCACAAAGAGGATGAATTCTCTCTGATCGAAGGGACATTTTTAATGATTCAACATGATGGCAGTAAACGTGTTTTGGCTTGGGTGAGTGGCTGTGGTTAAAATAAAAATGGCAGCTGGCGCAGATCGAGATGATAAAATCCCCCCGCTAATTAGCTGAGATAGTGAACCACCAAAAACTTGACAGTATTTTTTATTTGATAGATTTATTTTCTAGAATACAACATAAGCCCCAGTCCCATTCTGAATAAATAAAATAAACTAGCATAAGACAGATTTAAAATTGATTTAAAGGACATAAATATGTTATAGCTTACAAAATCTGGGAGATGATTGCTAACTTCTCTGTTGTTTATAATACAGCCATTGACACCCTTCACATGGTTATTTTTAAGAAGATGCCGTTTCACAGAGCTGTATCTATGAAAGCAGGTTATATTAATGGAAAGTCAAGTGAAAGGATAAAGTGGGATAGCAAAAGATTTTTAAGCAACAGGGATCATTTTAGAGCACTTCACGCATCCCTTCACGAACAAGCTTTATGAAAATGCTTATTTTGAAATCCAGGAAGACTTTACACCGGCCCTCAATTTCAAAAGACCATACTTTAGTTACTATGGTAATGCTGTACTTGATTAGCCAATTCTCCTCACAAAAACCCTATAGAAACTCTGTGGGGTATTGTCAAAAAGGAAAGTAATACACACCACAACCACAACAACGGATTTGAACTAAAGGCCATTATCAAAGCAACCAGGGGCTCCTTAACATCTAGCAGAGCCAGACCTGATTGCCTCCATGATGCAAAACACCTTTAATGATACTGTAACTGTTGCAAAATTAGCCTGGCAAATTATTAGGTGTAAAGTACACAAACATACTTTTCAGTAGGCATTTCTATATTAACATATATTTTCAATGGTCATCAATGATATTTAAGGGTTGTGAGTAATTGAAATTTGGGTTTTCACTCACTAGCTGTTATAGTCATAATTACACTTGCAATATATCACTGTGTGTGTGCTGAATCTACAAATTGAGTTATATTTTTTATTTTGATGGATCGTAATATTTAGTTGCACAACCACACTTGTCCCTTCTGGTCAACTTTCCAACTATATTGGATACATTGGTGAATAGCCAACTTCTTAAGCAATAATCTTATATGGCTAACCTATTTTGTGGACATTATCAGTGAATGTTTGCTGGAAAACTGTCAAGACAGCAATCTTCATGATTGCACAATGCATAACTTGGCCATCACATAATTTTTCTAAATGTAAAAATGTATCTTTTTTATTGGCTTTAAATTATTTTCTGAGAAAATAAACTTTAAATTTCTTTAGTAAATCTTAATGCTCAAATACATCACTCTGTTGAACGTCTTTAAAATAAATGTTACTTTTTGAATTTGATTACAGAAATAAAATGTTTTATATGTTGATATATTTCTTATTTAATTATTTTAAGACGTATGTGTGCAGACCAGGCGGCAGACTGGCTTAATATTTTTATTTTTTTTATACTCGGCACTTGTGCTTGCTGTGTGCAGAGAAGAATGCATGTTTAGCAATAAATGAGCTGAAAGTCTTAGGAAAACAAGATCTTATAAACACCCCCCCCCCTCCTCCCCAGAAAAAAAAAAACTCAATGTTGAACTTTATCTTAAGAAAAAAAAACCCTGCCTGTCTTGAGTTGAATTTTGGACATTCATTTCATGTCTGCACTGACCACCAAGTCCCACTCGCGAAGGCAGCTGGCTGATTGTGCTCTGGAAAAAAGGGAAGCATTGAGGGAACACAGAACTGTCCATTACTTTGGGAATGTAATTAGCGGCTAAGGCTGTGACTGGGAGACAGACCAGCGTGCCTTAGCAGCTAAATGGTTATTAAGGGCATTTGCTCTGTGCAAGTGAGTGTAACAGAAATGCACGCAGCGGGCGTGTGCCTCAAGCTAGAACATACTTGTGCAAGACAGGCTTCAACCCTTAAGAGCTAGACACGCATAACATATAGAAGAGCAAGCCTCTCTTTTCTATTCATTGTGTAGCCCACCAGCATCAATTGCTGCAGGGGAGAGATGTTTGAAGAATGTGGAGCAACATGAGCTCTAGAAAGTAAGTTTTGAGTCCTTCATTTAGTTCAGGTCTGATTTTGCTGCTGGATGTCTATTTTAGATGGAAATTCTTCTCTTTTTTTACTGCAAAGTTTGCAGATTCATATTTGTCCATCTATTAGACATCTGTTAGAGGTGTTGCTTGTTTAGCAGCAACACTTTATTTAGGGTTTCAGAGCCTTTTTGTCACACAGTCCTCAGCATAAAGGTGTAATGCGCACAATGCAGTGAGAACTCTTATCGGTCCGTGACATGTCTCCTTCCTGTGTGCTTTGATTATGAACCTCCATGCAAGGAGGCTTGAAACCCACACCTTGAAACTTGATTAAAAGTTATTTAAGGCAGGCCCCGAGCTTGTGTGTGTCTGTGTCTGCGAGTGCACATGTGGAGGCATTTTTCATAAGAGGGATGATATCATACTCACCATAAGACTCCCACAGGAACAGGGCTATGCATCATTCCCCCCCATTTTTTTTATATATCTCTGCAGGTTTTCACATCATCTCTGTTAGTTTCACTCGTTCTTTTTATCGCTGGTTTTATATTTTTTGCCGATACCCGGGCTGGTTTTGCCGCTGATCGCTTTCTTGTTGATTTATTGTTCTGATTTAATTACAGCACAGCAGTGAGGAGTACCTTAATGTGCCTTTGCAGAAGCATTAAGTTTGATCCCTTTCTAACGGCACTTTGGAATGGAAGAAGAAGAAGAAAAAAAAAAAACAATACGAAAACATGCCAGCTCTCGATGTAAAGAAATGCAGATTAACATCCCAAAGATGAGTCGATTTTCATTTTCTTTGCATTATGAGATTGCACCTGAATTAACTTGCGTCATTTAGACTGAAGTGAAGCAGTCAATCCATAATAAAAGATTTAATTTTATTACTTTAATCTCAGCAAGTATATAGTATTGATCAGAAAAAATGGATTGAAATTTAAAAATGCTGTAAAAAGCGGGCACTGCTCATTTTTCTGGATTATTTCTTGCAGTTTTGCTCGGCTGTGTTGAAATTAAGACTCAGTGTTTTTCCACTGCTTAAACTAAAGGTTGAATGTAGGAATTAATGATGTATACCTCCACAAATTGATTATACAGCTTAAGGCGCTGCATCTGGGTGATTTTTCATATTAACAACTCACTAATAGTGTAGTGCCTCACAGAGATAGTGCTCCTGCTGTCTGTTTTTCATGCAGCAGTTGTGTACGTTTGGATGGAAGCCACCTTGACAAGCTGCTGCAGCCACCAAAAGAGCCTGCAATTGTCTGATACGTGTGGATTATATTTCCCCTCAGCCCGACTGTTTTATTCCACTTCACTGAGGTTGCCCGTGATCATTAGCAATCTTTCCACTCATGTCTCACATAATGAAGTGAATGAAGTGTCATTTTCAATCAACTGCTATGTTGATCCAACTTAATTAGTACTTTAGAGGATACAAAACAAGATTAGGTAACTCACGGTACTCGATTGCCAGAGCTGTTTGTTTTGGCTTTGAATTAACCCTCAGTTCTGCTGCTGCGCAAACTTTTTCTTCACAGAAGAACAAAAGTTGATTATACATATTGGCATTTTAGGCACTTGCTGGTATATAAAAAAACAAACAAAAAAAAACAAAACACATATTAACATTTATTGTGATAGCTAAAACATTATTTGTCATGTTTAGTGTGATTTTTGCACAGAGATAAGACTTCTTATGAAGCACCAGTAAGTGTGTTGACACACTTTTAAAAACTAGCGACAGAGGCATTTGGATATTAAGTGGACTTGCAAAATTTAGGTTTGGACAAAATTTAAAACATGTTGGCTAAAAAAAATCATATTAAAGTGAATCTTTTTCAGATGTTTAGAGTGGAGGAAGTACTAAGCAAAAATAAAAATAGCAACAAAGTAGTTATAGTCGTAGCGGTAAATGTACAGAGAAAGTAAACACTTTGCAGACTACACAGTTTTTACATCATTTCTTCTTTGTGTAAAATAGCACCTAACTTGAAATGTAAGCTACTTAATTAGCTTGCACATCTGAAGAGGCATGCCGCTCTTACTCCTTTTAATCCTTTTTATGTGTATGCTGTGTTGTCCTGATGCACCTCTAATAAATATACGTACAAAGTCTTAAATCCTTTTTTATTGTTGTTGCATAATCACACTCATAGAAATACTACTAAAACCTGGTAAAGCCTTTATTTTATCATCGAGTCCTTAGAAACAGATTTTAATTTTGAGGGAGACCGGGCCAAGAGGTAATCTGCTACCGCATGAAAAACAAAACAAACCTGCACATATTTCCTCACATATAAATATCAACACAGATCTGCCTTAATTGAATGATATGTTTTCTTTCATGTCCCATTTCAAATAGTAGCAAAGAAAGAGAAACAGGAAGTTCGGAATCTGACGTTTATTGAAACCATCATCATCTTGCAAGGCAAGTTGTTCATTAAGTGTGCTTCAGTAAAGTTTATTGTATAGGATATGATAATGATGCCAGTGATTTTGTAGGGAACTATTTCCTCCTTTCCATCACTGAATAAATGTTCTTAGATAAATGTTGATTTTTCATAACTTGGTACTTTGGTACTATAAAAATTACATTTTATTATTTATTTTAATTGCATCTATACCAAGTGATACATGTACTGGTAGTTTTGGAGGCCACTGTAAAGCATGCTCTAGCCCACTTAGAGCATGCTTTCATAAACCTTCTGCTTGAAAAAAATAATTTAATTTGGGAGCAGGTAAAATCAAATAAGAAGAAATCCCACACAAAAAAATTCACAGTGACTATGTATTTGAGGATTACTTATGTGAGATGTAAGTTGAATTTATTTGTTTAGTTCTAGCACAATTGACTCAAACACTCTAATATACTCTTAAATCAGTCTGAAGTAGGTTCAAACGTGAAAGCAGTCATTGTTGACATTCCGGCTGAGTGTGCTTTAGCTTTACGAACTTGGATAGTATTATAAATCCCTATCCTTCTAGTTGATGCTTGCTCTTTCTTCTGTTTGTTAAAAAGTAATTCCCAGGCTTTTGTTTTGAAAGCCTTGGAATTCCAATCAAGCTGCTGCCTGCAAAGCTCCCTGCTTCCTTCAGGTCCTCAGTAAACGGAGTTGCTGAGCCTGGGCAATATGGAGAGGTCTGCACCCTACTCCCCATTTCTTAGCCCTAGTTTAGCAAAAGAGCGAGCTAGCGATTCCTTTATTTTACCAACAGATATGGTAATTGCTAAACCAGGGGTAAAAGTATCAAAATGTAAAACAGAAATTGTGAAAAGAACATTTACAAAAGATAACTGCTATAATGATGAAATATTTTTAGAATTGCACACAATAATTTAAATGTTTTGATAGTCATTCACATTTTCAAGTCCTCTCTAGAATACATAATTAATTTTTCTGGGAGTCATTATTTAAAATTTGACAAAGCAAATTGATTGATTCATTTTATTATTGCCTGCTTCTATGCTGCGGCACCTCTTGAATTAATTGTGTGTTTGATTTTTATCATTTTATGAAACATGTTTTTTAATTGTTTCTCAATTTTATTATTCATGGATTTATTTATTGACACCTTGATTCAGTTACCAGTTTATTATATTTGTTACAGTGTAATTGAACCATCACATAAAAGAAATTTGCAAATTAAGTATTTGTTTTGCAATTGCAATTTTGCAATTTTTTGCAATTTTGTCCTTCAGACATTTGCAATTTAATGTTGATATTTGTTTTAAGCCAACCTGTGACTTGTTTTATTATTCCTAAAATATTTTGCAACTGTCTGTTTCATTGTATGCAGTCGAATGACAGTAAGACAGGAGGACTCTTTGTCTGCTTGTCTTCATATGACCGGGAGAAAAAAAATACTTGAGGACTGCCGGGCTTTTCATGAAAAGAAGTTTTATTCTTATAGGAGACATCTTTAGAGGTTTCCTGTATGTTGCTACTGTGAGAAATTCTAATAAAACACTTGAATGATTTTGGAGAAAAGTTTTTTTCAGACTAACTTCAAAATGTCTCTATTCCCTTGTAGATTGTCCAGCTAGGTGGGACGTGCTAGACCTGGGGATTCATGTTAAATTAGTTTGGTGCATGTGAAAGGAGTGCACTTTGTCTCTGATGTTGTAAACCCCCAAAACACCCACCCCCACCTCCAAAAGCTTGGGGGAAAAGAGCAATGCCATGTTGTCATGGTGCCCAGCAGAAGGAGCCCTGACTCCTGGAGGTAATGAATCGAGAGGAGGATTGCTCCCAGTAGACCTCCTTGTACGAGAAGCACTTGAGTTTAAAGCAAAACTCCCTGACTATACAGCAGCACAGGGGACAAGCTTGGAGGGTAAAGCATGGGGCTTTCTATCCAGGGATGCAGGGAAGAAGTCTTCTGGGATAAAGATGAAAACTGTTTTTTTCTTCCTAGATAAGAAAGACTAGTTTATATGCTAAAACCAGTTGCCTTTGCAAGTACCTCAGATAGCTCTCGCTCTGATTTGATTCATAAGATTTGTTTCATTTTTTTATTTGAAAGTTTTGCTCTGATTGTTCTATGACAATAAAGTCTAATTGGATCTAAACCTGGAGAGCAGTTTATGCTAAACCCCTTCATGAAATATTTGCCAGCTACAGTTAGTTTAATTTTAATTTATCATGCCGTCTAGTGACAGAATATAGGATTTCTATACTGATTTAGCTCATGTGATGCTGTACTGTGATTAAGATATTAAATAGTCAGTCTCATTATCTTGTTGAGTCAATCTCAAGGTTGAATCGTTTTCAGCTTTCTATTCAGCATTTTTTTTTATCACATTAAAGGGGGAGGGCAATGAGTGGCGGCACACAAGATTGTGATTGACAAACACTAAAACTCCACTCCGGGCTGTGATTGGTTGTTCCAAGTTAGTACTGACTTAGAGAAAACAAAGTAGCTAAATTTTTTTCTTCCACAGATCATCTGTTTCATACCATGCTGTCACAAGATAGTGAGTTGTATACTGCAGCTCCTCCTACTCAACACCTTTCCTCACACAGACTCCACCAGGTTAGCAGCAGCAGCAATTGGCTGAAGAGGAAGTGTCAGAAAGGGTAGGAGCTTCTTAATAAAACAGAGGCCAAGTTTAAGGCATCAAAGCATATAATGCAAAGTCAAAGTTCTTTTAAATAATTTTTTATATATGCAACATTTCCATAATAACCAATGGCAATATAATTACTTGATTGTGTTACAGATATGTTGCATGTGCTGGAAAGTACATAATACCGCCTTCTCCCTCTCTACAAACCTGATACAGGTGATTTCAGCAAGTACCAAATGATACTATCTCCTGCAGAATACCTTGTACTGACCGATGATTTAAGGTACTTTATTTTAATCTAATTACAGAATTCTGTAGGAAAATGGGTTCTTTTACTCTAAAAACAATTATTGTTATTAATACAATTAAATTATACTGTTTTGAATCCTTATTGGTCACAAGAATCAACGTGCACAAGTGGGAACAACATTGTCAATTGTGTATATATACAATTGGAAAAACTGAATTAAAATTTACATGACATTTGTTAATTTGTGAGAATTTATCACAATAATCCATTAAAATACTTAAAATGATAAAGTCCAGTGTCTTCCTGTAAGTGTATGTGTGTGACATTGTTTGTTTAGTGATGTGAAAAGGTCATAAAAAGAGATTAAATAGTATTGCACAAATATGAAATGTGTGTACAAATCGGCAAAGGGTTGATTTGACCCTGACTGTACTTTAAAAATAACTGAGATAGGATAATTTGAAAGGAGAACATTGGCATATGTTCACTAGACTTCTTATTAGCAATGCAACTAATGAGGTCTTACACTTCTTGTATTTTAGAGATTTTATTGTGCCACCTGTGGGATCAGGTCTGTTAAGGGTATTTTGAAGGGACCTGGAGGAAAGTGGTGCTGTTAGGTGAGAGGTAAAATCTCAGGTGTTTGGTGCTCTACAAGCCATGGGAGAGAGTCTGCTCTTATCCTCCAACCACAATTCATTTGCATATAATTACAATCTGTTCAACTCAACAGACAATTATGAATTCTTGTTGCATACTACAGTAAGGGCCTCTGTGTACTCCAGCACAAGTTGGTAGACGTTTCTACAATAGTAACTCAATAAGCATTGTGACTGACTCTTTTACTGAGTACTAATTATATTCTTAATCAATTAGTTGGAGCAGCTCTCGAATGCAGCACACAATCCATTACAATCATAGAACACCTGCATTTATTTATTTATTTTTTCCTTTATTTTTTTCCCCTACGTTCATTTTGGTAGTATTTTAACAAGCTTCACTGCCAGATGTCAAGTACAGAGAAAAGCATTTTGTAATATTCACCCTTTCACTGGCATTCGAGTTCCACTTCGTTCCATACAGAAAATTGTGGCGTGGACTGTAGCCGTCAGTAAATGCAATTTTCGGTGGCACCAAACATTCTTTCCTTTCTTCCCTCCTTTATTTTGACCTTCTGAACTTTATCCTGCTCATCCTGAAACATTTCTTTACAGCAGCCCCACACCACAGAGCTCTCTGGACTTGATTAATTTCCGGCTCCTGGGAGAACAGAGAGAGATTCATCCATCTTCCACCCCGCGTTTCAAGTTGCAGTCATTCTATGTGATGATGGAAGCTTAACACACAACATCATCTGTATCCCTCCAGTCTTGCTGATGTGTTGTATAAACCTGTAGATGTACCTCCACTCATTTTCTGAGAAAATGAGAGGTGCAGGAACACTAATTATTAAAAATGAATTTTGCTGGAGCCAGAGTTGGCTCATTATTCATCTTGGTTATTGCTAGCACTTTGGATCAGCCTTTGTGTGCCAGAATTGGTCAATTTGTCTCTGTCAGGGGTGGGCCCTTGACAGATGTGCCAATATGGCTGCTGAAGTTCTGTGCTTGGGGAGAGGCATCTTAATTCTCCATGATGTATCACGCTGGCAGCAACCAATTTAGCAGAATTGAGCTCCAAATCATCTTACTTCCCACTGCCTCTGACAATCTGTTTCCTTTCCTAGATTAGGTAAATATATTATGGAAGGAAATAAATTAGAGATTCCTGCACCCTGGGTAAACTGAGTTTTTGTTGACTTGATTGTTTGTATTGTTACAGTGGCATGTCCAGAGGATGGGTATCCTGGGCCCTCATTTCTGATATGTGTATAAACAAGACCCCCAAAGCACAATTGCTATGATAAGTGTAACCAAATTTTCCAGTTTCCCTGTTTAGGGCAGATTGATGTGTTGAACTGACAGTTTGTTGTGTAAAGCTAATTAATTAAATTTCAGGTGTCGCGTGGTGTTAGTGTGCCTCATGGCACTATATTAGGCTTCGTTGGTGGCTTAGGTCCAACTTAATGGATGTGGACATGCTCAGCCTGCTGGGACTGCAATATTGAGGAAATGCGAGATTGCCAGCCCACAGGTTCCCACTCTAATGTGGTTATGCTGATGAGCTGAAATGAGCTCGAGAGCGGCTCAGCAAAAAATTTTTAAACTCATAATCATGATGACTGACTTTATAATGAGTACACATCCCCCGAGAGGTGAGGAGTTAACTGTTGGGGGTAAGGTCGTAATGGTGGCATGATGGCACTGTTTGGAAAGGTGTGCAAGCTTATCCTTATGTCATGAGGCAACATTTTTTTAATAATTGCTTGTTCAGTTAGAAATGGATTGAAGTTTCTCGTGTAACGCTGACTCAGGTTAAGTAATCCAGGATAATTCAAAAGTAAAGACCAGCTGCTAGGTTCAACAGGATTACAGCCAAGGTGAATGCAAAATGAAATGGCTGGAAGCAGAAAATGAGAAAAATATTTTGTAGAAAAAAACCTGAAAATAGAATAAAATGCAATTTATGAAGAACAACAAAGGCACTGTATGTATGTACAATGTACCGTATGTATGTAAAAATGTACTTCCATCCACTAACTGCATGGAAGTAGTTTGTGCTGCATCACCTATACTTTCCTGGTCTTGTTAGATCATTTATCCGATACTACTATCTCTGGATTAGTCGGTTACACTGCTGCTATTGATTTCTGTCTGGATTCTAAATTTTAAGGATGCTTGCTTTGCAAACAGGTAGCTGTTGTTGTCCCTGCCTCATTTACAGAACTGGAAGAATAATAGCTGCTGAGTGGGAAAGCCAAGAACAGAGACTGCAATAGAGGAGAGTGGTTTAGGCCTTCTTTTTTTTGTCTTATATTGAATTAGTTTCCAGGCTAATGGTGCCTGTGGAGTGAGTGATATGCTTTTTTTTTTTTTTAAACAAACCCATACATTTTTGTTCATAGAGAATTTCTTTTTTTTTTTTAACAAAACCTTCATATTATTCTTAAGTAACTTCAAACACTGTATTATTTGCAATTAAGACTTTCAAATCCAACGCAACTGGGACTGAAATCTTTCCCCCAAGAATGAAAATGCTGTCGTAAATTCAGATTGATTCAGCCTCATACTCTCTCAAACAGGTAAAGGAAAGATCACTCAGCCTGGTTGTCCTTTGTCTTCCAGAGTCTCATGACTCATTTAAGTGCGAGCTCAAATACCTGCAAGGGATAGTAAATAATGTAGATGTATCACAAAATTATTGGGGTAGAAGCTGTTCTTTGCATTCTAAAATCCGCACCGGTCTAAACCCTTCATGCTGTATTAAATTTACTCGCCAATCTCTTGTTATTTTTCTCTTTTCAAGGCTCAGAGATCAAAATGTTACACATGCATTAAGCAGGATTTACAAAAGAAGCTTTGATTTAGTTGTGTCCAGCTTTTTGAAAGTAAGCTGAAAATAAATTGAGCAATTTTTTATTGCTTTGGTTTTTTTTGGAGTATATTTTTAACATTCAGTTGAAGAGAGAAACTTGAAAGCCAGAAGGCAAAGGACTACTTTGTCAGTCATCCATGTGTACAACACTGTCTTTGCCTTTTCAACCGTAAGCTCCTTTTGTAACATCACCAAGCTCATACACTCAATTCTGTATGTTGAAAAATAAAATAAAGGTAGTTTTCATTTCTTAGAGCTTTTGTCTGCAGGAAGGTATGACAAACAAGATCTTTGAGGGGCAACTGACAATTTAAAATTATTGTGTTTCTTAGGAATTGTATTTGTGTATATGTGCGTGTTTTTTTTTATTAGTCCTCATACATAGAGACCAGCCTCCAGCATCTTTAATTTTGAAATGAATTTGGCCAATCTTCACCAGCATTCACCTCTCCCCAGGAATCAATTTTCTTCTGCTTTTTGTGAGCTCCCCCCTCCCGTCTATCCTTTAATTTCCCCCCTCATCTCTTGTTCCTAATGCTGGCCACATACCAGCTCTGAGCGGGCTTTTCTTCTTTGTGGATGCTACTGGGTAGCAAAGAGTGTGAGTGAGACACAGTCTGGATTAAGGTTTGATGTAAAATGTCTTCTCCCTGTGCTTAGCTCCACTCTCATCTGGGGATGTGGCCATGTGCAGTCTTGTGATTTGTGGCCTAATTAGCAGTTTTGGGTTACCTAAGGCTAAAAGTCCCATAAGAACACTCTGCCGCTCACAAGCTTTGAAAAATCCAAATGCTCGTTGACTGTAAAACCATTTGTATATGATAGAAGTAGAACAGGTAAAGGGATAGCTCTGAGAGGTTCTGTAAAAATTATTGAAGCAGTAGTTTTGTGACCCATAGTTATGGCTTTCATGGTGTCTTTATTTGACATAAATCCAGATGAGTTAGCCATGACAGTTGAAGCTAACAAGAATCAAGAACTAATTGGACTTCAATGGTTTTAAAACAATTTCCATTCACAAAAATTACATAGTGGTTTATGTGGATACGTTTTTTAACCATTAAACAATTGACAT
This sequence comes from Xiphophorus maculatus, assembly GCF_002775205.1. NCBI lineage: Eukaryota > Metazoa > Chordata > Actinopteri > Cyprinodontiformes > Poeciliidae > Xiphophorus > Xiphophorus maculatus. Next base: position 16,955,622 of record NC_036462.1, read on the forward strand.
ATTTGCATTGGGCTGGTATTTGCACAGAAGTTGTTTATTTACATAGGAGCTGATGGTAGGATGCAGTGCTGCACCAATGAGTTTTCTATGTGAAACATATACCCAGAAATAGAGCATACATCTATTTTTACTGGGAACTACCAGATTATTTCTCTAGTTTGGGGGGTGGAAGGGTGTGTATTCTGTTGTGACATTGGCATTTATCTACTGTAAATACATAGGAAGGTCAGCAGAACGAGAACAGGAGAAACATGCAGCAAATAGTTCAGCCCTTCAGGCAAACTCCAGGTGGCTGCATCTTATATGTTGGGCCTACAGCAACAGCCGCGGAGTGCATGAATTTCAACCAAAGGCTACCACAAAGTTAAACTACAAAGTGCCTGAAAATCCACTATAACCCTCTTACTAAAGCGATAGTGTCGACGCTAGCGCAGTAGTAAGGTTGACTTCCCTAACTAGCAGTAGCTCAGCTATGCAAAGGCCTTCTGGCAAGCCATTCATTTGATTCAGGTATGTTAGAGGAATGCATCTAAAAGTTGCAGGATGGTAGCTCTCGAGAACTAGACTTGGACACCCCCCCCTCGGATTAGAGTAATTTTATACTTGATAGGAAAGTGGCTAAAAATAAGTATAATTGCCAGATGAGAAATTATAAAAAGAGTAAGTAAAGTTTTTTTGCAAAGTACTGTATGTACAGATGAGGCACTGTGTAAGCAGCTATATTAAAAGAAAATCTCCCTGTTAAAATAATCGCTTGCATCTGTTTAATTTTTTTAGGAGCGTGAAAAATGTTTGAAGGGACAGTATTATGTATTTTCCAGGCACATAGTGCCATCTTGTAGCACAATGTGCATTTACAATGAAGTAAATGTTACATTCAGTTGTTATAAAACACTATATAAATCAAATATGACTTAAATTTGATTTTATAATTTGATGCCTCGAAATTGGCCCTCTTTCTCTTTTAAAATTTCTGCCCTTCCTGAAACTTTGCTTTCAGGAAGTCATCTATTAACCCATATGGGACAGAGTCTTCTTATTAACCCTTTAACGTTTTTACCAGTGTTGCACTAAGAAGTAACTCGTATAATTAGCTCTGCAGATGTGCAGTTGTACTGGGTGTTTGCTAATTTCTGCTGGCTAGTCTGAAGGAGCTGATTGGGGGAGTTGTGGGGAAGGGCAGCTCAGTGAGGTGGAAGCTTGGAAACTGTAGTTCCTAGGAAACCTTTAAAGACCTCCATCTTTAACGGTTTCTGTAATCACGTTAACCTAATCATATGTAATATTTTTCAAGTATGAGTTGTGAGATTGTAGAAGTCTGCTTTGGTCTTGGAACTTTTCTGACTTGCTGTTGGACCAACTAATTTATGTCCCAGGCATCTAAAATTATTTACTGAGGGTAAAAGGTTATACACAGTAAGGTATTAACAGGACCACTGAGAGAATTATTGCTTTAAGATGTGGAGATACATTTTTATTTTGTACCACCAATTTGTCACTGCTGGAGTAAATAGATATGTGTCTGTTTACTTCAGGTCAAAGTGTACAGATGCAAATCTGAAATATCATTTGGCTCGAGCTGGTGTTTTCCTCTGCTTTGGAGGTTATACTAAGACGGTGTATGTTTTGGTCTCTGTCCTAAATACCTCACATTAATAACTGGATTAGCTTGGACTTCATGCACAGAAAAGGAAGGTACCTATTACATGTGGAGACCCCCTGACCTGTTCTATGCAATCATTATCATTCAAACATAGGCTTTCCACAGCCGTTCTGCAGTATTTATTTCCCCAGACGCTGAAGCAACAACTGATACCTTGAGAATTGTTTAGGATACAGTTTAGTGTTCAGTGGTCTTTGCACTTGCTGTCATTTTATTATTTGTTGTGGTCTCTTTTCATTATAAATGTCTTTGTCTTAGTATTTCTTTATTCATATTTGCTGTTTATTTTTGGAGCACTAGAGAAATACAATAGCTCATAATCCTCTAGGAGGTAATTACAATGTCAGGGCGGTGCATGGGTGGTTATCAACCCCACGCTGCTTGTGCACACATTGTTTATTTAATTGATCCACACTTTCTGATGAAAAATTAGTTTCTGATTGAGCATGCTATGCATTTCTTAAGGTACATTCACAACTTTATCCAATCCAGAACATACAATCAACAGACCCGCCTTCACACTTATCAAATAAAACAAACATGGATTATACTGTCAGTAAGTTCCCTGTGAGACAGCAGATGTGCTTCTATTTTCAGGGCAAGGGAGATTCGATTATCCCCACATTTGCTGGTTACAGCATAAAATTACATCGAAGGCCCTAACAATTCAATGAGCGATTCTGACAAAATAATATATTCAGCCCAATGGAATAAAATTCAATGCATTGTATCATCTGAGGAGGGTCATTGTGTGAGAGGAAATATTTCACCTTTAGCAGCTGAATGTAGCTAATGGTGTCCTTAGTCCCAGCCACATATCATGGATTTATGCTGGCGCTTTGACAGACAGGTATGTGAGAGGTTTCTGTTTGCCTCATAACCTCTGTCACCTTGGGAGACAGCAGCCTCCTTATGCTTGTCCTGGTTTATCGCTATACAGTGACCCACAGTCAACTCGTTCTCCTAGCAGCACGTCCCTCAGTCCCTAGGATGTGGCCCCTCTGGCAGGTATCTACTGTTGCCCCCTCTGCCCTTCATAGCTAATGACCAGCTGCTTGCTGGGTGAATGATGACACGTTTGGAGTCGGAGTCTCCAGGATGTGTTTTCACAGTTTTAGCAGTTTGTAGTTGCTTTAATTTGGGGATGGCAAAGTCAATTGCCCTGTTGTATTTTGGCCAAAGCTCCAACAGTAATTCAGTGTTAGACTTGGATTCATAAAATTCGCATATGTTTTATTGAGATTGCTTTGACTTTGCTCTAACAAAATACTTATTTAAAAATAAAATTTACCCTTTAATAAATTAAATTAATCTGAACTATTTACTACATCAGTTGTATTCAGTGGTGTAGTCGTGCAGCTAAGCAGCACAAAACACTGCATCAATCATACTTTCAAATATTTTGAGGTTATTGTTGAAATTGATGCTTTTTATTGTTGTTGGTAGGAGAAAAGAAGTTACCTAACTGTATTCTGCCAAGCGTAAAGTTTGATGGAGAGGGGATTATGGTGTAAGGATGTTTTTCAGGAGTTGGTCTCAGCCCCTTAGTTCCACTCGAAGGAACTGTTAGTTCAGTATACCAAGACATTTTGGGCAATTTCATGCTCCCAACTGTGTGGGAACAGTTTGAGGAGGGGACATTTCTGTTCCAACATAACTGTGCACTAGTGTACCAAGCAAGGTCCTTATAGACATGACAAAAATCCTCATCAATACAGTCCTAAACCTTGTGGCAAGCCTTCCAAGAGGAGTTGAAGCTGTCATAGCTGCAACGCTGAGCTGACATTAAATACCCCAGGGTTAAGAATGAGATGTCACATAAGTACATATAATGTATTGAAAAAAAGATATACAGTTTACCCCCACTATATGTGAGGTTTAGAGACCTGAGTTGCCTGTGAATAGCCAAAAATCCAGATTACTTGAGATCCTCTCTAAAAACACATAACTGGCCATTTTAATAGTTCAAATATTGTAAACACCTTAATTAGCATAAATACATGCAGTGGAAACAGGCTTAGCACTACCACAGTCGATAATATCTACAGTCTTCTCTATTTCCATTTTTGGGGGTACAGACAATCAGCTCCAAGGAAATTGAAGGGCACACCTGGACTGGCTGGTTTGCAAACCCCAACAAATAGTGTGTAAGGTTGCATTACACTTAGGTATGTCAGCTTCCCAAACTGCTTTTTTCTTTCAAAAGATTTTAGATATGCATTACATCAAGATCCACAAATAGGTGTGTTTTATATATATAATTTGGATTTGCATTGCACAGAAACATCCACGAATAGGTGAACCTGCAATTACTGAACTGTTAGTAAATAATACACTCGTTCAGATAATATTGACAATCATGCAGATGTTAGAAGATGCATGCAACCACTACAAACAGACATACTTCACCACTGCTAAAATGATATGTAATCACTATGCTAACTTACTTAAATAAAGCTCTATAAAGCAAAATGTGCTTTTTGTAACTTTAAGAAAATTTGCTTATTTTCCCAGGGCCAACCAGCTGTGTTGGGGAATAGAAAAAGAGGCTACAAGAATTAAAATATCATAAAAATGCTTAAATGTTACATAGCTACATGAATCTTTAGAGACATATCACACTGTGTGAATTTATTTCTTTAAATATTGTAGATGCAAAAAGACTTGGATGCAAAAAATGTTGATGATTTTTATCTGTGCTGTAAGCTTTTGTATTCTGCACATAATGCGTTTAATGCTTTGAGTGGCTATCTGTCTTTATTTTATTGTACCATCTCTTTTCCCATCTATGACCTTGCTGTGCCTCCCAGTCCACAGCAATTCCTCCAGATGTATTTAGAGAAGTTATGGAATGGATCAGAAGACAAATCACAGCAGTCTCTAACTTGTGGGTGCTCATGCTATGTGTATACCTGCAGCAATACATACTCCACCCTTATCCAGAATGAACAGAAAAAGCAGTGGTGTAGTTATTTTATGCAGGTCAGCTTTAAGCTGTACCTGGTTATGGTGATCTGGCTCTGCCTCAAAGCATGGCTCAATCTATCCGTCCACTCTTAGTCAGGTTGATCTGCAGCTGGTCGTCGTTCTCTCCATCATCTATTGGAACTGCCTTTTTAATTCTAAATGCCTTTTCTTGTTGCAAAGATCCAAGAGTAGCCACTGCGAACATGCACACTGCCTTTCTCCTTGTCATCATGGTATCTTTTCATGGATTTCCTAAATTGCTAGTACATTTCATGACTACCATTTAAATGATGTGCTTTGAAAACATTGAAACATTCAAATGTCTGGTTTAAGAAAGCAATCTGGCAAATATATCCTGCCTTACCCAGCCACAGTTTGTTGTTGGAGATGTTGGGTGGTGAAAGTATTTAGATAGAGATGCAGAAATAAGGCTTTTTTACAGAAAACATTTGGTTTTCTTCAATTTTAATTCAGTAATAAAATTTAAGAATGACTGCCTAAAATGGGGGACAATGTGTTGGAGTTTTCCTGACGGGGGAAACACATTTGTATTTTATTTAGTATCAGTTACTTTAACTTTAAAATCTATGCTGTTACTGTAACCTTAAAATCTATCAGAAAAGGAGCCAATAGGCTCATGGTAACTCCAGATGACCTGCACAATCCAGGTGAGAGAGGTCTGGTTGACATTATTGGTTGAACACTCTGCAAATCTGACTTTTATGAAAGAAGAACCTAAAGAACACCTTTGTTAAGAGGGAAAAGAATAACGGGACTAATTTAAGTTTGCAAGATTAAGATTATAGTACCAGATCCAAAAACAAATAAATACATGTTAGTGGCTTGAATAATGCTTTTGCATAGACACATACTGTAACTACACTGGAATTGTAGACATGTGACTCAGACAAAGTCCAGATCTAAGTCCAACTGAGAGTTGTTGTGTCAAGACTTGTGATACATTCATAAACAATAAATAAGAAATCTGATTAATCAGTATAGAATATGTGGATCACAGGTCATAGGTGATCAAGGGAAGTTTCTCTCACTGTGATCACTGGCTGATTGATTGGCGCATCAGTGATTCAAAGTGCTTAGATGCCATAAAAAGCAACCTTAAGAGTTATTTCAGTACAATAGAAGATGGAAGGACAGGATTCAAAAAGCACAGATTTGGGCCAAAAGAGAGACCCAGCACATCATGACAAATAGCTATATAGACATCCTAATCTCCTGGGCATAATTGGGGAGTTTTACTCTGACATAACCAAATGTGTACTTAAAACTGACAGAAGACAAAGAGAACAGCATGTATAGATCCTGGTTCCTCTAATTGGACTGAAGTGATTTAGACTGACCAGCGGGGCATTATCATCATTAAAGTTCTGCTCTCGCTAGTGAGTCGAGAAAGTGGTCACAGTATGCCTCCTCTAATAGCCAGGTGCTGAAGCCATAGCTTAGTGCAAGTTCCCAGAGCCAAAGAGTTAATTAAACTAATGGATGAAGCTGCATGAATGGAATATGAGGGGTATAGAAGAGGTGATGGCTCCAGACTGAGATGGGGTGCTCTCTAATAAGGGCATAACAATTGGAACAGGTTTAAAGGATGATGTGAAAAATTAGCGATGGTGCTTTTATGTGATGGTGCACAGCTAAACTCAACAGAACTTTATTATTTAGTATTTGCTTAGAGGAACAATAATACACGTAAATGCATATAGTACAGATGGCTTCACTCATTATTGCATTCATCTACTTAAGCCTCAGTTTTTCATCTTCATCTGCATCTTTCAGGGATGTAAATAATTGCCAATTTACTAATTTTGCCTCGCTTATAATTTGACTGTGATTTCAGTGGAATCAAAATTTGTGATATTAAAGTGTCCATCACACTCAGCTGCAGGACATTTATGAGTGCTGATGTCGGTGTGCACCACTTTCCGACAGCTAGCTGATATGAAACATTTGCCCTTGGACAAAGCAGAGTAATGTAGCGTCACTAATCAGTGTTTCACTTTGCAACTCTGCAGAGGAGATCTGTGTTCTGCTCGACAGGCTGCTCACCTCCCTCTCCTGTTTACAATTAGCAAGAGGCTTCCTTCCACTGATGCAGCGTTGGATTGATGTCGGTCTGCACCGATACTCAGAGGGCAAAACCCGGAGAGGAAACATTTACTCCTTTAGACTGTGTAGGAAAAACAACTTTTAAATGCGCAGGGAAAACTGCCAGCTCTAAAGTTGAAAGCGAAAAAAAAAAGCTTCTATTTATTTGGTTGGTTGTGCGTAACCCTCCTCTTTCAAATTTGGTCCTTATCCAGATAAACATAAGGTGTCTAATCCTTTGCTAAATTGAGTAAATTAGCTGAAAATATTTTGAAAGACATCTTATGTATGCAGTATAGTTCCTCTGAGTCTCAGGGACCAGACTCTTTCAGTAAATGTCAATTACAATTATTAGGTAAACAAGGTTAGATTGCCTTTACAGCTGTTGTAAGCCCAATTGGTTCTGTAGTGTTATTTGCACAGTAAACTTATATTGATATTGGTCTGTCTGTGTATTTACACAAAATTTTAGCTTAAAGTGGCGGTATTATGTATTTTCCATGCACATAGTGCCATTTTATAGCACAATCAAATAATTATGTTACATTGAGTTGTTATAAAAAGGCTTTCTATATCGAACGTAACTTAAAAGAAAATTGACTTCGCAATTTGATGCCTTGAAATTGGACTTCTATCCCTTGCTGAAGCTCCTACTCTGCCAGGTCCTCTACTTTTAGCACATCATCACAACAAAGCCTTTGCATTATGTCATTTAGAACTGTTCTTTGGAGCATTGGTCTGTGAAATAGTTTTTGTAATGATTTCAGCAGACTCACAGCTCAGGTGTTCTCTAACTCTTGCTGCCACTAGTCTGGTGGAGCTAAGTGGGGAAAGCGTAGGGTGTGGTACTCTGTGAGGTGGAGGCATACTTTGGAGAAGCAACAGAGAGTACTAACTGGCTGCCACAGAAAATGTAAGAATTTTTCAAATACCATGAAAGAATCAAAGCAATACTCCAGGTATTTTGGAGGGAATAACATTATAACATGATATAAAGCTAAAAAAGGTTGATTTTACATAATAGCACTCTTTTAACATACATTAATCAGGGAAAAAAAATGTTTTGGCTGCCTAAGAAACGAACCATCATATCACAATTTATTCAGAAAATGGCTTCATCTTCAGCACAAACAACCTTCTCAGCCCTGTCAGCAGCACAGAGAGTAAAGTACACATTACAGCTGTGCAGTGTGATCTATGGAGTTGAGCATTTTATGTAGGAGGGTAAAGATTTTCCTTCAGGCATGTCACAATTAAGACAGAATGGTACGAATGCTGTTATTTCCTTTGGTTAACATCTCCATTCACCTTAATAGAAATAGCAAAGAAAAATAATATTTATTCACAATGACATTGTCATCCATTTTGCATACTTACTCATATACATTTAATAATTAATTGTAACAATCACTGGAGGGCAGAGGATTCATCTTGTTGGAGAGCTAAGAGCAACAAACTTTTCAATCTTTAGATTTTGTTTTTAGTATCACTACTTCAACTCCCCTTCTTAAACATTTTGGACTTTCAAAATATAGCTGAAATAAACTCTGGCAGAGCTACTTAGTTTGAGACGCATCTGTCTGAAAATCTATCCCTAAATTACTCGAACCAGTGTCAGAGGCAGAAAATATTTGTTCAAATATTCTTTTATTCTAACTCTTCCAAACTTATTTCAGCTATGATAGTGTTTTTGAACTAAAAATAAACCATTAAAGTTAAGTGCACCTAATATGACTCTAAAATGTCAGCAAAAACAATTTGCATTTATTACAGTCCTAGATTCACCAAAAGTACACAAAGGTGGTGATGCTCTGACATTTAAAGTAAATGCATCAGCATAATTTCTTGCAATAGTAATGCAATATGGTTTTTTTCTTTAGGGCGTTTAATATATATATTTTCAAAAGCTATAATAAAGGTGGGCTTTGAAAGGCAATAAACAGGAATATGTGTCTCTGCAGGGAAAAGTGTAATAGTTTGATTCACTGTGTTTGTAGAGAGAAGGAGAAGTCCAAATGATTAACACAGCGCTGGCTTTTACTTAACGCATAGGTGATGTTGTGCACATTTTTGTAGATTGGAACAAACGTCTGGCTGCCCTTTTCTAACTGTATTAAATGCCCTCAGGAAGGAGTCTTTCTTTTCCTAACTGGTGACATTTTTTTCCTGGTAGAGGTTGTGTGTGGTTTATTGTCTAACAGCAGCAAATGCATGTTGATTTATAATGAGGTAAAGCCTGGAAGTGAAATTGACTACTGTTCAGATTATTCTTTTACAATATCCTCTTATGCTGTGGCAATTTCTTAGGCGATCATGAAGGAACTGTGTGGTATTGTTCAATTCGATTGCAATCTAATAGAAATGGAATCATGCACACTTAAATTGCTTAGATGTTTTAATATCCTGGGGCTACAAACACTGTTATGCCTCTCAGTATCTACAAATCAACATGTTTGCATCTTATAAGGGGTTTTAAGTCGATTACTGGTCAGTTTTCCGTTCCGATATTCCATCAACTAAATGAAGCTTTGTTTCAGGCTTTGTATTAGTTTGGTGATGTTAGGGGCTGCTTTTGTTGGGCTCATCTATTGATACGGTGAATGCACAAAAATAATGAACAAATTAATCTTCTTGGAACATTAAAACGAACGTATAACAAATGTTACAATTATCAAGTGTTCTCAATTCAAACATGGATCAGATTTAATCCAAACTCTGCGCTGTGCTATAAAAAACAAGGAGGGTGCATTGGGGACTCTCAGAGCTAGTGTCAGCATAAACTGACTGATCGATCTATCACCTGTCCTTTTGTGTTTAAAATGTTTGACAAAATGTCTACACGATTTTTTCTTGATTACTTTCTTAGAGAAAAACACCACCTCATTTCACAATGTAACAAAAGGTTATTTACAACATAACTACTTATGTAATCTTTGATAAGTGTCATATTGCTTGCTTTATGCAAATCAGGATCGCATCTCGTTCTTCAACGACCTGACTAAAACAATACAATAATTAGCACAATAATCCTGTTGTTCAAACACATCGAAAGACATAACTTTGAAAACAATGAACATGCCTGGCATTTTGCTAACTCTTGTTTATGGCGGTGCATCAAGAAGTTTATCAGCTAAGCAAATTATCTTAAGTGCGTAAACAATTACTGACACACTCCAGTCTACAGCTGGTTGATAGGATGATGTTGGGAGCTGTCCACCTGCTGCTGCGTCTCCAGTCACCTGTGTTGCCTGTTGCTGAGCAGCAGATGCACTGGGAGGCAAAACAAACAGGGACACAAAGAAAGTGGTGACCCATAAAGCAATCTTGTCTTTCTCCAGTATTCGCTGTGTGACGTTTGTTGTGCAACACTTTTTATAATTTAGTATCTTATGGTTTCAGTTATAATTTACAGGTACAGGCAAGTTAATAAGCACAATGAAGATGATAGTTAGCTCTAAGCCATAGTCATTAGAACTGTCTGAACTAAACATTTGAAGATATCCCTTTTTACTGAGTCTATATAACATGTTTTTTTTATTTAATTGCTGAAATAAATTAACTTTTTGATACTAATAAAATTTACCTATTACTACTCCGAGGCTACTTCCTCCTCTTGAATATTTAGAGGTTAAAATAAATTTTTGCTTTAAAATGAAGAATGTCTTTTTTCATGTGTTGAATCCCTTTTTTTCTTTTTTCAAAAAAAGAGAGACAATTTTAATAGTAAGATCCAGTTAAGTGTGTCGATCATCCACAGATTCCTTCAGAAACAATTGTTTGCATGCTGGCTATCTGCCAATTTAAAGAGGAAGCTGTTAAACCTTTTGAATTGGAGGGGAAGCTCTTCCTCCAGGGACAAAATGTATTTCTGTCCCTCTTTCTTTCTCTACACAAGGTCCTGGAGATTATTTTTACAGACTAGGGGATGTTGTACTTATGCAGCGGCCAACACCCTTGAACAGGAAGCCACAGTTTCTATGAAAGACCACGAGATGGAAGCAGATAGCGCCAAGGGAAAACAATATTTTGGCTGGGGCTCATTCTGGTGGCCAATTAGACCCCAATGCCTGTATGATTTACCACTTCCTCTACCTGCTTTTATGTGTTTGGGGCTGCTGTGTGGAACACAATGACCCTTGATTAAAGATTGAGCTCAGGCTCTGAGACGGCCGTGGCGCCATTCTTATCAGATGCCTTCTTCTCAGAACTCAGCAAGACTGCCTGAAATCAATGGTTTTAAATTCTCACCCATTCCCAGTAAACGCATTTGAAGTCGGACTGAAATATCATCAGTTTTGCTGAAACCAATTCATTATGAAACCAATGATTCTGGGGCTGCTTTTACTTCAGACTTTACTATTCCTTAAGCCAGGAGCTGTCACCAGAGTATAATTAATATTTTTTGCAATACGAGCTATATAAATGGATTTCAAAGTCGAGAGCTTGACTTGTAAGAGTTTGTTTGTTGTAAAGGCAAAAAATACATAAATGTCATTTAAAAGACATAAAAAAGATCAATTTAGACAGCACAGTCAGTATTTTGAAATCAGTGGCTACATATTAATAGTCCTTTGTCTTATAAAACATTTACAGAGACACTTATCTACACGGAGAGAAATGGATTGTTTGTCTTTGCCTCCACCCTCTCCTGCAGACTTAGACTGGAAGCGGAAGCTTGGATCTTGAATGGCTGGGTGGAGCGTGTTGTATGATGTTGTGCTTGCGCTGCTAATTGCGTAACAAAACACGTCTGCATTTAGAAAATGCCTTAAAAGACAGTATTATGTAACATAAAACCAAAGCAGATTAAAAATTCAATTAGATCAAAAATGTACAGCGCTTTGAGACTGTATTAGGAAACAGCCTCAACATTTGTTGCTCAAGCACATTGGAATAAAATGTAACAGTTGCTCTTCGGCTTAAGTGCTGCTTCCTTAGGCGTCAGCATGTTTGATGGTGTCTGTATTCTGTGGACTGTGCCGGACTGGGAAGCTCTTTGTGTTAATTATCCACGAATTTGAGGGCTGAAGAATCGGAACAATGGCATGAAATTAACAGGCTGACAAGGAACGTTTTTATGGGCAAGTAGTAGAGAGCTTTTGACTGGCCAGGTCCTTTGACCTAAATCCAATAGAGTATGCATTCTACATGCTGATGACCAGACTGAAGGCAAAAGCTACTGAAGCAAGTAATATGGAGCTGGCTTGTTCCACCAAGCACCAGCAGGATGTGTCTGCTCAAGATATGTAAACTTGAGAATGTTCAAATGTGAGAAAACTTCCACATTTTATTTAGAAGTAAACTTAGTAAAATCACTTTCTGTTACAAAAAAATCTGTGGATGATGTATAGGTGTATTTCAAGAAATTTGAATTTAACTGAAAAGCAATTTTATTTCAATAATTGCTGCTGACTGCAGAACACAAGAGTTATATATTTCATATTTCAAGTCTTTATGTTCATTTTGATAATTATGGCATACAATTAATGAAAGGTCAGATCGCTTTCAACATCGCGTCTCTGAAATGTAGATAATTACATATGAATTTTAAAAATCATCATAATTTCCGGAGTCTAGGCCGCTAATTCTTTCACACAATTTGAACACAGCGATACTGTTAATAAACTGCTTTATACCAACGGTTTAATTTTTATTTATGGAACCAATATTTTTACGACAATATTTAGCAATAATTCCACCATTGCATTCATTTCCTACCATCATACAACCCTACAACTTATCACTGCCTTGCTTATGGACTGCTCTCTTCTCTCTCCATGATAACGTTTTTAAATAAGCAATTTTAATTTGAAATACTTATTTAGTGAATTGTTTTTCAACACGTTTCTTTATTTTTTTTCATGCTTGCACAGTAGCTGAAGGATTTTTACTGACATCCTATATTGTTCTTCATCTGCAAAGCTCTTGCAGTTTCCTTACACCCTAACAGAATCAAATAAAATCAACATTAACCTCTGACAGACAGGTAAAGTCTAAAGACTGTTAACTTTGATCGCACCACACACTCTTTTCACTGCAAAGTGGCAGACCAGAAGCTGCTCATTTCAAGGTAAATGAGATTGCTGTGTCTGGCAGTGATAGCACACTCACTGCTACCTGTCAGTCAGTGTCAGGTCCTTTAAAGTATCACAGGAAGATGGTACGTGCACACATGCGCACGCACATGCACACAAAATGCTTACAAGCTATATTTTGAGATCACTTCCTTTAATGTTTTTCTTTTTTTATTATTACTTTTAGCAGTTCATGGAGAATTTAATTCATTCATTTTTCAGATCTGCTTTATCCTTTTCAAGGTTGTGGAGGTGGAGGCAGCCTCATCTAGTTGTCACTTGGTGAGAGGCAGGGTGGACAGTAGACAGGTTGGCAGTCCATCACAGGACAACACAGGGATACACAAGACAAACAACTCACTGGATTGATCAATTTTGGATCCCCCCTTGACACAACATACGGTGTTTTAAACTGTGGGAGAAAGCCAGAGGGCCTGAAAAAAGACAGAGGAACAACATGCTGCTTCTCACACAAAGGCCTACAAAGCTGAGACTTCAGCCGGAGGTCTTCCCGCTGTGTGTCGACAGTACCAACTACCAACCACCACACCTCTGTGCCGCCTACATCTGTGGCATTTTCTAATATGACAATTTTAACACTGTTATAGCAGCCAAAAACTACTTGCCATGCAGATAGTCTCTCCTGCAGAGAACAAAGTGATACTTCCTCATTGGGTGTTTTGTGATCTTAGAGCATCTCTGTTGCATATTAGGTGGACATGTTGTGTATGTATTGTGTATGCCTTTTATCTGGTCCGAGTGTTGAGCCGGCGGCGACCAGCTATATTTTTTAGCATTGAAGAAATCGTATTCTGTCTCTGTTTAAGAAATACTTCCCAAAAAAGGCAGGAGTAAGACCAGAGCCAATTTTATTATGCCTGAGGCTTTTTATTAAACTAAAACAATGCAAGCATGTGCTGCTGGGTAAAATGTTGACTGACCTAATGTGGTGGGAGTTTTTAGTTGTGATGCATTTGATGAGAATGGAAGACAAAATGAGAGATTTTTGTATTTGACCTGCTAATCACCAATTAGATCTGATTTCTGGCTGCATTTCTGAATAATAAAACAAAATAAATGAAAAAAAGACAAACACAACCAAACTATTTTAATGTTTTTTTTCTTGTAACAAGAATTGTACTGTAAAATAAATATAACAATACCATGAAGATGTACTTTTAAATACTGATGTATGACAAAAGTATATCTGCATTTCAGACTCTTAAATAATTTATTGACTGGCTGCTCTGATCAAAACCTAAGCAATAACCTCACTGGCATCCTTGATTCTTCTTATTGAAACCCCCAGTTCTTTCATTTAAAGGACGGGGTGAAGAGGTGGGGTAAGGAAAGGAGTATTTTTTTATGATAAGGATGGGGGTACACAGGGTCGCAGGTGTAACACTGTTGCTATCCAGCATGAAAGTGAATGAGTGGTTCTCTCGGGGTACCCCTGCTTCTTCCCACACTCTAAAAGCATCCAGGTTAATTGGTCTGGCTTAATTTCCCATAGGAATGAGTGTCTCTCTGCAAAACTGTTTGTCCTGTCTTTTTCTGTGTTGCTCTGGGATAGATTAACGACATGTTTGGGGTTTAGCCCGGCTTCTACCCAATGCTGGAGTACACTGAGGTACAATCCTCCAGCCCCCAAAACAACCTTGCAAGGATGAAGTTGCAAGCAATGGACAGACGAATGGATAATAAGAATGCGATAAATTAATGAGCGTCTATGTGTAAATGTGTCACATTATAGCCTTGGGCTGATTAGCATCCACTGTTCCTTTAAATTTAGGTTCATCCTTGTGAAGTGGGTGGTTTCTGCCACTCTCTTTACATCAGGATTGCAGTATCACAATGGTGTTCAGTGCTTCTTCTGCTGATAGTAGCAACTCAGGCTCACTGCTGCTCCCAACAGGTCATTTGTAAAAATTGTATGGTGTTTTCTTGTTCAATCAGCAAATGTGTCACTGTGGTTTGTGGGTCGTTCAAATTGTCTGAACACCTCATGAATTTATTTGCATTTGACCAATTGTAGGTGCCAATTTCCTGTATTTTGTGCTGTTTGTAGCAATGACAGTAAAAGTATTTATTAAAAAATAATCAAATAATCATTAATAATCACTATCTTAGCCCTACACCTGCCACTGCACATAGTCATGTTTTTAACTACATAGGATATATGACAACAATGGGCTTAACCTATTAAAGTCTCTTAGGTCGGTTAGTCTAATCTTACAGTCTTAGCATACCATAATTCTTTGTTAAAGCCTCATTGCTTTATTGGCTTCAAGTATTTTCGTCTCAGGAGAGAAGACATCTCACCTATACATCTGTCTCAGTAGCTTTTGTTTTCATACTGCTAATTGGTCCTTATAATGGAAATTATAAGGACCAATTGGTGTTATAGAAGAAGAAACTTCTAAGTTTCTCTCAAGAAACTTAGAAGAAAGTTTTTTTTTGTTTTTTTTTAAGCTAAGGAGGAAAGCCCACTTTTGGATGGTGCTCTTCAGCTGAATCACATGGCTATGTGTAGTGCCTGAAAAACAGACCGTTTTTAGGAGAGCTCAGCTTTCACACAAAGTCATGTTAAATCCTAAACACTCTGTGTCTGATGTAGTGGCAGGAAGACTGTTGGTATTGGAAGATTCACTGTTACTGTACAAGATATTAATTTGGCCTACAAAGTCTGTGGCAGATAGTCAAAAAGCAGAAAAACGGCTTTGGTGGCTTGAGGCACAGTGTTGACTCTGGCTGTAGTTCTACTTTTGATGGATGCATGCAGATCTTTTCCCAATAATAGGCGCAGATTGTTAATATCTATGTGGAGCACCATATTGGACCACCCCTGGAAGCACAGATGCTCCAAAATGGGGATCATAATTTAAAAATGAAAAGACTAGACTAATTACCAAGATTTGCATCCAATTAGTCATCCTCACATCCTGAAGTAATTTGTTGTTATTAAAAAGAAACATTTAAACCTGTGTAACATGGGTCAATAACTTATGTGCTGCATTGGCAAAAGGCAAGTTCAACTTCCCAAATGTCTCTGGAGCACTTTTACTTTGATAGTTGAGATAGCAGAGGATTAGTGATGATCCATTGGATCTGATGATTTATTGGATCTTGTCTGCTTTTTATGTTACTCTGGCTTTGACATTACACTTTAGATGAAAGTACTTATCTTATCTGAACCCCCTGCCAGCTATCCCAACTAGACCTTTAATCATCTGCCACAGCTGATGTCTCTGCAGTAACTCCAAGGAAGTTAATACTTTGGTAGTTTCACACAAAATGATAGAAATTCCCACTGTGTGGCAAGCGTGCAAAGCTTTAGTAAAAATAGATCAGCAAAAAAAAAAAGTGCAAGTAGTGCTTGACAGGTAAAAAAGGAGCATATTTGTCATGTAGAGCTTACATGCACTGAGAGAATGATCAAGGACAAGTACATCTGGATATTCACTCTGACCTACCAGTTTGGTTTTGAAAATTTGCTTACATTTATCACAATTTAAAGTTTACAACAGAGGCTAATTTAGAAATACAATTCCTTTTCAGTATCTACCATTGGACGACACAATGGTAGATACCATTGTGTTCAGATGTGATTCGGCTGTCACATCTGAACACATTATGGCATGATGTGCCATAATGTGTTCAGCAAGCACCATTTTTCAGTACACCTTAGCTATATAAAGTCAGAGCCATTTTGCTTTTAGAACTGAATTAATTCAACAAGTCGATAAAAACACATACTTAACAGATTTTGGTCAATACTGACATTATAGCACTATGTCATTTCTGCAGATATCTCATGACATTCCAGAGGTGCTTAGTTTAGATTTAGATTTGGAGGTAATTGGAGCACAGAGAAATAGTTGTCATATTTAAGAAATGAGTTTGATATTACTTGAACCTTGTGAGAAGGTAAATTATCCTGTTAGATGTAGCCAAAATGGGTATTCTCTTGTCGTCAAGGGATGAATATGATTAGCAACAACACTTGATCAGGCTGTGGTGTTTAAATGATGCTCAATTAGTCATGAGAAGAAAATATCTTTCACACATTTAGACCACCAACAGCAGCCTGAGGCATTGTTATAAGGCAGAATGAATCCTTGCTTTCATGTTGTTTAGACCACATTCTGACCCTACCATCTGAATCCTGCAGTTAAAAATCTCATTGGACTTGGCAATGTTTTTTCTAGTCTGTTATTATTCCATTTCCGTAAGCTAATGCAAACTGTATCTTTTGTTTCCTAAGACAAGGGCAGCCGATGTGGCCTTATGGTCATGGAGACCCTCTGCTTCAAGGTTCAACATGTTCAGAGATGGTATCCTGCATACCTTGGTTATAATAGGTAGTTATTTGAGCTGCGGTTGCCTTTCTCTCATTTTGAATCAGTCTGCCCATTCAACAAAGAAATTTAATTCACACTAAACCTCAGAGATGGTTGTATGCGACAGTCGCAGCCGATCAGGAATTTTTGAAGTACTCTGACCAACTGTGCCATGGTCAGTCATTTAAACTTAATTTCTCCCAACTTGATGCCATTTTTGAGCTTCTGGAAATCATCCCATCTTGATGCCTAGATGTAGTGAGTGCTGTCATGTGATTGACTCATTGTGTTAACCAGCAATTGAACAGATGTACCTATTAAAGTGGCCAGAGTGTTCACATCACATTAGATCTGTATATGCTATGACTCCAGGTAGATTTATAAAATAATTTCTCAGACTTTGTTACTTTCTGTGTTTAGGTGAACGGGCAGATGGCACTCAGCGAGTAAGACAGACATAAGGTCTTGTTTTGTGAAATTCGTTTTGATAGTTCCATGACCTCTGAGGTGTAAAACACAAGCTATGAAAATTAGAACCGGTTTACTCCTGCCAATCTTCCAGCTCTCAGTGTAACAGGACTGCCCCCTCAAAATTTCAGAGTTTGTATTCTGTCTAGTGTCTGTGTTAAAGCTGTTATACCAGTAGTTATCAAGATGAGAATTTGCACCATCACTGGCCACCTATTTCCGAGCAAACCACTGAGACGAATGCAAAGTGGGTAGAAGTGGAGCTGCCTGTGCACCTCTGAAAGGTCTTAGCTGTTTAGAAAACACATAATGTTCTACTGTTGGCAGTGGGGGCAAACACAAGAGCCATCAAAGATCTTTTTTTATTTGAAGTAGTTAGAAAAGGTGTTCACCTTTACTGTCTGTACAGCCTGTGGAGGAAAGGTTTTACACGTTTTCCTGTTCAGAAAAGCTCATGGAAATATGGCAGCCGTGGTGTGTTTTGACAACTAAATGTAACTAAAAAAGACAGGGTAAAAAAAAAAAAATCAAATGTCTTCTACATTTAGACTACTTCCTCTGCTACATTTGCTTTGGAGCAGCTGCTTCAAACAAGCAACTGATGCCCTTGCTGTCACAGACCAGGTTGCTCATAGGAAAAACAGTAATTATACCTTCCTGAATGCTGAAGTAGCTAGTCTGCATCTGCCTTAATGTTTGTTTATGTTATTATGTGATTTTGGTGTTTTCACATTAAGCCATGCACCAAAGTCGGATGTTTACACTTACAGACTGAACCATAGGCAGGTGGAACATCTGACACTTATAACTTATGAGCCTTGGCATTATGGTCCAGTCACTGATGAGATACAATATATTGGAAGCTAAATATTTTGGAGATGCTATTATTGGCTAGTTTCCAATATGATCAGCTCTGACTATTGACTGAACAGTTGGAAATCTTAGAATTGGGTTGTCTTCCCAATTGATCCTTCTATGCTTGGTAAAAAGATATGAGGAAAATAAGTGCAATACTGCAGTGATAACTCATCTATGCCAACACTTTTCACAATGAATGTTGTTTAGGGAAGAAGACTTTTCTATATCACTAAGGGTGTAAATGAAGTGAAAAGAAGCTCAGAGATGTAAGATGATGCTATTTAAAAGAAAACTGTATTTCAGTGACATGTCAATACTTGTCTGTGGTTCATTGAGTCTTGAGAGAGAACGAGACTTCCCTGTTTCATCCTTTGGTTTGATATTAAGGTGAAATTGTTACCTGCAGGTTAAAATTGTACAACCAAAAATCATAAAGTGAAATACTGATTGGTGCAGCTCTACTAAATTTCAGTATTATTACTGGTTTGTTTATTTTAAGATATGAAGGTCATATATTTTTAAAAAGGTTTTAAATAATTTGACACACCATAAAAAATATATTTCATATAGTTTTATCTTATGAGAGATGCTTTTCTCATTTTTTCCCTCATACATAAACTTATTGTTCAAATGACACTATATTACATCTAGATGTGCTAAGATTATGAATAATTTAGGCTAAACTGTGTCCCTAATTTTAACTGTCCCTTACTTGTTTACATGTAGAAAATAATTTATTTAAGTTAGTTTTGATTTGTTCTTTCACTTTGAATAAACAGTTTCAATCTTAGGAATTTGACTGTTAATATTGGACTATATTGTGGAATTTTGTATATCTTTACCCTGTATTTTGCACACACTATGTTGTTTAAACAATACAACTACAGGAAATGCTGTACAGTCAGAAATTGGCTTCATGGAAATGTGGCTGTGGTGAGCTTTCCTCTTTTCTTAGCATGTCAAATATTTTTTCAGCTTTTTCTTTTTGTGGCTTTCTCAGTGTTATGCTACTGAAGGGCCATGAATGAAGACATTACTTTTTGTGTACTCGTTTTTCTCCGAACTGACAAGGCCACATAAAGACCCATTTAATTTGGTGAAGTGTAACTGAGGACTCACTCATGCATCTGTGAGAGTGGATCCAACAGTGACCCTCGATTGCCTTTTTTTCATTCTTTGAAACGGCGCTGATATGTCAAGTACTGTTTCTCCCCTCAGATCTCATTCAGATCCAAGGATGCAGGACAACATGGAGAAAACGGGTTTTGAAACAGCAAGGAAGCAAGTCCTACTATTATTTTGTCCTTTTATGTTTTTGTGGTTGAAATTTATTCACTGATCTACATTGCATATTCCTCCACTTCTCTTCTGAAGCCTGCTGACGCCCACTGAGGGCGTTATGGTTCTACCTTCATGGTTCACTGATAATTGAGTCGTCTTATGCAGTTTGGCCAGCAAAGAAATCTGACGAGAAATTCCTTTGAAAGTAGAGTTCCTCATGAATACAAAACTCTGCACACTTGAGGTAGAAGTGTAATTGTTGTGGCTGATGAGTGCTTGATTCTCTTTCCAAACACTCTTTCAGTTATTTTTAAGAAATCTGTTAAAACATATTTTAGTTAGTTATTTATTTTTTCTTTTACAGTAACTTTCTGAGAGCAGCGGTAATCTCCCCAAAGGCGGGGAATGTTCTTAGTTGCATTGTTGTTAAGTCACTTATTTCATCCTTGTTGAACATTTTGTAGTTTTGGCAGTGTGACCCCATTTAGACTGGAGCAGTCAGTCACCAAGCTGCCCTAGTTTTGCCATGATGAGTTTGTTCACTTTGATTGTAGATGCATGCAGTCTGATACATTTTCAGATACACCAAATCAGATTTTATTAACTTAGATGTATGTTTCCCACTGCTCCTTTTGTTGTCAAGAAGCCTCTGTGTGAGTGGCTAAAATCCCTGTTAGACTCCCAGATGGGTTTGGCGGTACAAATGAAGGACGTGGGCTTCTGTGTAAGTATTAGCAAATCCATGAAGCGATAATGAAATTGTAGACTGTGACTGGTTGCTTTTGCCCGACGTGGAAAGAGTTTCCGTCTCTGCTGCTAAAAGCTCAGTCAGCATCCTTCAGTAAACTGGATCTGCTCTCTTCTCTCCCCAGTTGATTCGACTTGCTCTGAGCTCTCTTCCTTTTTCTCTGTCACATCTCAGCCATTAGGTCACAGAGCTGCCAGGAAGCATGTAAAAAGATCTGCATGACACAGAGACACTGGAAAGAAGGGATGAAGTATTTTGGCATGTTTTGTGCAAAGGAGCTCTATCATCTAGTTTTGCATTTTACTAAGACAGGACCGCAGTTTGCTTCTAGAGTTATTTGTAAAATGGACACACTGTTGACTTTGTGAAAAGACTGGAAATTCTCTGCATGCTTATAAAAATATTTTGGATACAACTTATATCAAATATTAACTTCCCATAAAATGAATAGTAGAATAAAAAGCATACCAGCAGCTGAATCTGCTATAAATGATAAATTGTAATAAGCAGTGCTGCTTATTATTAATTTATTATTTATTTTTAATTTATTATTAATTTATTATTTATTTGTGTTTTTACAACCTCAAAAACACACAAGGTCAAAGCTAGAGATGCATTTATCAGGCTTCTACACCAAAGTAGAGATTTAATGTTCAAAAGATTATATTTTTGTTCAAAAATTATTTTTACCATTCATCATGGACCACATGTCCTGTATGTTTCTAGATAGGAGTAGATAAGGGACCTTCATTTGTTGAACCAAAAATGAAGTGCTACTCGCTCTTGGCTGAGCTGCAGGTTTCTTCCTGCTAAAAGCAAGGTTTTTTCTTTCCACTGTAGCCACATGCTTCCTCAAGATGAGCTATTGCAGCAACATTAATTAGTCAATGTTATTGACCAGATTTGCGTACATAGATATATTATGACCAACCGTCCTAATGAACTGAAGTAGTCATATTACTTTTAGGATGAGTAATTGATTTTTCTGTATTCATATAAATTAGAATTTCTGTAGAATTGAAAACAAAGTGCCTCTAGATGACATGTTTTGAATTTGCAATAGAAAAATAAATATAATTAAATAAGTCTGGACAGCAGCATTGCCCCACTTATTCTTTAAAACATATGTCCCTTATCTTTTTATGGTTTCAACTAAACCTAGAACAACGTGCATCAAAATGAATTCTGTTTGACGTGTTGACAAAGCAAAAGAAAATGGCTTTTTTAATGTGATGCAGGTAATGAAAAGGGAGAAAAAAGAAACAGATTTCGTTTTTTCTTCTATACTTTCAATTACTGGTTAGTTCTGTTTCGTTTGAACAAGATATTAAGGGCTTTCATATGACTATTCTGTATTTGTTTGCCTTACTTCTTGATTTTGTTCTACAGCGTTAAGTTTAGATGTAAATAAAGTGACTCTCATATCTACTGGAGTATAAAAAAATCTATAAAGCATAATTGTTCATTGCAGCAGTACAATCTAAATAAAAAAACTAGACCATTAATTTGAGTACATTTAGTCAATGACGTAAATATTCCACATTCAGATATCATAGTGTGCTGGAGCATTTTTTATTAGCACTTATTTTTTCTAAGTGTATCAGAGAGTTTAGGAACTTTTAATGAGTAGTTCATGGTTTAATGCTTCCATCCATCTCCTGTCTTCTAAACCTGCTTACTTTTGCAGGGCTACAGGGTGGGCAACAGGACAACACAGAAACACATATGACAAACAA
The DNA here is from genome assembly GCF_002775205.1 of Xiphophorus maculatus. Classification (NCBI taxonomy): domain Eukaryota; kingdom Metazoa; phylum Chordata; class Actinopteri; order Cyprinodontiformes; family Poeciliidae; genus Xiphophorus; species Xiphophorus maculatus. The sequence continues at coordinate 16,977,860 of NC_036462.1, forward strand.
CCATGCACACACACACACATACCTAATGCCAATTTAGAGAAACCAGTTAAGTCATGTTTTTAGATTGTGGAAAGAATCCGGAATATCTGAGAGAACATACAAACTCCAGAAAAACTCCAGAAAAACCTGAAGCCAGGATTTGAATCGAGCAAGCAAGGCAGATGTGTGTAGACAGTCATATTTCAGGAAATGACTGCAGGAAAATAGTTCCTTTCCTAAACGTGCCTATGTCTGTGATCAGAGCAATTATTGAGTTTAACACATATGGAACTGTGACAAACATGGCTGGACAAAGCCTTAATGTTATCTCGGCACCACACACTGTGGGGAAAAAAATCCGGAAAGCAAAACAACAAAGAGTGGCATCTCTGGGTTCTCCTAAAAAAATGTATTTTAAGGCTTTATAAGACATCTTCATCAGAGGTGGCCAAAAATGTAGTGTGTGCTAAATGACTCAGAATGGCATTACTTTAATCTTTAACTTATATGTGTTGAGACGTGATCAAAGCTATTATTATTATTATTTATTTATTTTTTTACAATATTGATATTGTAACTGAAACGATACTAACTAAATCAATATTGATTTGTTCTCAATGGATGTGTAAAACCCATCAAATTGAGGATCTTGTGTTACAGAATAAAATTGATTCAGGAAGTTTGTGGCAGCTGAGTGCAGTTATTCTATACCATAAGTGTATGCATTGACTATTATTCACTTCTTTGTGTTGGAGGATTTCTGACTGCTGTCAGTGTGGTTTAAAAAAAACCCTAATTACTATGGTACTTCTTGTGCACTTAGACGTCCTTGTTGCTGACAAACTTGAAACTAAACTGATTCAGACATAATATAAATGATCATCTTAAAAAAGAGCAACTACATTTTTTCTTACTGCTGTTCTAGATTTGCATTAATAAGGATTTGTAATGTTGTATTCAATTTATGCAGAAAACTCTTGACAGTATTGTACCATTTGGTAGGCTAAAGTTCAGAGCTCAGTCTAGAAATCATCATGTCAGATTTATCTCAAACCATCCATGTAATTTGGTTTTCTTTCTTATTTCATTTCTTTAGCTAAGCTTTGTTTTTTAAAATGAATGGTAAGCCAAGCCTATTTTTAGTGCATGTTGCTGCATCCTGCAGTCTTTTGTAGCTTTATACAGTTGATGAGTTCCATGTAATCTAAAACACATTTCTCTTTTTAATCCACTGTAAGTGGAACAGTCTTTAATGTGATTTGATGATACAAGAAAAGCAATCTTTACTATTTTTTCTCCCCCTCTTTGTTTGCAAGGAGTTGAATGATTATTGAATAGCCCTTCTGCCAACGCCTGTCTGAACTTTGTAAAACTCTTTGAAAACATCAGTTATCTAACCTGGACAATTGATATTAGCCAGTGCTGTCTTGCAGCTGTTTCCAACATCTGTAGTGCTGTCAGCATATTGAAGCTGACAGTAGGGATGTTGTTCAAAATGTTATCCAGTGCCCCTGCATTTGGTGATGTTATTTTACAACAACAACGCCTTTAATCTTCTTACCACCACTCCATCCATGCAAACGCCGTGACCCTTCTCCGTGGTCTTCTGCCGGCCATGTTTTCCTGTCAGTGCTACTCATACATATGGACTGATCAGCGTGGATTTTTTTTTTTTTTTCTTTTTGCAAGTGTGACTGTGCCAGTTCTGGGAGGTCTGCCAGCCGGCATACAGCATGCATGCCTTCACCGCGAGGGACAAAACGGAAATGACAAGGCAATTGCCATTCTGTCAGCATTGCCATGGAAGCGCAGGCATGGCTGTTTATCCCAAGGTTAATGGGATGACGTCTGGAACTGAAAGTGCCAGATTGAGAGAAACATGTGCCTGTTTTATTTAAAACTACTAGATTGCAGGCAGTGGTGTCACATCACTCAGAGGAAAGCCTCGAGCAGGTCGGAATAACAAAATTAACATATAGCTTTACAAACATCACCCATATTACCTCTAGTGGGTATTAAAATTTGATGAGGGCTTGATTTAATTTTCTTTTAAATATCTGATTAGTAGATGATGCTTGCTAGTTCATGAGCTGCGACTGATATAGCAGCAGATAAGAGCTTTAATCTATGAATTAAATTGAAATGAAAGTGAAGGTTTTAAAACTAGACCTGCAAGAATCCAAATGAGTTTACCTCGTACCGTTTCTTGCAGCCGATGGCTGCTTGTTTTGAGATGAGTGTACTGAATTGCTTCCTGCCGACTTGACGCCTGTTGTATTAAAATTCATATAGGAGCTATTTTTGTATGCAATATGCATTTACAAATGCAGTGTTGTGTGGATCCGTCAAGGACACATGACCGCATAAATGAGCCACTTGTCACTCATCTTCTGCCGTTAGAGGCTGCTGGCTCCTTTTGTAAACAGCTGAGTTGATGAATCGCACTATATGATTTATTTAGAAACTTCCCTCCCACAATTTATTTTCATGTTTCTCCTTAAACCGGAAGTTTTATTTGTTTCAAAGCCATACGATCCAACTTATAGCAAAACTTTTAATTAAATACATACATGTTACGGCCAGTGGAACTCAACAAGCCGAATAATCAATCTGTCTTGGTATTTATTGATTACAACTGTACTAATTTATTCTTTGAATCAAACTCATGTAGAGGTTACAATATAATTAAATTTATGAGCCACTGTCTGGAAATTACTCCTTTCACGTCTCGTAGCTACTGCTCATGTAAGAATTTGAACAATATATTTAATGCCATGTCTACAGTGCCTTGTAAAGGTATTCACACCCCTTAAACTTTTCCCTATTTCGTCTGACTACAACCAAAAACTTATTTGTATTTTATTGAGATGCTATGTGATGAAATACTTCAAAATTGCATAATTGTGATGTAAAAAATTATTTTGTGGTTTTATTTATATTATATTATATACATTTACAGTATATTAAGCCAACTTTTACTTTTAAGCATTTTATTAAAATCCACTGCAATCAATGATCTCTAGAAGTAATTCCTGCTTAGGAAACAGATTATAAACTAGTTTCATAAAGCTCCAGACACCATCTATGTCAGCAATTAAGTTGTGGAGAATTTAACTAGACGGGAAGAGTTTAGTACCTGTGAGCTTACAGAAAATTGTCTGTAAACCAGATAAGTAGTGTAAATGGCCATGGCAACTTTAGATGAGCAGTAAAGGTTCAGGTGGCAGAATCTGTTGACCCAACTCTAAATTGTCCTCTACAAAAATCTGACATTTATTGAAAAGTGACTTTAGCAAAACAATTGTTGAAAGGGGGAAAAAACGGTAAAAACGGCCATTTAAACTCTGCCAAAGCAAATCTGGGGAATAAGGTGCTTTGGCCAAAATTAAGCTTTTTTTTTTGGCTTACATACAAAACATTACATGTGAAGAGAAAATAACCCTACATATCAACCTGAACATAACACTCCCACAATAAAACATGGTGGCATCAGCAGCATGCTGTCTTCAACACAGGTGGGAAAGCTGGTCAGAGTCTATGGGAACATGGGTGAAGCTAAATATAGGACAGTCCTGAAGAAAAGCCTTTCTTAGAAGCTGATGAAGAGTTGCAGTCTTAATTTTAGTGTAAAGCAGTGCTACAAACTTTCACTCATTGGGGCTCAGTGGAAACACACAAAACACATTTAGTATTTTGATTTGTTAAAGAAAACAAACATTGGAAGTAGCTTATCATTTTCCGTTTATTTCACAATAATAGGTTAAAATATACATTGAGGTTTGTGGTTGTACCACGTAAAAGCGTTTCACTGAGCATTAATACATTTGCAACACATTGTATACTAATACAGTTGACTACTACCCAACTACTGTTCAACTAAGGGAGATTTACCCTTTTGGTTCCCTGAGCAAACTGAACAGAGTTCCCATATTTTGAGCAAAACCACAATAGTCTATGAATAACTTTTCCTCAATGAGAGTTGTATTGCTGAAAGTGGAAGGAGAACATCACTGTACAATAGAACACTCATTTTATCCAATAACAGAATATCAGACAAAGTGAAATAGCCATTCTTGAATGCTGCTTCAAGTGCTGCTTTAATGACATCCTGTTGAAGTCGCTCTGGCCATTCTGTTTCCTCCAAATATTCCTTATATCTTGTTCTGAGAATTTTTCTACTAAAACATGCATTTGTTCTTACTATGCTGGTTTTGATGCTGCATGGCTTAATTGCTATCTGCTGGTACTTCTAGTACTTTTTAGAATCTGTTTGAATGAGAATCTAGCCAACTGGAGTTTTTTTTATTTTTTTAAATTTTTTTTTATGTAAAAGCAGCTGATTGAACTTTTAAAGCACAACTAAGCTCTAAAAAAAGACCCTAAAGCCTGGAGAAGTTAAACAGAAAATCTTGCAGATGTAGAGCAAACTATAAAGGAAGAAAGATGCCTTAGGGAATATACCGCTCCCTCCACATTTATTGGCATCCCTGCTAAACATGTGGGGGAAAAAAGCCTCAAAATAAATGCATCGTTTATTGCAATAGCAAGATCTCAGTCTGAAAAAAAAAATGCTGCAGTTGTTTATAAGTGAGCTCCTTTACTATTCCTTCCAGCTATACATACATACATATATATATATATATATATATATATATATATATATATATATATATATATATATATATAGGTTAGGGTTAGGGTAGGGATAGGGTTAGGGTTAGGGTTAGGGTAGGGATAGGGTTAGGGGTTAGGGTTAGGGGTTAGGGTCGTAGTGGATAAACAACAGAGGAAAGCCGTTGTGATAGATGTAGCAATACCAAGCGACTGCAACATCAGGAAAAAGGAGCACGAGAAACTAGAGAAATACCAGGGCCTCAGGGAGGAACTGGAGAGGGCCTGGAAGGTGAAGACCACAGTGGTGCCTGTGGTCATCGGGGCCCTCGGGGCAGTCACCCCCAAACTGGACCAATGGCTACAACAGATCCCAGGAACAACATCAGACATCTCAGTCCAGAAATGTGCAGTCCTTGGCACAGCCAAGATACTGCGCAGAACCCTCAAGCTCCCAGGCCTCTGGTAGAGGACCCAAGCTCAGAGGATAAGAACCACCCGCGATGGGTGAGAAGGGAATTTTTATATATATATATATATAATGGCAAAATACACATGACCATCACCCAGTGTAGCTGGTTTAAACTTTGAAAATATTACTCTAACTCTAGATACAGGCAGGTTTAGGCCAGGAGACATATTCTTTCATCTGTTTCCTGACTTTAGAAGAGCAACACTCTAGGGATGAAATTAGTACAAAGAAAATGAGAAGACAAGAAATATCTTAAAAATACAGATCAAAAGAAAATAAAACGGATAAAAAATAGTCGGAATCTGTCAGTGTGGAAAGGGTCATTTTTAATGCTTTGGGAATCCAGTATAGAACAGTGAGAACTATTACCTACAAATCGAGAAAACATCAAAAACTTATCCAGGAGGTCAAAAAAAATGTAGAACGACATCTCCTCACTTCCCCCAGTTAAGGGCAGCATTCATAATTTAAAAATAAGAACAAAGACTGGGTAAAACTTGGCATCCAGGGGAAAGATTCAAGCCCAAAACTACTTCACACCAAATATAATGAAAATATCTGTCTCATATTTGTGAGAACATCTTGATGGTCCCTAAGACTTTTAGGAAATTATTCTGTGGGCTGTAGACATAAGTGGAACCTTTTGTGTCCTTTCACAAATGGCATAATGCACATTATTTTAGAAAAACAGCATTAAGCTTATAGTCAAACATTGTGGTGTTGTGGTGGTCTGGTCTCTTTCTGGACCTAGATGCTTTTCCATAGTTGATGACAGGTTAATAATACAAAACAAAGCAGTATATCCCCCTCTGACTGGCTAAAAATAACATTAATACATTTTGAAGATGCTTGTCTAGGTTTTGATCCAAATAAAATGCTGGAGTGTCGACCGCAAACCCCCACAATGTGCCTAAATTAATTAAAATAAAGTTGGCTGTTCCCTCCATTGGTGGCAAAACCAGTTATTAGGTTTTGGGAGCAAATACTGTGCAGCTGGAGCCAGGTTGGATTGGAAAACCATTTCCACGTAATACATAAGGGCTATCTTATTATTATCATTATATTTTATTTTTTTAATTTGTTTGATTTGTTTAATCTAAAACTATTGTGAAAAACAAACTAATTTAGAGGAGAAGAACAATTTCTCATAGATGATTTGTATATCTATATACAAATAATGTATATAGATATACAACCCACTATACAGGAAACCGGGTTGTGAAATGGAGGGAAGACGAGCAGTACAGGTCAGCGGGCCGAGACTCAAATCTGCAATGGCCACATCGCAGATGTTATGGTTTATTTAAAAAAAACCCACAAAACTTAATAATTAAAACACATATCACTTTAATATGTTGCAGTTGCATATGCTGTATTTTGTAATTTTTGTTAATTGCTATTTGCAGCATCAAAACATTTGCAAAAGTAATAACCAAGAAACAAAACAATTGCTGCTTTTTGCTCATCCTAAACAGGGTAAATGTAAATGTAGGGGCCCCTGGACCATTTCTTCACCAAAATATTGCAGCCTGTCTAATTCCTAATGCCTCCCACTCTGGATTTCAGGGTTGACAGAAAGAGCAAAGAGAGCAGATAAAGTAAAAAAAAGGGGAGGAATTGTAATGCTTGTTAAAAAAACAAATGATTTATTCCTGGATGCGTCATTTGGACCGAGCATCTCCCCAGACTGAACACTGGACGGTTGGCTGTGATCTTTTGTCTCTTTTATCCTCTCAGACATTTTACCTGTGTCATTTTCTTTAGCTCAATTGTGTTCTGGCTACTAACAAAACACTGCAATCATACATCCCCTTGTGCAACACTTTCTAAATGTTTCCGAGTTACTTAATTCAGTAGTTTCACTGCATCTATAAGAGGTTCTAAGCACATTAAATGGGTAACATGGTGGTGTTTCACCAAAGCCAGAGGCAGCTGGAGACTGATGTAGTAGGTAATATTTCACACAACATTTTGGAACATGTAATTATTTTAAATTTCTTCACCTCAGCCTTGTAAAGAGTCCTGGCTGCAGTGAGAAAGGCTAAAACCCTGAAATTATACTCTGATTCTGATGAATGGCAATGAGGCAGATTAATCGACTGCTGTGCAAACCCTTACTTATCTGATTTTTAGGACTGCACCTCCTTCTCTGTTCCTAAAAGGCAGAAAGATCCCTCTAGCATTAAATGGGATGTAATTTGTGTTTGAATGGAAAGTTAGCAAAAGATAATTTTTTTTATATCTCTAATTTAGTTTTACTCACTTCTCTGAATTATAATGGTTCTCAGTTAGAATTTTTTTTGTTCAGTGTTTTGGAGTTTGAAAAAAGCTTCAGATCTGCATCTAACTTAATCTGATTCTTTCTTTGATTTTGGAATTAAAACAGCTGTTTTTTTTCCTCTTTTTACATTTTGCTTTTTATAGCAATTTAAAAAGGGCCAATTTCAAAGTCCTATAATTCAATTTCCAGATGCTAACCAATAATAAATGTCATTTATTTTTAACATTAATTGAATACTTATTTATTGCACACCAAAGGTAGTAAATTCCAAAATTTTGTGGAAACATTATGAACATGGAAAGCAGCGATTAAAATTTATGACTGGATAAAGAGGTGACAAGTTTTATAGTCCTTAGTTGTTAATAAATTGGAAATTTGTCAGCCAAACAATTTCAAAGCTGTTGTTGGAAATACAATCCAGACTACTCTGCTGGAGACACTACGCATTTTTAAAAAAAATAATTGGGACTGATAATAGTCCTAAGTAATTGATTTAGACTAGTTTATTTTTGGTATTTTTCAGAATAAGCATGTCCCAGTTTTTTAGTTTGAGCTTCAGTTCAGTCAGGAGAAATGTGCACACTTAGTGTACATACTTAATATTTGATCTAAGAAGAGCATTTTTGGAGCAACGGCATCATATGTTTGGTATGAACCAATTGAAGAATTTATTAAGATGTATGTTTATTCTAACATGAATACTCTTGGCCATCAAGCCATACCTGACATGGTTATCACACAGGAATTCATACTTGGTTAAAGTACAGCAAATTTTAAAATATAAACATAAAAAGTGATTTTGATCTTATTGGATGGTGCCCATGGAGCAGTGGAATCAGCCTCTCTGCGATCCCATCCCTTTAGTCCTGGTTTCTCAAACCTCACACTGTGGCCTTTTATAGTTGCCTCTGTTGTCGGATGATTGACTTTTTTTCAGCTGTTACATTTTGATGAGGCTGTTGATTCAAAGTGAGATTAACCTCAGAGTAGCTAGGCTATTACATAAGAGTGAGTCATTTCTTTCATTGTTGATATAAAAAATATATTGCTTCAAAGAGCTTTCATCTTTGAACCAAAATATCGTGCAACAGTGCCGCAGGCAGTTAACTGGGCTTCACAGTTTCTATTTTGTATAAGCTGCGTTGTGGCTAACGCGAGCTCAAATCAAATGGAATGGAATATACTGAAGATGTATTTTTGTAAACAAAGCCTTAATAGAAACTTTTGTAGGCATAAGGCTTTTATCTGGAAATTGTAAACATTTGCTCCATGTTATGTAAATCCTCCGTGTTATGATTGGCAAGCGGCTTTCAAATTGCCTCATAGTATTAATGTTTAATTTATAATGTGTTGTATCCCAGGCTATGAGATACTGTGACATTGCTGGTGCAGAAATATTATTAAATCTATAGTCCTCACTGACAAAGTTAATCCTGCTTTCTTATGCAGTCATTAGTTTTACATGCAGCTCAAACGCATTGTAAGACTCAACCCAATTCAGAGCTTTATAATTCACTATATTGCAAATTATGTGTCACACGATTTTGACATTTTGTCTGTACACCAGTGGGCAGATACTGTGCCACCAGAAAATGTTCCCTCCCCTTCAATTTTTATACATTTTGTTACAACATAGACTTATACACAAATTGATTTGAATATAATTTTTGTTTAAAAAGTCTACAGAGAGTTTTGTTTTCAGACTTTTTTTTAAACATTTATAAGGTAATCCATCCATCCATCCATCCATCCATTATCTAACATGCTTATCACTTGTGGGGCTGTGAGGGGTGGCGGTTCCCATCTCCAGTGCTCAACAGGTGAGAAGTTGGGCACCTTAGATTATAAGGTAATTCTAAATGTTTAAATAAATAAGCACACAAGAATTCACATCCTTTTCTCCAATTCTAAAAATGTAACTCTTGCTATAAAGCTTCTTAGAGATTGTCAAACAAATTGAAACAAAATCCTCTCGTACAGTGAATTCAAAATACAAATTCCCAAGTATCATGTCTTGGGAAAATTGGAGACAGCTACTCTAGCTAACACCATCTCTACTGTAAAGCAAGGTGGTGGCAGCATATGTCCATACTAACCAAAACTAAGGCAGTGATTTATCTTTCAACTTTAGTGTTCTGAAGCACACAGCCAACATAACAAAGGAGTGAGTTCAGGCACAGGTCTACATAAAGTCAGGCATTCATAAAATGATTAAACTAAAACTACTGAAAGTAAAAACTGTGAAGAAAATAGATAAAAATAGATAAGGAATCAATAAAACGATGCAATGCTGTCACAGTTCAGCAGAGATATACAGCTCTTGAAAAAAATGAGGTCCCTGCACTTAACCCAATTGAAAACCTTGTGATTATTCCACCAGACATTGATTTCTGAACTCTTCCTGAGTTAAAACCTTAGGATTGTTGCTTCTAAATGAATATGAACTTGTTTTCTTGGCATTATTTGAGTTCTAGAAGCACTGCATCTTTTTTGTTATTTTGACCATTTCTCATTTTCTGCAAATAAGTAAAAAAAAATTGCTTGGAATTTTGGAGACATGTTGACAGTAGTTCATAGAATAAAAGAACAATGTTCATTTTACTCAAAAATATAAAGTAAAATCAGATAAACTGATCATATAAAGTGGTCTCTTAATTTTTTCCAGAGCTGTACATGTTTGAAGACCAAGGATTGTACTGAAGAGCTTTGGATCCAGAGGTCCTGGATCAAAAGTTACTTTACTCCTGCAGCGATTGTGCAGGAGTAAAGCATGTGACCCATGTTCGGAGGTCTTGGTCTGCAACAGAACCGAGTCCCGGCCTGTTGACCTTTGCTGCATGTCTTTCCCCTCTCTCACAACCTACTTTCCTGTCTGATAATTGTCAAATAAAGGCCACCAGAGCTGGAAAAGGCCTTTGAAACAAAAAGCTAAAATGAAAGAAGAAAGGCAGGCGGCACCCTTTGTCGTTGACCTCATCCACATGAATGACGGGTCCAAGAGGAGATCCTCTCTTGATGCAGCGTTGAGAGAACATCTTTTGCCTACTTGTAGGGTTTTTAACTTCCCATGACATCACATGATTTCCTTCCTGAAACTCATCCTCTTCTTGTTGAAGTATGTTAACACAGTGAATTGTTAAATCAAAAAGTTATACCAGCCTCCTATATTCAGTTCTTCAGAGTCTAGCAGAGTATATCTTTGAGAAAAAAAAAAAACTAACAAAAAAACATACGCCAATATATTTTAGGAGAACTCTAAAATGTGGCAAAAGGTGAAAAAATGAATAGGTGCGAATATTTTCTGGTGGCAGTGTTTGATTAATTTTCTTAATCTCCTTAGTAAGTATTTCACTGATTATAACGAACCTTACGAGATATGTGTGTATACATTCACTCCCCATCCATGTGTGCTGTTCTCTGGTTGAAGTGGTGAAAATCTGCATGTTTCAAAATAATCCTGGATCACATTGTCTCTTTGAAGGAGTCGCGCACAGTCTGTTTAGCTGCAAGGTGTTTATACATAGCAAGACATAAAGCCATCCTTGATTCCCCCTTTTTTTGTGACTGGGAGTTCTCATATCTCTTTTATGAGCTCATGGCAAAGTTGTCCTATATCTGTAGGGAATGAGATCATGAATATTGTGTTAACCCAGAAAAGTTGAAATCCACGCATGCCTTCTTGTTCCCCTGATCCCTCAGCTTTTGTTGTTGCGTTGGCCAATTGTAGCCTGGAAGAGATCAAGGGGACCCCTGTCGGTTGTGGATTATTCCTTTGTTGAAGTGCCACTGTAGGGGATAGAGGATTAAAAGAGCAGAGAGTGAATAGGGATTGTACAGGAAGTTATTCAGCTGCATATAACATCCATGAACCATCAATATGAAGTTAGAAAAGTTATTGATTAATGTTTATTTAATTTTTAAAACAACTTAAAGGAATGTGCATTAACTTGGTTTTAATTTTCTACCTTAGTTTTAGGGGTTGTCACAAAGATATTCCTTTATATGGGTAATCTAGACTAGGATTATCAACACTCAGTTGATGTGTTTTCTTTGTAATCTCAGCATAATTAACATAAAGTACCATTTGACTGTTTCTTCACCATGTTGCCTTCATCGCCCTGTAGACGGCTGCAGCAGCAATTGTGTCTTTAGAGTTGATTCTCTTAGAGGTACCTAGTCTCCATTAGCCTAACTTGTGGATAGTCTATATCATTTTGTGTCTCCTTTTTATTCTGCAGGAAGCCATGGGCCTCGAGGCTGGGCAGCTTCTTACCCAGAGTGTGCTGCAAAGGACCAGTCTCCTGTGGATATTGTAGATGAACAAGCTCTGGTGCTGGACGAATACCAGATGCTGGAGCTCGACAAGTTCAACATAGAGTCATCCAACCAGACCACCATGAAAAACACTGGAAAGACAGGTGGGGATCTCTAATGATCAATAATGATTATGAGCAAATAAACAACAGTGTAAATTATTTTAAATTGAATCCATTTTATCAAGAAGCTGTTAAAAAGAAATAATTCTGGAAACCCTTGTTCATTTAGGGGTCCAGATCCAGGAAAGCTTACAGGCCATCACATTGTTGTTGGCCTTTCCTTCATAATGCCAACAATGAAATCATTAAACCACAGACTGCACTTACGGTGCTTTTAACTTCTACATTTACATCTAATAGAACATTTATGAAGTTAAAAATGTTCAAGTTATACCTGGCAATTTTAAGTTTTAAATTATTTAAGTTTAACCAGTAAGTAGTTTTTTTTATTATTTTGAAATGAAGATGGCATCTCTGCAAAAATATTAAAACAATGTAGTTAATTTTTATGACCATTGTTAAATTATTGTTCGTTAAACAAATTTGACAAGTATGTGACTTTGACATTTATTACTTCACCACTGCCTTTGCACAAACTAACCCTTAATTTTGCCCATTCATCTTCAAAGGCTGCCAGAAATTGCCAAATAGATTTTATTCTTTATTTAAAATAAAACATCTTTCACAAAATAACTCCTCAAAAACTATAAAAATGAAGGCTTATAATGATTAATTTATTTTCATTCCTGTTTATTCAAATATGCATAAGTAGTTATAGGGTTTAATGATGAACATTAACTACATAAAAATGTGAATTTGATGGTATGAATTAATGACGTGTTAACATACCTTGAAAGTGCAAAATAACACTCAGTTTATGTTGAGGTGAAATGTGGGTTAAAGTGTCACGTCTGTGAACCTCTCCATCACTGCAAAGAAAGATCTGTAACTTGCTAACTTTAGACTCCCTTTAGCTGATTTTCTTTATGATGTCCCATAAGTCCTACCTACCTACAAATCTGCTCCTCTCAATTTTTTAGCAGAAGAATAAACAGGAAGTATAGTCATGATACACAATCACAAATGTAACGCTTGTGTTCTTGTTATTTGCACGACTAATATTTTTGGATAGCCACGTATGAATTGGTACTGCTATGACCTTCAAGCTTATTGGTCATTCCTGCTAATGCATTTGCGCAATAGACCTCATCTTACTTTCTTCCATATCTACCGTATTTTCCTGACTACAGCCGCTACTTTTTTCCTACTTTTTGAACCATGCGGTTCATAGCCCGGTGCAGCTTTTCTGTGGATTTTTCTTCAACCGCCAGGGGGCTCTTTAGCAGGAAGTGAATCATTGGAAATGAAGAAAGCGATAATTTTCAATTAGAACAAGCACATGCCAGCAGCAGGCACAACAGAGAAATTTCTTCAAACTCATGTGATGCAGCTTTTAAGTTGAGGGCTATTGATCTGGCAGTACAGGAGGGAAATAGAACCGTAAACTCGACGTGAACGAAAGCATGGTTCGGCTTTGGAAACAGAGGGCTGCGTCCTTAATAAATCCAGCAGGTTTGTTAAGGACGCAGCCCTCTGCTGCCCTCTGCTGCGTCCTTATGGAAAACCGAGAGCGGCGGAGTTACCAGCGGCTTATATATGTACGTTTCCTGTTTTTTCTCTTTCTTTTTTTTTTTTTTTTTAAATTTGTAGCTGCAGCTTATAGTATAGTGCGCTCTATAGTCCGGAAAATACGGTACTTGACTGCAGCATATTTGACCATTTTGAAAATAGATGTTATTACTTGAAACCTAGTCAAATTTCTGTAACAGCATGTTGCAGAAAAGGACAATTATGCTCATTTAGTGAGACACAGACACATTCAGTTGCTATGTGATTTGTGTGACTGAAAGAGGCTTATGAGTTGTTTTTATCCCTTTATTATTGCATTCATTGTCCTCGGCCTTTGCTTGTTTCCTCTCTTTGTATGCAGCTTGCAAACCTTGTTTACGGACACATTTGGAATCTCACTCAATTAGCTGCTACTTCAAATCACTGCCCCATTTTCTTTTCTTTAATTCAACAAATCCGTGGACCACTGGTTTGAAAACTCTGACCCTAATTGATCTGTCTGCTTTTGGCACCGTTTCTCTCAGAGCAGTGTCATCTTTGCGTTTGATCATAATGAGAGTTGTTAGCCTCCATGACAACCAAGGCCACTGACACAGCCCGGCAATGCAGCGGGCTGATTATTTACAAAGTCAGAAGTAAGATGACTTGGGAACATGCACTACAAGAGGGAGATTTAAATGGCTCTAAGTACCGTGAAAGTCAGGAAAGTGGTATCGCATTACTACAAAATGATGCAGAGCAATAGCTTTTTGAAAAGGTCAACTTAACATGCAACAAATTCACATCACCGTATTTTGAAATTGATTCACTTTTAGTTCGACTGAAGAGACGAGTGTATTTTTTATCTTTTGTTTGCCATTTTGCTGTAAGGAAGGCAAATAGTTTTTCACAGCCCTTTTCATATTACAACTATCTATCTGCATGAGAATTGTGGATCATGATGTAGGCTACTCATTATACAGCAGTGCACTTCTACACACACGTGACCCATTACTGTATGAAGGTCAGTCTACAAAAATAAGAGTTAATCAACCTGCCAACCCATCCCATTGCTCCAGTTGCAGGACACCTTAACCATAACTGTGACATTTCTAATTCTCTTATTCCATTTTACTTGCGAAGCCAGACTACATGACCTGAAATTATGTATAGCCTAACTGAATCAGCTGAATGCTTTGCGGTCTCTGCAGGTTAATTTCCTGTCACATTACTGCTCCACTCTGGTATCGCCAAACATCTATAGCAGATCGTATCTGTGGTCTCGACTACCCTGAAATAATTTGTTATATAGGTGGCCTGCTTCTGGGGTGTATTTTCTACAGCACAGTGGCTATTTTTTAAAGTTGTTGTCACCTAAAATGATGATGATCATGCACTACATTTTGTCACATGTAGAAGTCTGGGTAAAGGAGGATTTTTTCCCCTTCATACTGCTGGAAAAGTGGTTTTGATGTTATTTATTTTTGAAACATTGTAAAGATTATAAAAGCTTTATGTAAATCGTCTCAAGTTCACGGTTCCAGTCTGTCATCATTTTCAAAATTCCTCAAATTTCAGTATTTTAATTTTTAGCAACACACAGAAAGGAGAAAACAACAAAAATGGCAAAAAAGAATGTCTGAGTGAACATTAATTATATATAACCAAAATTAATTTAAATAGTTAATAATTAAACACTGTCTGCAAAATGAACCAACGCTTTACGACCATATTTTATTAATATTCAGTGTGGTGTTCTTGCATTTTGTGTTTTATTAAGAGGCTACCAATTTTGACCATAAAATTGTAAACTTGGCCTGTAAGCAGATTGAATATTGATCTTTTCATCTGATGGTTTTAAACAACACATTCCACACAGTGCCAGCATCTGGTGATTGTTTTTTTTTACAGGCAGTGATTAAGATTCTGTGCAAATATTTTGTGTTGTTCGGTAAAATTTCCATCCATCCATCCATCCATTTTCTGTTCACCCTTTGTCCCTAATGGGGTCGGGAGGGTTGCTGGTGCCTATCTCCAGCTACGTTCCAGGCGGGAGGCGGGGTACACCCTGGACAGGTCGCCAGTCTGTCGCAGCGGTAAAATTTCCGTTACCTAGAATAAGGGAGATGAATTATGAAGGTATAAAAAAATTTAAATACTTTCAATATTTTTATGCATTTCAATTCAATATTATCTTATTTTTGTAAAATCCAAAAAAATATGCCAGGTATTGGACTTTGAAATTCCACTCTGCCTCCAGCACATACAATTTCCACCACTAAGAATTTTTTTTCTTTGGTGTAAAAAGTCTCTCCATGAATATGAGTTTGTATATTTCCACAGTGACATGCAGCAACTGCACCATGCTTCTGCAGTTATTGGCAACTTTTAGTGTTTTTCCACATTATTTTGCTTTACTCTTTGTTTTACACCTAACAGTGGGTTATTCAAAGAAAGGTAAAAACCTTTTTTTGTGCATCTGAAAATGTAATGCACAGTATATTCCTTTTTGTTCCGTTAAGTTCCAATAAAAATAACAGTTGTGTCTAAATTATTTGAAAAAAAAAAAATTACTGCTATGTGCACTGTTGACAACTTAGCGATTTTATTGATTTTTTTTTTAGTAACGTTTTAGACCCATTTAAGCAAGCGACAAATTTAGTAACTTTTTTTGGTGTTAATGGAGAATTTGGCAACAACGTCCAATCCTACTGCAGTTACAGCAAGCATTTAGTGCTGCCTTGAGCCCCTCCCACTTCTGAAGAACTTGCAGGTGGTTTATCTGACGGCAGCTGTGTTATGTAGCAAACCCAGCCTGCTGTCAGGGCAGAGAGAAGGCCCACTCCATTTCGTTTCTACATAGCAATTAATTCACACGTGCAAAGCTACCAGTGATCCTGCTCTGATTTACACAGAATGTAAATATTTTGAAAAATAATTTATTATGTTGCCTAATGTACCAAGGCCCCTCCTCCTCGCCAAAAGCTGTCACACTCAAATAAATCCTGCCTCAGTCAGTCACTCACCTCTTTCACTGTGTATGAAGTGTCTTTTGGTTAAATTAGATTTTTGTGGGTTCAGGCAAAGTATTTACATTACTAAATTGACATTATTGATTTCATACAGTGTATTTGTAGTTCTAAATATTTAGAATATTTCTTTCTTTTACTTCCCTAATCACACATGACCAAAAATGAAAATTACTCAGTGACTTTATCTAGCAACTTCTTGCAACATTTGAGACAGCAAATGGCTACTTTTCTTCCTGAGAAGTTGGCAAGAATGATTCATACATTTATTGCAGCTATGAAGGAGCTGCAGTAAATGGAAAATGGAATCATTTTCCATCATGAACAATCATTTATTGCACATTTTATGCAGTGTTTAGCTGGATATATTTCAAGTTACCTAATGTATTTGTCCACTTGTATGATGTCTAACTGCATTTTATGCACACTCTAAGAGTTACGAGTTAAGAATAAGAGTTGGTGAAATTGCAATAATGTAAAAGAAAGAAAAGAATTGAGAACATATGAATTAATTGTAACTGATGTTATGTCACTATTCAGACTAAGTGTCGCACAGCCCCAATTTTTTGTAACATTTAGAAATTAATAATAAATTGGCTTAACAGTAGTAGTACGTATTAGCAGTAGTAGCAGTATGTAGAAACCATTTTTTTCTACATAAATGATAGTAGAAAATACTTTTTTTTTTTCTAATTTGTTGTTATTAGAAAAAGCCAGTTAACGCTACGATATCCTCTGGGCTCACAAAAAAAAAAAGAAATAAAGAAATCTGATTTTTAGTTTCTAACTAGCTGACCACTAGCCAGAGCTGGTCATGTGTAAAATTGTCTGATTCTGATCATCAGCTGAGTTCTCAGAGAATCTCTTGTTTTTAAGGATAATGTGAAACATTAGTGTATCTAAGCACTCTGGCCATCAGTTTGTGGTTGAGGTAGTGCTGTAAGCTCAGCACTAATGGGCTCCCATTTATCTTACACCACTGATGTCTTATGCAGCTGTACTTAGCCTGCTGCATTTTCCTGCCTCATGCTGTTTTCTTTTTCCTATCAATATCATCAATATGATGTCATGGCATTGTGAGTTCATGTTCCTGGGTTTCTTGACTATTTATTTTAAAAGGATATACATTAAAAAAAAGTAGGATGACGTAATTCATATGTTTCTATCTGTTCTGTATTCCTGATTGTATTTTAAAATCTTAGCTTTCTATCTGTACTTTCACGTCTTCAGCATCCCTGTACATCCTGGGAAATTGATTCCTCCTCCTCAGTAGCGGTGCCTGAGGTTGAAGCTGATGTATAACTTGACCTGACTTGTTTTTGATGTCCTAAAGGAAATGTCTTGCTCTCAGGAGCCGTCATGTTCACCAGCCCGCCACCAACTGTGTCTCTTTCCCATTTGGGGACAATCCTGCAGAGTGCTGTTGCATGTTACAGCTTTTTCTCAGAAAACTGTTGCCTGCTGAGGCTAAGAACCGAACGATGAAAGACTGATAAAAAACAGTAAAGTTTTGAGTCAGGAAACCCAGCAACAAGACAAGGCTGTGCACAATCCCAGTTAAAGCCAAAACAGAAAGATGTAGATGAAAGTCGATCACCTTGAAATTGCGTGTGTCATTAATTTTCAAAGTTTCATATATTTCTTTGGTAGAAATCCTTTGTGTTATAACTTTTTCAAACCAGGCATTCCTAAGAGCCCTCCAAGGGTTTAAGGTACATTTTTGAAAGATTTTTTCTTCTTCTTGCATTCATACCACAGATATGAATGTTGAGATGAAGTAACGGCCTTCAGGTATCCGTTACTTCATCTCCAATTTTATCAATTGGATAAAAATCACAAAACCTCAGCATTAAATTTAAACACATAAACCCAGCTCTTTTGTCAAGGTCTGTTTTTGTTATTTTATTTTATTGCATTGCTGACATTTCATTGGCGTTTTCAAAGTTTTCTGTATTATTGGTAACCCATATGCTCAGGAAAAACATTGTGCACATGTGTTTGTGTCTTAGACTTGAAGAAATTCAATTCAGTTCTTGACTGAAGCCACAATATAAAACCTTGTGTACTCTCGACTCGACTCTGAACCAACCTACAATCAATTTTTTCTAGTACATACTTAAAAAATGAGAATATTGCTTAAAAGAAGTAGTGTTTTTTGTAAGTCATATCAGAAAGTGAAATATATCCTTATGTAATCATCACACATAGGGAGCTTTTCCAAGACATTATTTCTTGTAAAAATCCAACATTCAGTGTCTCAGAAAATTAGAATAAATGGGAACTGATGATGCCACATCCAGATCAGCTAATTAGCCCTTTAACTGTCTCCCTCAAAACTCTTACATGAGGACACTGGTGTTTTGACCAGTCATCGTACAGTTGCATTATGATAGCTTCCATTCTGAGGTAAGAGTCCATAATGAAAAAAAGTCCCTCTAGGATCTCATGAACAAACGGGAAAAGGCTTTGAAAGTTACATGAGCTAAAAAGGTTTCTGTGGTTTGAAAGTCTTATGTTTTCCTAACCCCAGATCACCAAAGCCTCTTGGGGGTGTGCCAGAATTGAGTTGTTCAAATCTGTCACAAAAGGGGCATTAACATCACTCACACTATTTAAAAGTCAGCTTTGTAATTAAGAGCTGTGTGAACAGATCTTAAAAAGTTCATTGCGATTGATTACATGACGTTCCCTTGTGCCTTGGCCTGCTTTGAGATCGAGCAGATTAGCTGCCATTCGGACTGCGTTCCTCAACAAAAACACGTCTCAGTAAAATTTCAGGCAACTTCAAACCAAATTCAGCAGGACTCGAAAGCCTCCAGAGACATTTGCATTGATCAAGGATTTACTTTCACACACACTCCCCATCTTTCACAGGCTGTGATTCAAGGTCTTTTTGGCTTAGCTTCTAATTCCTCCTCTGCTGTTTGAGGGTTCACACACACCCAGGGCCGCATTCCTAATGAAACTCCCAAGGCCAGCGAGCATCTCCATTCCCTAGTTTTTCTTGTGTTGCACACAGGATTACCCCGCTTCAACAACAGCAGAATCAGGGATTTTTGGTCTATTGCAAAGGAGTTGCACAATTATGATAATGTGATGGATAGTTATTTCCTGACCTAATGCTTTCAGTCTGAAAAATCTCCTGCATCATTTCGTCGTCTTCATGCTGTGGGCCTTTAGCTTAAGTAGCGCTGGCACGTTAATACTTCTGGCAGATTCTTTCTCGCCTCACGACAGGAGCTCAGCTCATCCCTCATCACACAAGGTTCCTCTCTCTTCAAATCTTCTTTTCTCTTCTCTTTGTTTATCAAAATATCACACCTATTTTCTTCTGCCAATCCGTAAATCTGTTTGAGTTACTTTAAATTCTTTTCATTTTTTTCCCTCACAACTTATCCGTTATCCTATGTGTTTACTGACAATCTGTGTTTTCTTGTTCACACACTCAATCCCCCCTGGTTTGCTTTGTGTGATGATTAAAAGTGGGCCGTCCTCATTCACAGGCTGACTAAATCCTCATGTAAAGCGAGGGATCAGCCGACAGAGCACCAATTATAATCTGGCTAATGATGTCAAATGTAGACGTGGTAAAAAGGCTTCTAGATTCATCTGATCTCAGTCAGGACAGCAGAGGGATTATAAAACGCCCTGGTCATGTTGTTTCAAGAGACACAGAACATTAAAACATACATAATACTGGTGTGAACATTAAAAAGAGATCATATCAGACCACATTTCCTACTGAACTCATGTAGAAGTGCCCACGGGCAAAACACTGAACCCCAGCTTGCTCCTGTTAGGCGAACGTCTTGAAGAAGCTCATTTGCAGTCGGGGACTTTGTTCACCACAATGATTTGTAAAAAAAAAAAAAAAAAAAAATGCATTAACATTCTTTTCATTATATATATATATATATATATATATATATATATATATATACAGTACATACATATATACATGATATATATATCATGTATCTCCAGTGCCTTGCAAAAGTATCACAAACCCTTTGAGCTTTTAAAAAAAAAATTGCATTACAGCCAAAAAACTTGGATGTGTTTTTATGTTGGGTTTTTTTGTTAAACACAAAGCGTTGTATAAATGTGGAATGGAGGGAAAGTGATGCATGTTTTTCAAAACTGTTTATAAGTAAAAATCTGATGTGAATTTGTATTCATGTCTTGATTCAATACTTTGTTGAACCAACTTTCACTGCAATAATAGCTCCGGGGCTTTCAGGATACGTCTCTTCAAGAATACTAGTGTTTAAAGCCCTTTTTGCAAAATAGTTGAGCTCAGTATTGCTGAATGAAGAGCATTTGTGAATAGGGCTTTTCAAGTCTTACGTTCAATCTTACTTGGTTCAAGTAAGAATCAAATAATTAACTGGGGTGTTTACTGGGATATAACATTAATTTTATTTAAGTCACTCCATTTTAGCTCTTGCTTTCTTTTAGGATTTCTGTGTTTAGCTCCCTTCATTTTCCAATCAACTCTTGCCAGCTTTCTTGTTTTTGCTGAAGAAAAGCACCCATACCTCATGATGCTGCCACCACCATGCTTCATTGTGGAGAAGTTGTTGGCCTCCACCTTGCTTTGTTATGAGGAATGTATTGTCATGTGGATTTGCAGTGTCACTTTTCCTAGCTATATCATATTGTGTGTTGATTAAAATGTTTTTTGTTCTCTGTCTCTTCAGTCTAGGTAGATAGCCATGTCTTAGTAAGTTTGCAGTGGACCATATTCTTTCCATTTTTATTTGATTGCTTGAGTATGCTTGATATTTTCAAAGTTTATGATCTACACCCTAACCCCATTTTAATCCTCTACAAAACATTTTTCCCAAATCTGTCTCCCGTGTTCCTTGGTTTTCAAGATGGTATTTGTCAAACTTCTCTATCAAACCTCTGAGGCTTTCATAGGAAAGCTGCATCTTCCTGAGATTAAATTACACGCAGGAGGACTCTATTTGCTGATTCCCTGACTGTGTGATGTTTGTTAACAAAAATATATATTTTGGGGCATCTGAGTAAACGGGGGGCAAATACACATGAATGCCACACCTTCTGATTAAAGGAAAAGGAGGACAGAAATAATTGGACCACTTTCCTTTCACTCACAGCTATGCACTGCTTTTTTGGACTAATATATTTTACATTATAAATGCTCTTTTCTCAGTTTCCACTGAGATTGAACTTGTGTTCTTTCACGTACTTTACCTTCATTTTCAAATTGCAGAAGTATACAAAGTTGTGCTGCCACTGTTGTGTATTCAGTTGAGTCAGCATCTGAATGGTGGAAAGGTTTTCTTTTCTACTATTTAGAAAGCAGTGTAGAAATAAATTCTCATTGCAATCCCCTGGGAGCTGAAACACAAGGTACATAACAAACTGAATAGAAACAGCAAGCTGACAGATAAATTACCACGGAAATAAAGCTTTATTTAATTCAGCTTTTAAATGTGAGACTGATCAATTTTCAGTGGCTGTGCTAACTGGAGTCCCACTGCATTATTGTAATTGTAATTAGGTCACATGATTCTCTATGACTTGCTTTGAGGTCTTGAATAAATTCCTCAACTAATAATTTTATAGATGTACAGTTTAGAATAATGCGAACACTTATTGATTTCTGATTTTATTGGATTTTGACTTCACTCCTATAGCCACAGTTATCATCGCTCAAGATATGTCATGTAGTTCCTGGTTGAATTATTTCCTAACAATAAAAGTGTCATGTATTAGACCAAATATGGGAGAGAAGTATCTGAACAAACTACAAACAGTAATTCCATCTTCTTTAACAAAGACAGGTACAATAGCTCTTTAAGGTTCATTTTTTTCTTCATTCTAAGTAAATATTAGTTTTGATTTATAGTTAAATGTGTTAAATGACTCAATTATTCATTAATTTATTGCAACTATACAGAAGCCTTACAGGTAGCATTCTGTCATAAATAGTTCCATGTTGAAGTCAAAAGAGCCTGCTGTAATTTCAAAAGTAACATTTTAAACTATCTTTAACATTGTATATAAGCCAAGGGCACAATTAGTGCAGTTAGCAATATTAGCATTAGCATTATTTTCATTTCCAAGGATGTCTTTTATCCTTTTTCCTTCCTCCTCACAATATGGAGGATTTCAGTTTTCTTCCATCAGTATCAATTCTCAAGCTGCTCAGCTATTGTGACTTTATTGATCCCAAAAAACTATAATATTTGAGATTCAGGGGAAAAAAATCAGAAACTCTTGAGCTTCAATTTCTCAGTTTTTAAGCATCTCTTCTACAGCTGTACAATACATCAAATAACAATAGTCATCACAATATTAACTACTTTTTAAATGTGGTATTTGGTGACATTCTAGAGACCATACATTTAACCCCTGCCTACCTTTAAACTATTTGGGTAGTTGGCTTGATTTTCATAGTCTTTTATTTTTTACATATTCTTTACAAGGCGACTGAGATTTGAAACCTCAGGGAGAGTAGCAAGGACATTATGTTGATGAAAAGGAAATGTGTGGTTTTTTTTAAGTGCTGATCTCGATTTACTATTATGCAGTGGTGAAAATATGCTCACTTTTTAAATTAAATATCTGATTGGGCCAATTTCCTGCCTGATTCTAATATGTCTCTGATTTATCAATTCAGATTGTAGCCAAGAACTCTCACATAAAAACAAAAACTGAGCTTAAGGTTCCTTGATTGGTTTGAATCCAATGAATCAAAAAAGTGTACCACAATACCTTCAGCTGGTTAATACATTTGTATATCAACAATGGTTATAAAGGTCTTATTGCATCTAATTAATTGGTGGGAGAAAGTCAGATTTTTCCCACCTTTTCACTTGTACTTAATAGAGCAATTCAGATTAAGAGAAAACTGACCTATTCAGACCTATGGCCATTTGACTGATTGATCCATTTTGAACCATACTCTTAAGTTTGTCCAATTCTGTCAGAACTTTCTCCACCTTTTTAGCTTTAGTAAGTAAAATCTTCTACCAGGCTGCAGAAACATTGTTTTCTTTAGTGCCACATGATGCTTGTTTTTTCCCTTCACAGTTTCTCTTCAGAAGGGAGTGAGGAAACTAAAGTTATGACAGCTTTTCTACATAATACAAGGAGTAAATATGGCTTCTCAAGGACTCTTGTCTGTTTTCTTGCCATGTCTTTCCACATTCTTTTGATACCTTTGTCAAATTGTGCTAATGTAAAAGTGCTTGCAGGTGCTGCTTGTGGTAATGGGAAACTGTAACAGAATGTCGTGTCTATTATTATGTCGAACCCCATTTGGAAACACTCTCAGCAGTGCAATTCAACAGGATTATCACCGCTATGATTCCCTTTGTGGTGTGCTTGGGAGCTATATAAGGTACCACCCCCCCCCATCAGCAAACGGTGACCAACTCTCACTGATTTCCACGCAACCCCCAGTCACGGTCCCCCATTGTTTTTTAACCTAACCCTGTTCTCAGTCATCTAAGTTGTGGAAAGCGTAACATTCCAAGTTCAAACACAGCAAAATTGAGCTACAATTGCATCACAAATGGACAATTTGGACATGAACTTAATAGTTCCATGCGTCTTTGCACTAACCAGCGTGAAACTGTCAACATTCAAAGAGCCAGCCCCAGGCTTGCCACAATGTGTTTTCTGTTTATAGCTGGGTTTTATACAGGATATTAAACGCTATCATCTGTTTGGACTGAAAAGCGGGTCTTGCTCAGGCATTATAGACTTTCCCATTCCATTCCACCCCTCCCTGATCTCTGATCTTCATCATCTTGTCTACATTTCCAGTATGTCCTCTGTGTTGTCTGGAGCACTTGCACTGGGCTCCGAGTCAAGTTCAGATGAAAATCATATTTATCTTACTGTTGGGTCCAGAGATCAGGCTATTCCCGTCCGCTGATGTCTCTTCTCATATTGAATTGTGATGTAAACAGCGATGGCATGCTGTGAGTGGATTTTTTAAATCTAATTTTATGAAAACCAAGAGATCCTAACTTTTTTTTAGCATCATATATCTTGTTAGCCCGTGCCCATGTTTATCTAATAAACCATGCCTGTTATATTAGTGTTTCTTTTTTTATTTTACAAGCCTGGAAAGTTTTCACGCATTGGGAGTCACAGATATAATTACCCAGCAGTCATCTGTATGACAATGAATAATTTAATAGATGTCAACCGTATGTTTGCTTATGATCTTTGTTGGATACTATTTTTGAAGTCTTATTTATCTGCATGTAGTGATGTAATAAATACAATGTCAATACACTCAGAAGTAACATAAAATTCGACCAAATGTAGTTAAAAAAAAAGTAATTATATATAAAACAGAAAAAATGAATCCTCTGAAAAAGTTCTTATACCAGGCAGTGAGTCTTAATGATATTAGATGAGAGAAAATGTGAAAATGCCTGCTATTCTGCAGAGGCAGAGCAGCTGCATTACAGCCTTGTAAAAAGCTACCATGTGGATAAAGATCACAAGGCATCTGGATGCCATCGAGTCTTCCTTACAAGTCGTGCAACAATTAGAGAGATGGTGCCTTTGACTGAACCTGTGCACTGCACTTCTCGCAGTCAACCAGGGATTTCAAGGACACTGGGGGGAAGCATGTTAGTGCTCTCTGAATAGCACATCACAAGCATCTTTGTGGAGGTGCACGCCACTAATGTTGCATTTAACGATTTTTTTCACACAGGCTTAAAGACACATACCATGTCAGGTTTCTGGATTTCTGCAAGGGTTTGTGCCCTCATGGGTCCTCACTTCACACAAAGTCAAGAATATTTGAGATTCAACAGGCCATTTATACCATGAATGGCATAGGGAACAAAAGCAGATTAATCGTGAATGTTGTGGTTTTATATATATATATAAGTATATATATATAAATATATATATAAAGGAGGAGGAAAATAAATTGTCTTATCAAATATCAACAACATAGGTCTTAAACGATGGGATATTTAAAACAGTGCCTATGAAAAGAGTACTCACCCCTGTTAAAACACACATTTTGTGACTTATAAAACTAGAATCTGATAAATATATATATTTTTGCGTTGATATTTTAATGTTGAACTTTTTCCTGTAGTTCAACTGAAAACAATAAGTAATAGAGAAAGCTGAAAAACCAAGTTGCGTAAGCATATAGACGTTTAGGCTAACTCTTACAATACCAAATTGTGGCTTTTTTTCCCTCTTTCCTCTTAAAAGATCCACTGTTTGTAATACAAATGCAAAAATTATTTCAGAAAAATAAATGTTTAAACAAAAATAAGCTACCATTATCCTGGGATGAGCTTCTTTGCTAATTAAACACAATATGACAGTATAATTTTCTTTCATCTGCCTTTCTTTAAGTGTGCTTGAATATCTGTCTTTGATTCAATTTCTCCATCCCTCTTTGTCTCCAGTTGCTGTGCTGCTGAAGGATGACTACTTTGTAAGAGGCGCTGGACTGCCAGGGCGCTTTAAGGCTGAGAAGATGGAGTTTCACTGGGGCCAGAGTAATGGATCAGCAGGCTCAGAGCACAGCATAAATGGCAGAAGGTTCCCCGTAGAGGTAAAACGTCATGTTGCTACACACAGTTTGACAAATGTCCAAGGTTCAGTACTGAAGGTCAGCACTGAATCGTTAGTGCGGTGTTCAAATAGATTATAACTTAATACTCCTCCTAAACTATTTAATTAATGAACCCTAAAGTAAAGGTTAAGGCACGTTTTGGTGTGTAGATTTCACTGAAACCTTTTAGTCGTGAACTCAGTGGTGCTTTAAAAATGTTGGTATTTAAACCCTCAAAAGCTCAGGGGTGTCAGAACTGAGAGAATATCCTGATGCCTTTCACAGTTTTACTTCTTTTCCAAGATACTCAAATGTTTGAACTTTATACAAAATCCATTAGGGGACCTTAAAGTAAATCCATTTCACAGAGTAGCTAAGAAATGTGGTTATTTTTACAGAAATGATTGAGGAGTAACTGTATCAAACAGCAGAAGAAAATCTATTTGTGGTCAGTTTTTCAATTCACTTTTATGTAAATGGATAAACAAAATATATGCTTTTAATCTATGTACGTGCCATTGAATTAGAATGCCACTATTTTCACTTAGTTTAGCATTTAGACTCAAAAAGAAAAAACACATACATACAGAGTGACACATGTTTCAAGTGTTCATCTAATAAAATATCATTTGAGATAATTTGAGTATTATCCAATAAAACAGCTATTTAAATATAGAAATACTGTAGCCTTCACATCCATGTGGAAGGCTGATTCCATGCGATGCTGTCCAGCAGACATCATTATTGACAGAAGTGCTTCAGCATTTTATATGGATACAATAAATTCACATTTTCCTCACTGGTTCTTTCTTATGTGTGTTCCCAGCACTCCCAGTGACCTTTAACATGTTTGGTATTGTAATCTGTGTGTCAGCTGTAGGCATCCACCGTGGTGAGACCATATCCAACAGGGTGAATGTTGTATTAGCATGCAAAGTACAAACTCAAAATTCTTGGAATGCATTAGCAAGTTCAGCATTTTTGCATGCTGAACATTTAGTTTGTGAATAATCATTGATGTATGCCAGTACTAAGACCTAAAGTATTTAAATAAGATTAAATATACAGCATAAAGCTGAAAGACTGAAAGATAATCCATATTAACAAAAGTGCAATATACTCAGACTGCTTAGAGTTGTGTTGGTTAATGGATTCTGAGAAGTGTTAATAAACTGTAACATATTTTTAATTTCTAATTTAATCATTTTTAGAGAGATTACAGTTAATTTACTGGAAGACGACCTCATATAGAAATGAGTGAAAAAAATCTTAGCCTTTACCGCTTCTTTTTGACAACTTTTTTCTTTTTTTGCTTTGCGCAAGGTTTTTATTGCAAATTGGGTTTGTGGAATTTTCAAAGATGTGGGAATTTATCAGACGTGGAGGCTTTTACAGGAATCACTCAAGCTGCAGTATACAACTGACTGAGAAACGGGGGAACAGATTGCCAGTAATAAAGGCAAAGCAACAAAAATCATCAAAAACTCTTAGAAAAGAGATTTAAAGGGTATAAAGTCCTGGAGTCCTCAGTTATGATTTATTTTGAATAATGGATTAAAGTACAAATCTCACTCTTTTTTATGTCATTCAGGGAATAACTTCTAACTGCCTTTTATTCTTTTTTAATATAATTTACAGTAGTATTTCTTTTCTAAATTGAATTTGAATATGTCTCATACATTTTAAATTCAGTAGGATTAAAGTCTGTGTTGTTTTTATTTTTCAACAATTTTATGTAAAATCATATTAATTAGTCTACATTTAATAGTGTATGAAAACAGGAAATTGTTGGTTTTCTTCCTGTCCATGGTAAATCCAAAGACGAGGCAAGCAGCGTCTTTCTGTTTGTTCTTAGCCCTCTTCTTTGGAGCCTTCTCTTCCGCCACAGCTTTTTGATGCTGAATGGCTGGGTAATTAGATTTATTTTTGCCACATCATTTTGTGTTCAGCGTAGTGTTAAAGGGCATTGGATTATATACAGCCATTATAAAGCTGTTGTGCATATGGCGCCTTTGATGGTGTGCTTCTAAATAATATGATGGAATTTACTTTAATGGCCAATTTGGCTGCTGTTAAGATGGGAGGGGAGAAAAAGCAAAGAGAAGAAGAAAATTATGCCCTCCAGGTACATAATTCATAGATCTGAAATGTAGATTTTTGTTGCAAGGCTTGTCTTTGTGTGTAGACCAAGGTTTCTGCAGTGACTTCTCTGTGAAGGAGCATGGATTCCAAAGCTAATCTGCTCTCTCAGTATAAATTAGTCTTATAATGCATACCTGCAAATGGGTAGATGTCAAGGATTAAATAGCTCAGCTTGTTTCGAGAGGAGAGAAGGGGAGAAAAAAAAGCTACACAATTTTTATGTATGAGAGAAACAAACTAAATTTTGCTTGATGGTGATCTCTGCGATGTGTCTTTTTATAGCTGTATAGGAAATGTGTCTAAACAGCCTGAGTAAGCTTTAACACCTGGACACCATATGCTGCAAATGACTGCATAGAAACTAGTCAGCAAGCAAGCAAGCAGAGGAAAGTAAGCAAGCATAAGTGCTGGGAGGAGGGTGAATGACTCAAATAGTCAGCTTTTGCCAGTTTTCAAGACGGCAAGCCTTGACCAAACATGCTTAAAGGACACATATGCTCTTTTCCTTCTTTTTTTTACATGTTGATACAATTTATTGAGGTTGTAAGAAAATGTCGGTGTCATGCTTCAGTCAAAGTAACACTGAAAGAGAGCATGCAACACCATCCCTTTTGAGACTTTAATTTACACCTGCATGCAGAGCCTCCAACACTAGGCCAGGAAGCGACCCTAGCTTTTTCACAGGGCCTGCCTCTCTGGTATTCAGCAACCTTTGAAGCACAATGTGAAAGCCCACAGCCTGAACTCACTAGGAAACTCAGAAAATCAGGCTCCAATTATTTGGCAGAACTTAAATACAGTTGAAGCCAGATATTTACATACACCAGATAAAAAGGCACATGCAATTTTTCTTTCACTGTCTGAAATTAAATCAGACAAACCTTCTCTTGTTTTAGGTCATTTAGAATTATCACAGTTATTTCTGTTTGCTAAATAACCTTGCACTAACACTTCTTAGAAACCTTTTGTGAGTGTCTTCAAATACATAAGTTTACATATATCTGGCCAGTATCGAGGGTAGTTGTCTTTTAACAACAATGACTTGGGTCAAATGTTTTCTGTTGCCTTTCAACCTAAAACAAGAGAAGTTTGGTTTGATTGTGTGTGTCTGCTTTTGTTTGGAGTGTTTAAATAGCTGGCTTCTATTATACTTTTTTTTCTCAATGGTAGTTTGATTATACCTAATATAATATGCATGCACATTTTAAAACCCTGTTGGGAAAGCATTATGTTTATTTCTTCTGTCAAATTTTTGTTATATCTGCTAATAGAACTGGGATAAATTTAAATTTCATAGGATTCTGTTAAGAGGTTAGAACTAGTAATTATCTATAAGTAGTTTTCCCATTTGTTTTGCTTGTGATCTCTGTTTGGAGCAGTTAATTTAAATAAAATATGAGTACAAGATTTTGAAGATTATGACACACTGATCAACCCAAAATAGGCTTAAAACTGCATTTGAGTAGAATACAGGACACGTTCTTGCTGGTTGCTGGCGGGAAACGTCCCTCTGGTATGAATGTACACACAGTCATTGCAGCAATAACACCACAACCAAAAGGTATAAATGTCAAAGGGGTGAAATGATAAAGTGAAATTGGTGTTCAAATTGTTAATATTAATGCAAATGTTACATATTTTTTGTACCCCCTGGCACTTCTTTTCTGGTTACTCTGGTCTACACATTCCATTTTGAAATATTTGCTTGTGCATGTGGAGGTCAATCCAACAAACTGCGACCCACCATGGTCCCTCTGCAAATACCCATAAACTGCTGCAGCAGTAAGCATATTGAGCAAATGTGTTGGTGGTTTAAAGGTATATAATACAGTGTTTGCATGAACCACTTTGACATTTATGAGAGTACAGGTGATATGATACTGTGGAAGTCTCCTTTTGTCTCACTTTGACTAGATATTAGCTGAGGGACTAGTTTGCATTATCAAAGTTAAGGTGCTAAGAGAGTTTTTTGATTCAGATCAGCTATTCTGTGCTCATAATGAAACATAGGTTGGTATGAACAAGGAATGCAAAAGACACATTTTTGTACTAGAATAATCTTAACATGCGGTATCTAATTCCCATGATATAATAACCGTTTGCAAAAAAAAAATCAAAAATGTAAAACATTACCAAAGAATGTTTATTTAAAACAAAACTTCAACAATTATTCCTATAATTACATTTTGACTATTACATATAGTAATACTGCCCTATGCACTGACTTTGCAAAAAGCAACAACAAAAACCTCTTTCAATTTAGCAACAGTTTTTAATGATTGTTTTGCTGTATGTTAGGGTTTTTTTTAATGTTAGTATGTCAAGATGATATCAGCTGGTTCATTAGTCAGGCTATCTGCTACAGTGGTCAGCTGCCTAAGAGACCTGTAATGCATAGTTTGCCAGCTTTAGTTTTGCATTAGTTTTTGTGTTAGCTTAATAATTCTGTTTTGTCCTTTTTGCAAACAAGGAAGAATATAGTGTCCCTTTGAGCTAGTAGCTCAGCAGTGCACATCAACCGAGGAGTGGAGCAGTGCTTTCTTGCTCTATGCTTCATACAGCAGCAGAAGACTTGGGTAACTCCAAGGGTTTTGTATTAAATCTTATTAAAATTAACTTAAACTTCTATGACAAAAATATTTTGTAGTTTTGAATCTGTAGGTTTTTTTTTAAATAATTGGTATATCTATTTTACAATAGTAACCATCCCATCCTTACCCATTAATATCAACAGAACCCCACTTCAAAATATCCGAACTGTCCCTTTAAGAAAAATGCTTAGACACATTTTTACCTTGTTACAAAGTATTCAAAGTATTCAGTGACTAATGGGAGAATTATTTTACCTGACTGTAAAAAAGCACACAAGTAAGAGGCCAATGACTTAATTATTTACTAGATTTTTCTATATTATTATTATTATTATTATTATTATTATTATTATTATTATTATTATTATTATTATTATTATTATTATTATTGTTGTTGCTGTGGTTGTTGTTATTTGTGTTCCTAGTGTCTTTATTGTTTCAGATCATTGTTTTAGGTTTGCTTACATTATTCCAGCTTGATATGTCCCCATCTTCTTGTGCCATAACTCTTTTATAAGCAACACACAAAGAACAGCAATCCTAGATGGGATTTCTGTTGCACAGAGTATGATGATGGCTGAGGAGGGAAAAGTGGGTCAGCAAACACTTCTCATGGCAACTTCCATCACACCAGTGTGTGTAAAAAAAAAAATACATTACCACGACTTTTCATACAAGAGGGACAACAAAGCAACTTCGGCCTTTGTAGCTGTTAACTACACATGTAGATACTCATGACACACCACAGGAGCAACAGAATTGGAGGTCTGCTTTTTAAAAATTTTCTCTTATTGATAAGTCAGAATACATAAATCAAGCATGATGTATTATTCCACAGTGTGAAGCAGAAGGTATAAGTAAAATGAAATGATGAATGGTTGAAGGGAAATGTGGTTGTGTAGGAGCTAGCCCTTAGCCATTTGACTGCTTCATCTTGTAAGAGTTGCTTTTTTCATTTTTCAAATTTACGACGCTGAACAATTTGATATATTTCAGATTACATTAAATCTGACAGGATGTGTGCAGCTGAATTGTGTACGTTATACAGCTTGTATAAATGTTTGTTCTCAGTGTAGCCAGTATCCTTTCATAGCAGAGGTCGGGTTTGTTTTGTGGAACGTGTGTTTTGTTCAAGATATGAGCAGCAGACCAAGAAGCCTGATCTCCCAGACTTGTTTATCTGTGAACTAAAACTTCTCTCCAAGCTTTCTTTTTAATTATCTTTCACTACAAATGAGTCACATTCAGCCTTGAGTCAGATGTCAAGCATATTTGTTCACAGCAGAGGAAAGGGCTTTTATCTGAAGCTTCAAAATACACAGATTGGTTGCATGTGTACAAGAGGTGAAAGACAAATTTAGTTTCAATGAGTCATGTTATGGAGCAGATCTGGCTTTTTAGCTTAGATATCTTTAACTCCTCCCAAAAAAGGAAAGTGCCCAATGGAGTGCTTGGCCCGTGGCCCCTGAGCTTGACATTAATCTAACTATGTTCTTTTTCTTGGGAGTGAAGTGGGGAAATCGATAGATGGACCACCTGTTCACTCAAACAGCGCTATGACAAATGAAAGTGTGGAGTTTTTTTTCTCCCCTCAGGGATCCTCAGGGAGATCTTTTCCTATAATGTATTAGGTTGTCGCTGAGGTTAGATTAATTATACATGGATTACAAATCACACCTTGGAAGGGTATACGTTTGCACAACCAGCACTAAGAGCATATGAATAAGTATTACTGTGGGCATACAGTAAGGAAGATAAAAGCTCCACTGAAAGCAAGGAAAAAGTAGGAAATGGAAGAGTGTTGGATGAGTCAAGACTGACCCAGGCAGAGCCCAGGAGCTAAATGCAGTGCACTATAAGAAACGCATGCAGAAAATGAAAACCAGCTGCACGCACCAAATCCTGTGCTTTTAGAAAGAAAATCACCAGCTTCAATACACATGTATGTGAAGAAAATGATGAAAATTTAGATATAACACGCAGAATTGAAACCTAAAACGTGTTTAGAGAAATTAGGGTTTGATACCCTGCTCTGCCTCATGTTAGAGTCTCATGGTGCAAGTCTCTGCACCCGACAAACATCCCTCTGATGTTCTCATCAGTAGGCATGGGCCTGTGTGAGATTCTCAGTTTTTGATTAAAACTTGATTAAAACTACCACAGTTTCACAGCATCACAGTACTGAATTTATAACTTGATCCAATTTTGCTTATTTCAAACAAAAGGAACAGGAAATCCAGTGCCTTTCTTCTTTCTTCTTATAAATATACCAGATCTTTATGTAGCTGGATATATATTTGTGACTGGGAATACTGTATTTCCAACAACCCAACTTGTCTTTGTTTTAAGTGAGGGAAAAGTGTAAAAGTCTTCTTTCAGCAAGCTGCCTTATGCTCCTTACAACCAGAGACAAGTCATCACTCTTGCACTCTCTAGCATCTCACTAGTGAAAATGTCGAGAGTTTCAAAAGCAGTAACCATTCCATGCCTACATCTTTTTATTTTGTTTTTTCCTAATAAGAATGATGGGTGGCAAGCTTCTACAACTAGAATATTTACAAACCTTCAATTTGTCCTTTTTCGGAGGTGAGGAAGGGAAAAACTGGAACTTACCCAAGGTGAGCGTGTACTAGTTACAAATACTGTAACCAGCTAGGCTTGGTTATTCTTATGATGATAACTATTAGTATTTTGCAACACAAGCCAATAGCATAGCATTTTGCTCAAAACAGTGACTATAGTCTCAAATAGTTGGTTGTACCGGATGATGTGTGTCACTATGTTAAGTTCAGTATTGGGAAAAAATGCAATAACTTGCAGTAGATAAATAAGTAAAAAGTGTATTTCTTCTTTGTGTTCCAGGAAAACATTGTTCCTTGATATTAAAAAGTATGTCCAGCTACTGAGAACATAGAAAATTTATATTAAAAGTGCTTCTAAAACATTATGGTGTGACAGAGAGTTTCACAAAGTATATTACAGAAATAGAGAACCTGAATGTGTAATACTTAAATATAAAGCTAGCACTAATTGTGGTCCAGACAGATCTTCCTAAATGTATATTGCTTACAGTGATTTTCCAAAAGCAATACATTTGTGCAGCTCTAATGTTGACCTTGGGACTATTTGGGGACCTTTCCAAGTCAAGATTCCAACATAAGAAGCCATTTAGCTTTCAACTTGTCTGGACAAATAAAACGCACCGTTTGCTCCATCCCTACTGAGAAAACTCTGCCATTTTCTCTGGCATCTCATTAAAAGGACTTTAAACTGTTCCACAATGAACAATTTTAATAGTTTTGAAAGCAAAACTTTTTCTAAATCTTTTTTTTTTGACACCCTTGAAGACCAGACTATTTCTATTTATTAGTGGCAAAAATATCTGCAAAAAAGGATACTGTACACAATACACAATACTGTAAATTTCTGTTGAAAAATTCTAAGTATATCTTTTAGAAAGACTGATGAGTGATTTAAAAGCAGATGTGTGCATCGTTGTCTGAATCACCCAACTTGTAATACTGCTCTTCCCAAGCATGAATATTGTTGTTAAATAAATAAACAATGCACATTCATGGTTCATAAAATAATTCTTAGAAATACATAAAATTAGGTTTTCATAGAAGGATCTAAAGAAGTCGGTCTGTCTTTATGGTTAAAAAGTTAAATATTAACACTGACTATTACAATAGAAACATGTTGAAGATATTGAATACAATGTCTTCAAGTTATTTCTGTTCAGTAAACTCTTCATATTTTTTCTCCAACAAACTTGTTTCAAATTCCTATGAAGTTCAATCTGTAATCTATTCTCAGAATTCATGTTTTATGTTTGTTCAGTCATACTAAAGTGACTTTTAACTTCACCTCTTCTTGCTCATACTCTTGGAGGTACTTGGTAAAACAATGAAGACAGATAATTGTGTGTGAACATATATCCGTTAACAATGAAATTCTTTGGTGACTCAGTGGTGAAGGAGAAATACATTTGCCTTTCCCTGATATAACATCTCTGTGTGCTGAAACTTATATTTTCGTAGTTTTTTTCAGACTTTGCTCTACATTTTGTTGTCTTGGGAAATCATGCCAAACCTGACTTTGTTTTTCACCTTTGCTGTTTAAATGGGACATGGAAATGCACAGTGGCTTTAAGGTTTTTTTGTTTTTGCGCTCACTTTGTGCTGGAAATGAAGAGCGAGAAAAAAAACTGGATGGTATAAACCGACTTGAGATTAAAGAGCGATTCTGGAGATGTGAACAGCACGTTCCTGCGCTTTTCAGAGGGCTCAAAGATTTGTCAGACCACCTGTCTGTTCTTATTTAAATCAACATTTTTATCTTCGGCTCCAGCGCTGAGGGTTTGTCAGCTCTCTCCAAACATACATTAAGAAAATGAGTAATCAAGTGATACAGGATTCCTTTATTGACTCCTATGGAAGTGGATAATTGAAATGCAGGTTTTATAAAGTGTGTTGTTAACAAGAACGGGTCACATGAGCCATTCTCGGTGAGTAAATGAAGCCTAAGGGGGGCAGCCCTAATGGGGTAATGTAGTTAATAACATTTGAAGGGTGATGAATGGCCATTCCTCTTTCTTGCTGAGTTCTCAGACAACAAATTAGTTCCATTAAAGGCCGCAGTTAAAGGAACTCTGAAGGAAGCTGATTAACTGAAATTATTTGGATTGAGTCATTTTGAACCTGGTTCGGGCCTGAAGAGTTTGTGTAAATGGGATGTATCCTTGATTATATGCTTATTTACTTATTTATTTTAACTTTGTTGTCAGCACAGTCAATTGTGGCTGTCCGTGCCCCGTGATTTTCCTTTGAAAAGGGAGAAAAAGGGACACCCCAGCCTTTAATTAAATCAACATCTAGGTCCTTTTTTTCTTATTGCCAATTAACTTGGTTCAGTGACATGAAAGGATTTTTTTCAATTTACAGAGGCCTGACAGTGAGATGATTGACAGCTCCAATTGCTACTTTTAGAATCATTTGCTGATTTTGATCAGTGCCACCATAACATGACTGCCTTGAAATGAAAGAAGTGGGATTATTTATTTTTTATTCCTTTTTTTGCTGGGAATAAAGCTAGTACCATGACAGGTATGTGATATATTCTGTGTATGATGTGTTTTAAATTATCCTCAAGCTTTGTTGTGAAATCAGAAGCAATGTTGTGGGTGATTTAAGGTAATTGGGAGTCATGATTAGAGGCGTATCATTCTGTTAGATCTTTGCACAAGAAGGGGGTGGGGGCATTCCCCCCACTTGTTCCTCTTGCCTCGTTGCTGTGTCTGTGAGAACGGTCGCCCTAAGAAATGGGATGCTGTATTTCTTTGGCAGCCTCCCGGAGTGGCAGCGCGCACACAAAAAAAGACTGACACAGATTATGAGAGATTTATAGGAGTGATAAATACTCCCTCTTTTCTGCCCCTCAAAACAGCTTTTCATCAGCTTCTCAGCAGTGCGTCCAAGGTGATTGATGAGAGGACTCCTCCTTCTCCTTGTCCACTCCTAAAGCTGTCTTTGCTCTGTTTCCCCATCCCAGATGCAGATCTACCTTTACAATTCAGACGACTTTGACAGCCTCAACGCGGCCATGAAGGAAAGACGCATCATCGCCGCCATGGCTGTCTTCTTTGAGGTAAAGTATCTAAGCGAAAGATCTATAGTTTGCTTACAAACTGAGAATATAGAGAGGCATACGTCTGTTGGTATAAGCTGCATCACCGCATTGCTCTGCAAAGGAATTCGACTTTTTTTTTACGTCGTCATGTTACAACAAGAAAATCAAAAATATTTTATTGTAATTTTATGTGATAGATCAACACAAAGTGGAGTGGTGTTGTCCAGTGAAAGGACAGTTATGTTACCAACATCTTATCTTATTGTTGGGAATATTGTACTCAGTGTTATTTTCCATCACACATTTAAAGTTTTTTTTTATGTTGGCCAGAGTGTTCAATTTTGGTCTTTTTCTCTATATTTTTGCTATGCATCCCAAAGAGGGTTAAGTTGTGCTTTTTATTACTTTATTTAGGTATAGCTTTGATCTTGATAGTTTCTTTAAAATCCAGATTTTTGGAGTTCACTGCTTGTGTTGTTAAAAGATTATTCTAGCTGAGTTGTGGATCTCTGCAGCTCCTTCAGAGGTACCTCGGATCTCACAGCTGTCTCTGTGATTATTGCTCTCCTTAGGATGTTTTTTTATAACCTAACCCTGATTTAAACATCACCACAGCTTCATTTCTCACCTTCCCGCTTTGTTCCTTGTTCTGCACGATGCTATATGTTCACTTATAATCTCTAACAAACTTCCGAGGCCTTGAAAGGAGCAGCTGTATTTATTTATACTGAGATCAAACTACACACAGGTGGGCTCTATTTTCTAACTAAGTGACTCCTGCAGGCAGTTTGTTGAGCTGTATGGTATTTACTGGTTTCAGAGTAAAGGGACGCAGTACAAATACCCATAAAACAAATTTGATTTCCTTGATTTATTTAAAAAAGAACAAGAAAAAAAGCCCATTGTTTTTCCTTTCATATCTAAACCATACAGTAATTGTGTTGGTCTGTCACATGTAATGTCAACAAATTATATTAAAGTTTGGAGTTGTAATATGTCAACATGTAAAAAGGTTAGAGGGGTATAGATACTTTTGCCAATACAAAATTCTAAAATGACTTTCACAAGTTCCACAATTTCTTTGCTTGGGTCAAATTTTGTTTCTCCTTGAGGGTAAATTGCTAACATTTCGGTTAATTGTGCTTCATACTAATTAGCAAATTTCAGCATTCAGGCAAGCTGAGTAGTCACGTCTGGGACATATATACATCTTCAAGAACTCACCAAATATTGCACGCAGACATTAGCATTCAGCTAGTGCAAGTGTGGTCTACGCAGCGGCACTGTGCAATATGTTAAAACATCCTCATGCATAAAGGGTTCATTTTCCTACCCACAGTTCAGTTTTCTCAGTGGAATTGCTCCACTCTTGAGGATAACTTCTTTGTAACAGCTCTGCCTCTAGTTGCTTGGAGCACTTATGGAAAATGTCCTTATCCAGAAGCTTATAAAACACCTGTATCTGCATAATGGGAGTTTAGAACTAGAAACTTCAGAATAAAATCTGATGTATAGAGTTAAGGGAGTGAAATCAATAACATTTAAATGAATATTTAATAAAAAATTAGCTGCGGTTCTTTTAAAAGGTTATGCACAGTTATTTTCCTGAAAGATGTCCAGACCAAAGCAGACGGCCATCATCCTAAATCAACTTTTGTGCCTTTAGACCTTCAGTAGGATTGCATTAATTGGTTGTTTACACAAAAACCAGATGCGTTTGTTTCTTTTTTTCAAGCAAAGTTGCAAGCTATTGCCTCAAGTCAAGTCTTAAGTCTCTAACAACTGATATTAACATTTGTACATCAGCTCCGTGCCATCTAATCTGCCTATGCTACTGAATTTTTGTAGGCTATACATTAAAATTATTTCTCTGTCAAAAAATTATATTTGTTGACAGGAAAACCATTTCATAAATCGTTTTTCACAAAATAAAAGGTAACTTTGTAATCTTACTAGCTTAAAAGTGAGAAAATATATATTTTTAAACAACCCAAAATCATTTAATGCAGAGTTCAGTTCGAGAAACATCACTGTGTTCATTATTGTGAGCATTATGACACAGCTAGTTATAAACCATAAATAAATTTTACTTGAGTCTGAGTCGTGGGCTCAGTTCCCCATCCTTGAAAGAAGGATTTTCACAGGAAGTAAAGGTAGGCTAGTAATGATCTTCCAGTGAAAAACACATTTTCAACTTACAACAATTTAAAGCTTCTTAAATAAAATATTTCCCTTAAACCACTTCTTGAGATTATAATTTTTTTAAGACTGTACAAGTCTGCTTTGTTATTGACTTGTACCAGTCTAGGTTTTAGTCTCTGCTTCTGGCTCCAGCTAATCTTGGTTTATGCTAACTTAAGACTAGAAATTGATTTTTTTTTGTAGCTTTTTAACTAAACTTTACTTATATAATATCTAGCTACCACTATAACATTTGAATGTAAAGCTATTTTCATGTTATTTCAATAACGGGGAAATAAACGACATCTTTGAGATCATTAAATTATTCGTAGATTTGTGATCTAAATTATCTTTCACTTCCTAGTTGCAGAAATCAATTCAACCCTCAGTTCATACTTGGTATTTGAAAAATAGCTTAGTAGATAGCACAAATTGTCCCCTGGCACTCTAGACACATTCAGTCTTGATTAGTAAGATCGGTCCACATTATTGGTTAGTGTAAAAGCACCGCTGGGATTGTTTGAACTCTTAGAAGCTGTACTCACAACTTGTGAGCCTTCTTCTGTGTTACACTAATTTCTATTAGCATTTCCTTTACAAGTATTGGCAGGTGATCAATGCATCCCACCATTCAGCCTAATAGTATACCGGTAAGGGTCAGAAATCTGCTGGATGGAGGCTGGAATGGGGACACAGGTGTTTCGTAATGTAGGTCTGTTCTCAGACAGTGATGAACCGCGTGTGTGCGAGGACCTAAATGCCTCCACTGAGTCCTGACAGCCCTATTGCTTACTGCAATTAGCACCACCATACACAATCCGCTGAATAGCAGTTTACAGTGCGAGGGATTTTTTTTAAGCAGGCACACACACATTGGCTCAGATTTACCATTTCTAATCAATGACGAGAGTTCTTGCTGGGCTCCCAAAAGGCCTATTAAAGGCCTCTAAGGTGTGCATATTATCCACATTCAGCATTCAGTCCCACACAATTATTCTCCTCAGACTGACCTGAATTAATGTTGCGTAACGGTGGGGGAAATGGTCCCCATGTCCCAACAGTGTTTTGTCCAATCTTGTCTCTTAAGTAGGACATTGGAGATATTTATTGGGTAAAAAAATATCCTTGTCACTCCCAACAATTAAGGATAAGTTGAACAGATTAGAAAGGAATCTTCCTAAGGGATTGCATGATCATTAGAGACCTGAACACGCTGTGAGATTAAAAGTTTTTACTTCATAAAATTTAAAGAGATTCTTGGAAATCTTTTGGAAGAATCATGAATCTTTAATCGATACATCAGTTCATCAAATCTAAGCTTGTTCACACTTTGGTGTCTTTGCTGTTAATTTTCCTGACACATTTCTTGTTGAAGGTGAAAAAGCTTTCCATCTAGTAAAGGTTTATTTATCCCAGAATATGTACCATGTTGAAAAAAATCTTTACATCATTATTCACCATTACTACACATTGTAGAATTACAAGGACATTGTGATTATTTTTTTTATGCATCCTGTTGTGGATTAAAAGCTAAAAAATATATTTTCTACACGTTTTGGCTGCTGCTAATTATCCTTGGTTATCCAATAGGAGAGGACAGTTTGGATAGCAATGCTATTTCATTATTTAATAACTCATCTGTCGGATTCTTCTCAACTGCCGATCAGAAATCAGATCAAACAGTCGCTGCTCTGTGTGCAAGTCTGTTAATGTTGGGGCTGCAGCTCAGACTCCTGTTATGTTGAAAGCGATAAGTGTTACTAGCTCTGAACTAGTCACGTTTTTCTACCACACAATTTCACAAAATGTTCAGAAGAAGTGTGGGAATTCATGCGTGATACTGACACGTTCAGTTGCTGTTACATTAAGGGATGTGTGGTGTATGTGTGAGAGCAGTTATATACAGCGAACCACACCACGGAGAGAACACTGAGATGGACGTTAATGTGGTTCGATGAGTATTGCAGAAGTATTTGTAACTCTTGTGATACATTTTGTACTGCTGCGACCACCAACCTCAGTGTTTGTGAAGGGCTTCATGTGATTGAGCAGCACAAACTAGAAGGAACCTTGTCAGGTTTTTACATGGACTACTCTGTTGTAACATTTCAATATGCATTGATCCATACCAGTCAGTAGTAGCTCTGGCTTTATGGGCTTTATGGACTTTAGGGTTGTCTTGCTGGAAGGGGAACCTTTGACTCAGATGTAAAGTATCTCTGACAGTCTCTTACAGGTTTCTTCCAGGATTACCTTGTATTTAGTTCTATTTCTCTTGCTATTTTTCTAACCAGCTTCCCTGTTCCTCCTGAATAAAAGCATCTCTATAATATGATGCTGCCACCATGTAACTGTGTCTCAGTGGGGTGTTTTCAAGGTGATGTGTTGTGTTAGTTACACAACAGTGTTTTACAAAATGGGCCCAAAACTTGAACTTTGACCATATGACATCCTTTGGTGAGTTTGGTGTTCCTCTGTGGCTTGTGGTAAACATACACTGGATTTTTTTCTGACTTTCTTTCATTATGGGCCTTCCTCAGGCTATTTTTCGATGAAGGTCATATTTGTGAAGTCCACAACTCATGATTATCCTGACAACAGATTTATCTGTGTAACCAATTGTAACTCTGGAGCTTCTCCAGAGTTACAATGGGCCTCTTGCAGACTTTATATTGCTTTTCTTCACTGATTGGTCACTTTAAATGACAGACTAGATTTCATCTCACAGTATTTTATATATACACTATTTTGTCTTGATTTGTCATATCAAATCCCAATAAAATACATGAAATTTTATAACTGCACAAACAAGGGGATCTGGATATTTGTCATAATTTCTCTGCTGCAAAGTTCCAATATTGTGTACTTTTTTGTAGTACTATGCAGTCATAGCCCAAATGCACAAGAAGTATTTATCAATTTGAAACAACCAGAAAATAGATACTTTTTGTTTATAATTTAGGCTCTACTGTTTCAACATAAAACAAAAGACTTTTTATAGTGTTATATCTGGAACAACTTGTACTTCAGCAAACACATATTGTACTGCTGTTTTCATTATTTCTTCATTTTGTGTTTTGTTACATCATGAAATCTTCTGTAGCTCTATTGCTGTCTCACACCTGTTCAAGCACGTTTTCCACTTGCTTAACCTGTAAATTTTACATCACTGCAATGGTTCCTCACAAAATACCACCCCAATAGATCATGCTGACAGAGACCATCTGAGGATGTGAAGTGCTTTCATTGGAAAAAAGTGAAACTTGGAGAAACTTAGAGAGCAGACGTACAAAACATGAATGTTCTCACTTTAAATATTACATTAATATAAATTATTACACTTGCATTTTAAGTAGTGTGCTAAGAGGTAGGTCTTTCACAAAGTTCTTTTGATATATCAGTAAAACTAATCCAAGACTTTGTGCGATAATGTCTTATTCATTATGTATTTTGGGCTGAGTTTACTGAAGTGTATCATCCGAAGTACAAAAAGTGTGTAACTATCCAAACACTTATGGTCTGGACAGACTGCCTGCCTGCACGGCTGCTGCTGTTTGCAAAACTTACACTTCTCACTGCGAGGAGACCCACTACAGTCTGTTACCATTGCAAACTTCAGTTTTAGATGCTGTTGCCAGAAACCACACACTAACAGCAGATGACACAGCACAGATTCTCAGTCATTTTAAAGAAACAAGACATGAATGCATAATTTGTAGCTAAGCTTTGTGGTTGTTAAAATGATTATCTCTCCAGCAAAAGCAAACGACTAATAATTTTGTTGTTCTTGAGACAATGACAATGACAAAGATTTATCTTATCTTATCTTATCTTATCTTATCAGTTGGATAGATAATATTGTGAGCTATCACAAATAAGGCATAACAGAAACCTTAGCCTATAGATTATTCCATCATCATTGCACATCTTAATGTCTATAGTACATTAAGTAGCAAGCAAATGTTTTGTTCACAAAATTGGTGTGTTAGGAGCAAGAAAAAATTTGGAGGGTTCAAAGTTTGAGCAAGTTTAGG
Organism: Xiphophorus maculatus; assembly: GCF_002775205.1. NCBI lineage: Eukaryota > Metazoa > Chordata > Actinopteri > Cyprinodontiformes > Poeciliidae > Xiphophorus > Xiphophorus maculatus. Next base: position 17,020,309 of record NC_036462.1, read on the forward strand.
AAGGGTTAAATTGGGATGGCTAGACAATGGGGTCGGAGACTTTTAAGAACTGCATCTGTTATGAGGTGTTCCCAGTCTGCAGTGGTAAACGTACATCAAAAATGGACACATGGACTTTTGATCTGGACTACGGTGGAATGGAAGAAAGTGGGCTGGTCTGGTTCATGGATGTGCATAGCTGGGGAACACATGATACCAGCATATGAAAAAGCCAAGCCAGCAGAAGCAGTTTGAAGCTTTGGGTAATGTTCTGTTTGGAAACACTCATATCATCTACCTAAGTTTTGTTGCAGATCTTGTACAACTTTTTAATGGATGCAGTATTCCCTGGTGGTCGTGGCCTTTTTGTGTGTCCTTCTGCAAAGCAAAAAAATGACTCAGGAATAGTTTAATAAGCACATTATTTCTCATATTCCAGTAAGAGTAACTGTCTGATATAAATGTAAAACGTGAAGACAGGAATGGATAACGACACCTGCTGAACATCTGTTAAATGTGGCATGTTGCATGGAGACCTTACTTCACAACTTACAGGACTTAAAGCTGCTAACATCCTGCCTACAGATCCTAATGGAGCCTTCTGGAGTCCAGAGCTATTTTGACAGAAAATAGAGCAACACATTATAAAGCAGGCGGTCATAATGTTACGCTTGATTGGTGTTTATTATAGAAAAATATACCTTATCTATCTATCATCTGATAAATGACTATAATCTATGGATTTTGGCCAACAGTTGACAATCACAAATAATCAACTGTTGGAGTGCTGGCCAAAAAGTAGCTGTTGACTAAAAAGTTTGGTTTTTGCTGTTACTGTTAAACTGTACAGGGATGCTCCTAAAAGAGTTCATAAGCAGACTTGAAGTGAGACTCCAAGCTGTGGCGTTTCATAAGATGACGGGTTTCGTCTTACACACAGAAGCTGGTTGCACCTCAGTTTAGGACCTGAATGTTTATACGTACAAGTAAAAGGACACTTTTATATTCAGTACAGTCATGGCTATGATTAATAAAATAGTACTTTAAGACAATTTTTATTTTGCAGTAGCAGCTCTCTATTAAACCAATTCTAAACAAAAATGTATTACAGGACCAATATACACACAATAATGTTACTAGATGGTATTAAGAGCAGCTTGGTTACAATACGTTTTATATGTTGCTCTTATGCCTTCTCCCTGTGTTTTGTTCATGTTGATTGTCATTTTAGTTCTTTGTTTAAATTGCTGTACAATTCTCCTAATCCTTTTCCATAATCCCCTTTTGTCTTTGGACATTTGCTGCAGCTTGGGCAAAAAGACAACCCAGCTGTGGACCCAATCATCCAGGGATTGAAAGGAGTGGTGCACCATGGTAAGTAATGAAAAAGTACCGTCATGCAAAGTTAGCTTAATGTAAAAACAACAGTATATCCGTGAAGGTAGATTAATATTTGGAAAAAGGATTGTTCTTTGCTTCTCTGAAATATTTGTATTTATTTTTTTATATGTTGTCATGCCTCATACCCAAATCTCCTTATCACAAAGCATTACAGTAGGAATTAAATTTGTGTGGGATTTTCAAAAAGCAATTGACCCTTACAAAATCCCTTTGACATTGCTTCGTACTTGACAGTGGGTGATCCAAGAGGTACATTTTTCTGGCAGTACGGATTCTGACATCCGTACTGCAAACAAATACTGATGTTCTCAGATTCAGCTGCTTAAATATGATGTCTCACACACACGCCTACACGTACATATACTGTATATATTAGAAAATATATGTTTTCTAAATTAGCCTTACCACCAAAAAAAAAATAGTGAAAATAGTGTAACTTCAAAAGCAGAATAAATTTGCAAGATACTGCTTATCCCTTGGTAGGAAAACTCTGCAGGAGGAGACCTCCACAGTGTTTCACTCATAAACACAGAACTATTAATTACATCTGAACCTCATTTAGACCCTTCCCACCTCCAGTTTCTATCTTTTATATCCTCTCATGGACTGTGGCAATTGCAAAGCCTCATACTCGCTTTTAACTATTAATGTTCTTTGTTATGTGCTGTGGCACGAGTCTTAATGACATTGCTCGTTCCATAAAGTTACTGCTGCTGGGCTGAAATCACTCTATGCATATTTACTGCAGATTGAGGCTCAATGTTTTAAAACCTGATGGTGGCAGTGATTTTGCAAGCATTACTGTACACTCACAAGATGATGTTTGGAAGCGTATTGCAATTTTATTTTATTTTATTTTTTACTCTCATAGCGGCTTCACGCAGCTGATTTTGATTAAAATTTGAAAGGAGATGGACATTTGGTGTTGGACTTGCAGGAACATGTGTGCTACTTGATATAAAAAAAATATTCTTGGTTAAATGCCTCTCATCTCTAGAGACTATCACCACATGTTTTTTAGCCCCAGGAAAATAAAATAGGTCACTTCAAATTGACGGAAACGCAATAAAGAAAACTTAAGGCCCTCTTTTGTATTGTAATAAGTATGGGGTGGAACATGACTGTGGTAACTATAAGTGAAAATACCATTAACACAAAAATCGATAACTCTATCGAACTGCTTTTATTTGACCAAAAAAAGGCAATTATTCCAACAGCTGCTGAAATTATATAAATGCTGACAGTTTTTAAGGGCTTATTGTCTGTAAATTACACCTTTTTTAATTCTGCTCTGTGTAAAATAACACAAGAAAAGCACAGTGATATTAGTTGGTACAGTAGATGAACTATCTGCTTGGGTAGGACAACTCCTTGTCACAAATGTCTCTCTCAGGCAGCTTACCAGCTGCAGTTGCCTTACTAAGAGAGAGATGTTGCTCCCACATTTACTTTTTTTGAGCAACACATTCAATGTGGAACAGTGGTTTACATATCTAAATTATGAATTAGATATGAACTGGTCAAATTTAACAATATATAACACTGAGTAAAAGTATCACTGTATTTACAGAAATATTTAAAATAATAATGTAAAGTATGATGTAGTGATTGATTAGCTGCTCAACGTTGTTGGGTTTCTCTTCATAGGAAGATAGAACTAAATAAGCCATTATGGAATGTACTATTTTAGGTCATTAACATGGCATAAATACAACATGTAACAGACAAGTTATATCATATGAAAATAGTCTCCAAGCATACTTCTTAAAAATTACCTCTACTTTCATTCCATTTTCCCACTCTTTCTATCATTGAAAGGATTTTATATTTAAATTTTTCCATTTACAGATATATAATAACTGCCTGTCTGTAAAGGGCTTGTGCCTTTAGGAGCGTCTTTGGGTTCATTTTCTTGCTCAGGGACATAATGCTATTTGGAGGGGTCAGAGACTGAGAAGTGAGCCCTGAATATTGGTGGACAACCTGCTCTACCTCCTGAGCCAAAGCCTGCCTGGCACGAGTCTGTGGCTGTGCATATACACAGATGTTTGTTCTAGCACCACAGAATCCCATTTCCCCAGCTGACAAAGAGCTTGGCATGGATGCTGCAGCTTTTTGGACTCCCTTCCTGCTAGCTGCTAAATGCTCTTCGCCTTCTCCCCTGTTAGGATGGTTGCTTTTCCACTAGCTCGTTATCCCACAGTCATCCATCCATCAGCATCTCGACGGCCCAGGAGCGATAGGGCACGTACACTGTCTGAAGACAGAGAGAAGAAAGGCTGTGCATACTGAGTTTGACTCAGAGTACAGATGAGGCAAAGGGGCGAAGCTTCCTGTGCGTTTGTTGTTTGAATGCAAACCACACCCTGAATCTCTGTTTCTTTAAAGATAAGGCCATAGGCAGTGAGAGATTGGATTTGATGTAAATTCAGCTTTGTTTAGGATCCTGTCATCATAATTCTAGGAAAAAACAAACCAACTTCCATAACCCACACAGCATATTTACAGGAGATAAAGACATCATCCTCTATATGTTTTTTTTTGTTTGTTTGTTTGTATTTTTCTGCTCAGCTTTGCCAGGTTTTAATCACACAACAGAACAAATCTGCTAATCATAATGATCTGTCTTAATCCCTGTGGCCTAGCCACAGTTGTTACATGGAGCAGAGCGCACTGCCACCCAGCCACAGATCAGCTGTCAGGGTTGGCCATCTTATCAGACTTCCCTGCTTTTGCGCCTCTCTCAGCCCATCTCACTACAAAGATCTGGCCTGGGTGATAACAAGTACTGAGGCTTTTAACTACTGCCCTTCCATGAGAGGAGGTTTCAGGAAAGCTGTAAAAATGCCACAAGGAGGGTGAAATGGTGCCATGTGCAGAACACCAAGCTTTAAAGATCTGTGTACTAACAAATTTTAATCCCATGCCTCACCCAGAAAAGGAGACCAACCTGAGGTCATTCATCTTGAGGGATCTGCTGCCTTCGTCGGTGGACAGTTATTACCGATACACTGGCTCTTTGACCACTCCGCCCTGCAGCAAAGTAGTGGAGTGGATCATCTTCTCCAGGCCCGTGTATCTGTCCCACTCACAGGTGTGTTAAGTCCACTCACACACACACACACACACCCCCGCCCACAGACCTTGACTGCTGTATTCGCCTCACACACTAAGATCCCATTTGTGGATCAGTTGCAGTCCACCACTGTGAACGCTCAAGCAATTTTCCCTCATGTGCCTCACCTCCTTAGTCCCTTTTGCACATTTCTCTCCAGCTTCTTTGCATATAAAACCATGACTGCCTATGCAGCGCATGATTAAACAGGACGGTTGAGCCAATTACTGACTTTTGACAGCACCTACTCTTATATAGCAGGGAAAATAAGTATTGAGCACACAGTATTGGTTTTTCACTGTAATGTATGCACATGCAATTTAAACCAGATTTTGGTAACAACTGATGCAATTCACACAATACAAAAAAGATCTAAATAAAATAGTTTATAAAGTTATTAAAAATATAAATATTCACATGCCTACTGCAATATACAGTATTTAATACTCAGCAGAAAATCCTCATTTGTTAATACCAGATTTAGATTATCTCTTGTACGGAGAAAATTGTTGCATGTTTCACTCAGGTATGACATTTGACTCATTCTTTTTCACAAATATTAAATGTTTTATGGGTGACTTTTACACGATCTTCAGTTCTTTTAACTTTGGATTCAAGTCGAGTGCTTGACTGGCCCATTCCTGCAGCTTCATTTTTTTTTTCTGAAATCAATTGAGAGTTTCCAAGGCTATATTCTTTAGATCATGTCTCCCTGTGTATTTGTGGAGAAACCAGTCGTAAGACCGCATTCTCTTCTCAAAGTTTTGAGAAGAGAATGCGTCACCAAAGGACCTTCAATGTTTTAATGCAATTTTGCTGCATTCAAATGCATCTGATACAGTTTTTTTCATTAAAAATTCCAACACTGGCTTCAGTGACCCCTACATGCTTAAATGCAAATTTGGGTCCACCTAAAATGCACCAGATTAAAAGTAAGGCGCACGAACGACACCAGTTAGCAAGCAAACGTTTGTTTGCTAATGTGGTACGACAAGAAGAATATCCTTAAAATGTTTGCAGTGACAGCAACATTAATGTGGTTACAGTAGAGACTTAAATTGGTTTTGCCTCCCTTCCCTTAAAATCTTGGCCTTATTATGATTTTATAAATTGTCTTGGGTAAGGTAGCCCTCACTGTAACACTCCTCCAACCATAGAGTGGGCATTTATATTTAGAGAGTAAAATTTTGCTCTTTCTGTGACCTGTCCAAGTGTTCTTCAGCAAACTTGCTTTTCAAGTATTTTAAGCTATTGGTGAGTTGTGTTTGGCCCTTGGACGATTCTTCTGACTTTTTACTACTTCTCAACCAGAAATCCAGTGAGGAGCACCTAGTTGTGGCCAGGTTATGGGGAAATTGTTTTCTTTCTGCTTGTGGATTTCGCTCCCTGGAATATTTATAAGTTTAGAGATATGCCTGTACCCGAGGTCTTAGAGAACTCTTTGCTTTTATCCATCACAAGAGGCTTCTTGTAACTTGGTAATGAGAAATCTTTTTATAGGTCATTAATTAGGACTAAAGCAGCTAAAATTAATTATATATATATAGCAGCGTTGCTTTCTAAATTCTGACAGATTTCAGACATTTTCTTGACTCAGTATGCCTTTTTTCTATTTCCTTCACTCAATGTTCACTGTATATTCCTGTGTCAATTAACTTTGTTACAGTTCACTCAGTTTACAGACTGTTTTGTTTATTTCTTTGTACATGCAGATTACTGTGTTTGTTACCAGCATCTGTTGTGAATTTCATTTCCATAGCCCTTACAAAAATATATTTACTGAGATAATGTATTAAATACCTGTTTTACTGAAATTGTCTTTTGTATATAATATTGTGTTACACTGAAGCAAGTCATCATGCAATCTTGGTTGTTTAAGTTAATCAATTTAAATAATTTGTGTTTCTACAGTATCCACCCAGTGTGTGATCATGAAAAATGCTGCATTTTGCAGCACTTGCCTGTGTGCCTTAAAACATTTTACCTCCAGCTGTTATTGCTGTTTGTGATTTTGAGAGATAATATATGCCAAATCACGCCCTGTGCTTTTTTTTTTTTGCTGATCCCCTCCCTTCTACAGTGCTTTGCAGCATCTTTTATACATACAATTCTTGGGTTACCCAGCTGCATATTCTCTAGTGCATTCTGTTCCACAGAAATGTGCAGGGCTCAGTGGAATATCTATGAACTTGCATGAGGACAAATCTTTTGTTCAAAAATGACTTCTGCTGCAAGATTATTGACCACCTCTACAATGTTTGTGACGCTCACAGATAGTCCTTTATGAACCTGTAATTCATTTCTCCAAGCACCCATAGGACACATTGATTCCACAGTATCTGTAATGTGTAGTCATTACAGCACACGGCAGGAGATCATTCTTGGCAATCAATGGCCACAAATTTGCCCCATTGAGAAGTTACAGCCCAGCAGGTAGCCAGGGTGATGATTGAAGTCTGTGCCTGCTGCTGCCTGTGGTGTAAATGTTTCTTGCAAATACTGCTCTCCACTTGTGAACATTCAGCTACTGGCAAGTGACTACAAATGCAGTGCTGCATGATATATTATATTTAACACATTCATGTGAACATTGACTCACTCACACACACGCCTGCACACCCCCACACACACAGGAGCAGTAGCTCTTAAATTTTCCTTGATAGCTATTCTACATTTCTCTCCATTCAGCTGGATGCTTTTTACTCCATCTTCACTACGGAACAACAGGACCACGTCAAGTCTGTCGAGTACCTGACAAACAACTTCAGGCCCCTGCAGGACCTGAACAATAGGAAGATTTTTAAGTCGGCTGTGAAAGATGCATGGCAGAAAGATTTGACTGAGATATTAGGAAGCCCACACAGCACAGAGGCTTCTAGAGGTAAGATTTGTTTTATGTCTCAAAAGTGTTTATTTGTTTTATATATTTATTTATTATTTTTTAGAACACTGCAAATTGTCTGTTTTGTGTTTCACACTGATTTGTCTTTGCCATTATCTGCAGATGTCAGTAAAGAAATTGGAAATATTTTCTTTGTAACAAAGAAACATACTTATCCAGTAAACTTTATGTTATTTGTGTCCTCCTTATTTTGTTGTTTCAGCAGCAGTTTAAAAGTTCCAATTAAATTTCATTAAAAATTAATGCAAATTTATGAGAGCTCATGGTAACATTAATAATGGGTCCCTCTATTTTGTTTAATGAGCACTTTGATGCATTGCTCTAGAAAAGATTGGAAAAGGGAAATGGAAAGAAAAAGGCAGAAGTTTTTTACGCTCAAAGAAAAAGTTCTTCCATATAAACAAGTTCAATTTCCTTTTTCAAATAAGTTAAGAAGCACATGTAAATCACCGGCTCACAGTTTTGGTCTTTTCATTTTTTGGTTCTTTATTTAATCAGAAACAGCTAGCAAGCTATTTCTGATTAAATAAGATTCATTTGGGATATGTATTCCACAAATGATTAGGCAAATCTTCTAGTACGTGTGTTACGGTAAATCCCGGACTGGCCCCCAAACATCGTCTAACTTAAAAAAGCACTAACGCCACAGCTAGTTTATTTTAAAGTATTTCATACAAAAATGACAACCAAATGGAAAGGAGCTCAAATTCAGCATCAGATGTACTTTACCGAGTTTTGTTTTTTTATTCAAAGCATTTGATTTACAACATGCCTAAGCTAAACTTAATCACCTTCAGTTGGTGTTTTGCTATTAAATGGGAAAAAAGGAATGGAAAGCACAAAAAATCTCTTTTGTCATTTTAAGAACATTGTGTAGCTACTCAAAATCAGATACTGAATGAAAGTAGTAAATTTTTGCTAGTGCTCTTTAGCTTATAATGCTAACATTAGCATCTTTAAATTTTTGGGAATTAATTTTGTTTCACTCATATACTGTAGAAGTTGCTGGTTGAAGACATTTCATCATGATTAAAAGTTGCTTTTTGGGATACACCTGACATAACACATAAAGAAAGAACATACAAAGAACCAACTGCACCCGAGCCCTGATCAGAGTATTTTTGTTTGTCTTTTGTTCTTTTATGTGATCGTCTTGCTGCGCTTACTTTAACAGAGAGTGCAGGAACTGAAGAGACTAATGAGAAAGGCTGCTGCTCCCTAAATTGGTGTTGTTGGTGTCTGGTGGGGAGAATTGATTGGGAATGCTTGTGATGAAGTTGGAGCACTCTAAAAGGGCCGATCAGCAATCATCATTAATATGTGGCATTGCTAAAATAGACCCATACAAATTAAGTTGTGAAATTGCTTTTGTGGTGTAATGTCGCTGGGCAGGATGAATGTGGGCCAGCATATCTCGCATTTTCTCTTCTTCTCTTTTCTTTTTAGTTATCTTCTGCTTTGTTCGTCTACCAGTCGTGTTCCTTTGGTCTCAGATGTAAAACTCTCTTGGCATTCTGAGGTGTAAAAGAGTCTTTTCTTTCTTTAGGAGTGATATCTCTTGAGGTTGTGATGTGTGGAATATTTTATGTTATTTATGTAGTAAATTTTGTCTTGTAGTTTTAAACGGTGTGAGGGTCATGGCCACTTTCTGAATGGATATTAAATCAAATTAACATTATGCCACCATTGGAGGCAGCTATTCCATTCAAACATTCAGTTATTTTCTTTTACATTCATGTTAAAGATTTTTGCCCCATTCTTTGCAGAATATTTTTTTATGTTACTCACATTGGAGTGGATGGGCTTTTTAATGTCATACCATTGCATCTCAGACTTTGGCACTGACTTGAATTAAGACACTCCTAAGCCTTCATTCTGCAAGCAGTTTTTAGGACTTGTTGGTATACTGTGGATTATTGATTTGCTGCATAGCAAAAAGTGAATTTATGCTTAAAGTAGCAAATGTATTGACAGACATCTCCTATGGGATTTTATAGTCAAAGGTATAATTCTCACAAGACTTTTTTCTTTTCTTTTTTTGCTAAATGTGAGACAGGTCTTATGTGGTGTTTGCTAAGCAGTGGTTTCATACTTGGATCTCTCCTACTGGATGCCATTTTTGTCCAGTTTCTTATCTATTGTTGGCTCAAGAAAATGTACCCCAACTGATACAATTGAGGCCTGCAGTGGTAGGTGGTCCATGAGCCCTTTAAAACATTTTGGTTCTCTGACCATTCCTGAGAAGCTTTCACAACGATCTTCTTGGATTCCCAATGACTTTCTGACACATTTCTTAATTTATTTATGTGTTGCTTTTTAAATATTTTACCCTATTTCATATTGTCAGATATGTTCTATTTATGTAAGTGAGAAGATCCTTGGTTTGATTTTTAAATTTTTTGGGGGGGGGGCGAAGGGGATTTTGATTTTTAAGATGCTTTTTGTGTTCATTTAGATTATTAAATCTGGTGATCTGAATCATTTAAGTGTAACAGAAACCCAAAATTTAAGAAAGTTAATTGCTCATTTACAGTGAGTATGAAACAAAGTTAGGAAAGTTGTTGTATTTTTAGGATAAACATATATTGAAAGAACCAACAGGCAAACTTATCTTAAAGAGTTCAGGGAGACATTAGTACATCTAATGTTACAAAGACTCAAGTCTATTGTGAATTAATTAAAAACTAAAGAAAATAACAAGATCAATTACCTTTAATCTATAGGAGAAACAAGCATTTTCAAGTCTAAGATACACTTTGTGTATAAACATTAATCAAAAGATCAGTACCGTTTCTAAAATAAAGGGAGGTTATTTTAATGGTGTAATTCATACTTATTTTAATCTAAGAGAATAGGTTAAAAAGGGGGGAAAACAAACATGGCAAACCCAAACCTTCGAAGCCACAAGGAATCTGCTTTTGTTAAGAGATGGCAGCAAATAAGATAGTGGCTGCTTCCAGCCATGAGTTTTGGTTTAGTATATATCAGTGGTTTCTTTTCTACTACAGATTTTAGAATATCCTGGAGATTCTTCACTTTGGATTTGAAACTGATTAGCACACTTGGAAAGAAGTCATAGAAGGTCATCAAAGTCATGAAGAACAGCGCTGTCTTGCAGAGTCAAAGTCAGACCACTTATTTTGGGCCACAATCAAAACAAGCATTATCACAACCGCAGTCCATTAAGGCTGATCAAGACTTGTGACTAGCTTTGGGTCTGGCGTCTTTGATGGAGAAAACTTTTTCTTTAGAATTTCTTCTGAGGCGTCTTAGAGAGGAGTCATCCTGGGCAACTGATCAGCCAATTAGAAGTGGATTTTGATGTTATGAGCTGATGAGGGAGGAAATATTATGTTACAAATTGAGACTTCCTTTTATATCGGCTAAGAGACCAAGGTTGAGTGAAGCAGAATATCAGCGTTAGACTAAGTCACATTGACTGATTTTTATATAAGCAAAACAGTTCAACAGGAGCTTGGAAGGTCAGAAAAACTATTATTTTAAGAAAGTCGATCTAACAGGTGAACTAAAAATTAATAGACTTGATCATGTGGCCCACCTGGCATCACTGATGTAGGCAACAGAGTAAAGAGTTCCATGAAATAATTTTGAAGTGGTCGTTGCTACAGTTTTTAAGTATAAAGCCTTGTTTTTTGCAACAATGTTAGATTTAGAGAAAAGTTGTTTTTGTCAAAGTAGATGCTTTTATTTTTAGCATGTGTCACTTTGTTGTTCTTTCCATCTGCTGACTGATTAAAAAATGTCTGATATAGTGGAAAATGCCAAGCACAATTTAAAAGACTCCAAGGCCGAGCATCTTTCCATTAGATGTGTTGTCTTTGTTGACTCCAAAAAAGATTTAGGTGAAGAGAAGCAGCAAATTCTGACTTCAGAGCTTTTAAAACCAAAGCAGGTTTGGTATTTTGTTTTGTATTTTAAAAAAATGACTCAGACAGGCAGTTTAGACTAAAGTTGTATCTCGAGCAAGAGCTTCATATGATCATAAAACAGGTGCTGTAGTTACTGTGTTGGTGTTTATCCCTTAGATGATTTCGCTGCAAAGTTTAGAAAAATGCTAGTGTATGTTTAAATCAGATGTGCCCCTTTCTTCGCGTTTTCAGATAAGTTCATGTTCCCCGGCATCATTCCCGCGTCTGCTCACGGTCTGCTTTGAAACATATCGTACAGTTTTCAGAAGCGATACGCCGTGGAGCAGCATTGTTGACAACAGTCATTTCATCCTCCTCATTGTAAATGCTGCCAGGAGAAAGATTCACGCTTTGCTCTTCTCTGCTCTGAGTGGTGTTGCAGGAGGAGATCGAAGCTTTAGAGATTATTTTTGTGAGGTTAGAGTATGCATTGCATAAATTCACACATGAATGGTATGATGTAATTTGCATTTTTGTAATACTGACTCCGATAAAAGATTTACATTTTTGGTTCCTTATGCTGACTACTTTATGCTAATCATATTTAGCCTCAATAGATCTTCTGCAACAGTTCTTGGAATCAGAAAATGAGTGATGTCAGTGGATCAGTGAGGTTTAAAATTAATCCGTTGCTGTCGTGTTTACTGATAAATTCAACACAAGTTGCGTGTTTTTGTTTCCCAGACGCAGGCAACACGACAATATATTTTAAAATGCAAAGCGGGAGCTGATGAAAAGCTTTCCAGAGAGTTATTAATACTCTGGTGTTAATTGTAAAAAGAGAGGTGATTTTCAGGACAGTAATGATTCAGCCTCCAAAACCATAGTGACATCTTCAGCTGCTATTAAATTATTGTTCTTGAGCTACTGAACCTGACAACGAACATCCGACAGGTTATGATGCATTTCGCACCTGTCACACCTAATCAACACCCTGAGATTTTCTTCCTCTTGTTTTTTTTTCTTCTCCCCTGTGTGCCTTTGACTGATTCCCTTCCCTCCCTGTCTTTCTTTCTTCTCATCTCTCACATGTCATGGTGCATAATTTGCGTCTCAGTCTCACTGTGCAAATGGGGAAAATTGTGGTGACAATTTCAATTTGGCAGAAACTCTAAGAGCACATAGTCATTTGACACCAGTTTCTGATTGCTACTGCCCTGATGTGCAGAGAGGCTTGTCCAGATAGTCTCTTGCTCATACTGATGGAGGCTTGTGTCAATGTCCATGCTGCAGCCTACACTGCCACCTTGAGGAGGAACAATGCTTGCTTTTTTTTTTTCTTCATTCTTCTCACACTAAATGCTTTGACCTATACAGAGCAACATCCAAATGAGAAAATAATCAAAAGTAGGTTTATTCTGTATGTTTGTAGCATTAAAACTGTTGGAGCTTTTGCATCTGAAATGTATGAAATACATAACAAAGTTAGGACTTATAATGTACATTTTGGAGACTGGTTTTGACCACAGTCTAGCCAATAGAAGGGTTTTTATTATTAGATTTCAAATATGTTTTTATTATTTAGGGGTTTCTCTTTTAAAATAGTCAAGCTACTCAGCCTCTTCACAAAACTCATTTTGCTAAAGTATTCATCCTAATGTGTATTTTTTGTTTATCTCGTTGTACTTTCTTTCCCCTTCTTCTTTTTTTGGGCTCCTTTAATGCTGCCTTCTTTTCATATTTTTCTTTTTATTCTGGACCAGTGTGCAGCAGTGCCCCAGTGAGCATGAAGATCCAACCGCTGAATGAGACAGCCTTGATGGTGAGCTGGGAACGACCTCTGACCATCTACCACCCCCCCATCACCAGCTACATGGTCTCCTACAGCTGGGTGAAACGGGACGTAGCAGATGAAAAGACTTTTTTAAAGACAGGAGACCAGAGCATGGTAAGAGTTATCAGAAATCACCAAATTGTTTTCTAACTTAGTAGATTGTTTTTATTTATGTTTTTTAGAATTATCATGATTGCTTGCATTGTTGTATTTTTTATTCTGCAATTATTTAATTGGATTTATTTCAATAATATTTATAATCATTTATTTATTATGTCTTTTAAATTATTAGCACAATTTCAGTTTTTTTTTTACTTTTTAGTTTTATTCTTACTTCTTTTATCTTATTTTTCAGTAGCTGTTGCTCGAACAGCTCTGATTTGTGTGCAGAGGCTCAGATGCATCTGTCAGGATGAGACGCTGGCCGGATCAGTGACAGTGTGTAAAGGGGGAGACAGGTTGTGATGAACTCTGCATGTGGCTGTTGCTTGATATGAGGACCCAGACGCTTCCCCTGTCACTCACCTGTCTAACAATAGAAACACGGGCCTGTCGCAGACGTTGACGCGTCACAACTGATATACGTATAATGAGCTGACAAAAGCCCTTGTGGCCTTTACCCAGATGCAACGCTTGTCCCGTCTTCTGTTGTTGTTTTGGTTTGTTTGTGTTTTTGGTTTGGAATTAATTTAAATTTTGAAGAAGACTGTGAAGTCGGGCACCGTGTAGCAGGGTCAGAAAGTTAATCCAGACCAAAGCCGTGCAAACAAAAGCAGTCTTTACACTTTTGTTTTACCAATGCGGACAGTCGATGAGAAGAAAAAAAAAAAATCTGCAGTGGTTGTTGGCCTCAGAGGCAGCTCACCACAGACTTTATTTAATAACAAATGCAGAGCAAATGTAGTCTTTAAGATCTGTGATCCACTGATCACTTAACTCATCTCTGCTGCCTTAAACATTGGAATACTTCTTTAGTTCTTACTGTATCATTCCTCTAAGACATTTGCTGTGTCTACAGAAATAAATCCTCTCTCTGCTGGAAGCTGCACCTACTGGGATGTTCTTTTTCACACAATATAGCCTTCTCTCCGGTCATACATCTTTCCATTTCTGAATATCAAACACCCAGCTGTGCATTTCTTCAAGGCCTTCTGACCCCCAGCTGTCTCCGTAGTTTGCATGACTGCCTCTTTAGATATAAACAGAGCCAGGTCAAAACAAGCACCTACTAGTTCAGAATGGTGGGATCAGCTCCCTGGTGACACGGGTACCTCCAAACTGGTCATGCATTTCAAAATACACGGTTGCCATTGCCACGGGTTGGATGCTGGTGAGGCATCTTGCACACTTGCTGCTTCTGTGGCTCTTTTTTGGTACGGAACGCTGCACAGAGAGGTTATGATCTGAAGGAAGGCACTCAATAATCCCTTGTAGTTGAAGCCATGCAGGACCTTCATTTCCAAATGAAACACAAAATTCATTCTTTTTTCTTCTTCACTTTCATCTTAAAAGAGAACGTTTTCTCTGTACTCTAAATCAGATACTTATGATGTTCTCTCTGGTTCAGGAGTGGCTCAACACGTCTTATCTCTGTGTTTTTAGCAGCTTTTTCCACCCTGCACTTTTCTTCCACCCAACTTTCCATTGATATGTTTTGATAGATCATTTTGTGAACCACAGTCTTCTTCAGCAGATACTTCTATCAGCCAGAAAGTTTAAATCTTGGGCATGTGTCGTTAAATTGAGCAGCGGCATTTGCCAAATTAGGGAAATGTAGTTATGCAGTGGCTTAAGGACATCCGAGTCAATATTTTGGATTGGCAGTCATTAAGCCATAATGTCAGTCCCAAAGAAAATTGGCAGGCACAGGTGAAGAGGTGTGTTTGAACAAGACATAAAAGCTGACTCAGCTACAACAGCTATGTCTGGAGGAATGGGGCAAAATTTCAACAAACTAATAATCTGTTTTTTCTGTTAAAGGAAGAGTCCAGGAAATGTGTTGATTAGTATCCAGATTCCAGGTTTGATGGATCCATTGGAGATTTTCCTTATACCATGTCCATTCTAAAAGGGAATTTTTTTTTTATATTTATAGATTCTTGTGAGAAGTGAGGGAGATGTAATTTAAAAACATTTTTAAACCGGCTAATTGAACTATTTAGTGAGGAGAAAAAGGGATTTTACTCCCAGCTTTTTTCCATGCTGCTCATCTTTATGCTGCATGTCTTAAAAAATGCCTAGCGGGGATCTTTAACTTAGAATCTAGTCACTAAAGCTTAGAAGTGATGGACAACTAAGTTAAAATGAATATGCAAAAAGGCTTCTTGCTGTCAAGGATGGCCTTACAAATTAAGTTAATGCTATGCTCAGCTAAAGATGGATTAATATTTATTTCCTTTCCCTTAGATATGTGCACCCTCAGAAGTCTGTCTGGCTCGCCAACACATCCAGAAACCTGCCACAAGAATGGCTCCGGCTGATTTTAAACATAGAAAACATTTCAGTTTAAATCTCCCTCTGCTGGCTACTCGCTACCACCGGCAATTTGCAGCAACATTTAGTGACCTTTTAGTTCTCCATCAAGCCCACTGCGCCCCGGGGTTGTCTGGCACAATCGTCATATCTCCGCAGTCTTGGTCTTCATCCTCTGTTTTTCGAGGCCTCGTCAGAAAACACGAGAAGGCAGAGTCTTCTCTATTAGAGCTGCTATACCGTGGAGAAGCTTGTGTAGGCGTGAGATATGAAGGAGAGTCAGTTCTTAAAGCTTGCATTTGAAGGTTGTTTTGCGAGTTAAACAACACGGTGGTACAACTGGAGGATTTTGAGCCTGGTTTCTGACTATAGCTATTCTTCTAAGCAGACTTTTATTTAATAAGTCATTTTTTCCCAAAATATCTTTGATTGACTATATGTTTATATTCTAACTTTGCTTCAAACAGATGATTAAAAGAATCATTACTGTGTGCATGTGGTGCTGTGTGGCAGTATCATATTAGTTCACTTCTCTCTCAGTTGGCAGTCTCTTATTGTGCCCACTTCCATTTCCATTTCAATTTTCTGTTTTCTGTCCCTGGAAACTTAATCTGAATTATTCTACAAAAAAAAAAAAAAGAACTGGCTCCGCTACAGCATAAGCAATCACCCATCCAATTTTGTGGACAATTTTATTGTAACTATATCCATCTGTGAACAATATCAAATTAGACAGGAAAATGATTGAAGCTTAGCATAATATATTTTCACTTTAGGCATCAGATTCCACTCTTTCAAATGTAATTTAGCTACTTCTTCAAAATAATTTTTCCTTGTTGCAAATGTGTTCTTGTTTTGTCCCTTTGCAGAAAGCGGTCATTACTAACGTGTCGCCAGACCTGCTCTACCTGTTCAGGGTGCAGGCAGTGTGTCAGCATGACCTACGCAGTGACTTCAGTCAGACGCTGCTGTTCAGAGGTTCGCAGTTTAATCCCTGAAGTGCTTCACTCGCTCTGCTGGCTAGATTTGAACTTTCTTTATGTCAAACACATGTGATTATTTTTTTAAAAGCTTCTCAACTTTTCTTCTTTCTTCTCTAGCAAATACAACAAGGATCTTTGAAGGATCTCGCATTGTGAAGACTGGGATGGTGAGTTGGCCCGAAGACGCCTGTGCAAATTAATATTTATGCTAAAAGCTGGGATCTTACACTGTCTCGATTGGCGAGAAATATTTGTACTTCCAGACTTTGTTTAATGTTCTACTGTCTCATTCATCCACCCATCCATTTATTCTTCTATCCATCTGTCTATCCCTTTCATCCATCCATCTATCCATCCATCCATCCATCCATTCATTCACCCATTAAACTTTCATCCATCCGTGCACCTCCAACCATCCAAACTTTTGTCCATACGTCCATTTCAGCCGTCCATCCATTCATTTTTCCATCCATCCGTCTAACCCTCCATGCCGCCATCTGTTCAAATCAAATTAAAAATGTATTTTTTTGGTCTGGATTTTCTTCAACTTCTGTAATTTTGTCTTACTTTATTCACATATTCTTTTTTTAATTTATAAAAGTAACCGTTTTTAAATTATATATTTAGTTATTAACACCCCAACTAATCAATTTATCTAGTTTGTGGCATTACCTTAGATTTCATCATCAATAAAATGTCATTTTAAAATTTAAGAGTTTTACAAATCCAGACTTTTATTTGTGTTTATGTTGTTTATATACTGATCCTGTATGTACCTCGCTTAATGAGAGTCTATAGTGTATGTAGCAATATTTGCCATTAATACAGATTGAACATTTGTATTTGTACCTTTACAATAAGCCAAATAAAAGGTGGAAAACTCTGAAATTTAGTTATGAAAAATGTGAAGGAGCCCTATAAAATGTCTGTTGATGTTTAACCACATCTGTGTTTTTGCTTTTCCTACTCAGCCCACAATATCCCCAGCTTCATCTGCAGACATGGCTCCCATCAGCTCCGGCTCGTCCACCTGGACGTCCTCTGGCATACATTTCTCCCTCGTCTCAATGGCAACAGGGATGGGCCCCTCCTCCAGCGGCAGCCAGGCCACAGTGGCATCAGTGGTGACCAGCACCTTGCTGGCAGGCTTGGGCGTCGGTGGTGGGGTGATCTCCTCCTTGCCCAGCTCTGTTTGGCCCACGCAGACTCCTCCCGCCAGTCAGAACCCGACACATCCATCCACCCCACCTTCGAAGCCCAGCACTGAGCAGGCGGCGGGTCAGGGTGCTGAGAGCGAGAAGCAGGCAGAGGACAAACCGGCCGCGGGTGAGGGGGAGGAGAAGGAGGAAGAGAACGGCGAGAAAGAGGAAGAAGAAGAGGAAGAAGAGCTGGAAAAAAGGAAAAAGGACAAGAATTCACCTGATAATGAGGAGAAGCAGGCCAACAGCACAGTGTCCAAAGAGCCTTTAATCCCTACCCCCGCATCCACAGCCAAAGAGAAAGGAAAGGGCAATTCGACAGCCGACGCTGAACCTGCAAGCTCTGGTGACGACCGCTTGGTAAACGAGGAGAAGAGACCCACTGAAGTAAACACGCTCTCCACTCAGGAGCCACATAATGACAGCGCAGAGATGCAAATTCCTCAGAGCTCCACCGTATCTCCAAAGAACAGAAGTGATGGAAAGGGTCAATGGCCATTTTCCGTCCACACTGGTGAGCACATCTCTTTCTTCCAAACACATCTGAAACCCCTTTAAACAGAGAGGGGTGAAAGCAAAAATCTCTTTGATCAAGTCTGTTTCTTTTGTAGCCAGCTTCGTTACTAGGAGACACTTTTCCAAAGCAGACTTCTGCAAACACTACTAACATCTACGAAGGCCAATTTAGTAGAACAAATAACTTGACACAAGACAGTAAATACACTAGTTACCATCTCAGTCAAAAACAAAGCTCCAGGCTTTTGTGTCACTACAACAGAGAGGCCTGAAGGAAGAAGACGGCTGTCTGCCAGAGGGGTTCTGCCTCAAGGAATTCCTTTAAGCATATTTCAAAAGAGTTCGCTTCAAGGCAGAGCTTTTATGAAATTTTATCTTTTTTTCTATCACAGTGTTGGAAATGATAAGTTTCTTGAATCCCAGAATGTCAGAAAGTCGATTGCATACGAGGTTTCCTCAATAATGCGATTTGCATGAGGGTACGAAACAATTTGCAGCGTGAGTTTGAATCTAAAGAATGAAAAAAGAGGGAAAGCAGAAGGTTGGGGTTCAAATCTTTTATTAATTAATCCCATTGTTTATTCATTTCTCAGGATGTGTGTTTATTCTCCCCATGATATCACAAGCATCCTATCACAGAGTGTGTGTACATGTGGGGTTTGGACATACTATTTATATAAACAGATGACAATAATAATTTGAGGAAATTTATTTTACTTTATTGAACATTGCGAATTTACCCCGACACAGATTTTGATTATAATAATAAAAACACCGTTTTTTTTTTTATTCTTTGTGGCTTCATTTCTGTAGTCTTGGAGAGGCAGTTTTTAATTTTTTCATGGCCAGAGAAAACTAAAAACTCTCCAAATAATGTCAAAGTTTAAATACTTTAAAATTTTAAAAGCTTAGTTTACCCTTACACCAGTAATTATTGGACAGTCAGGCAATGTCCAGTAATTAAGCTATTTTAATTATACTATTAAGTCATACTGGTACTTATATATTTTAATAATAAAGTTTTTTTTTTGTTTGTTTTTTTATCTACGTAAAACAAGTAACATTTCTATGGTTTGGTTTTTTGGGCTTATATTATAATATATGTAGATAATTCATCCCACTCCTTACCAAAGTTCTTCTAAATGCTGCTTTTCAACATGATGTGTATTTTCTAACTTGTTCAAACATCTATTCCTAAACATCATTTCCTAGATCAAACCATCTTGTCCAACGTGACGCGGACTCCTCCTCACCCAGGAATGGGCCGGATGGTGTGGATCGTTCCCCTGGTGGTGGTGTCTGCTCTCACTCTGCTGTGCCTCGTCATGCTGCTGATCGTGATGGTCTACTGGAGGTAAGGCACAGTTCAATAAGCATTGCGTAACTTCATTACAAAGGCTCAGTGATTCTGAGAAAAGTGTTTGTTCAAACACTTACATGTCAGTGATCAAGTGCTTTTACAACACTTGTCCCGATTTGATGGAAGCCTGACTGAAGCATGCCTTCTTCAGAGGTATGAAAGACCGATCGGCCCCTCACCCACACTGCCTCCACTCTCCTTTCACACAATATGCAGAGTGACAGCCCCTCATGCATTCCTGAGTCTTTCCAATCAGCACAGCGCAGTCTGGGCGTGTTCTTTAAAGGCACATGCATCAATCTTGTGGCTGAAAACACCCCACTACCGCCTTCACCTTCCACACACAGCACCATCACCCAACTGGGTGAAAGAGAAAGAGACCTGAAGGCCCTACAGCTCCAGCCCAGGTCCCAGCTGTGTCTTCATCTGCTGGGCTAATTTCCAGCCATGCCATTGGAGCTCCAGTAATTACACAGGCCAGGCCACTAGCACATGTCGGATGGTGGTTAATGAGAAACAAATAGCGCTGCGGACCACTTCCTCAGTCGGTGCCAGACATATTTACTGCTGCTACTTTGTGGAAGATTATATTTGTTTCTACTCTCTCTTTTTTTTGGATAGAACTGCTCTGTTAGATTACTACACCAAATGTTTATAGCACCTTACTGTGGCAGATAATAAAGTTGTGATATAAATAAAAGCCTGGCTATCAGCTCCAGGGAGGTGCAAAAAAAGAAGAAAAAAAAAGCGACAGCTGGAAAAGAGGCGACTGTGGCGGATTCAGTCGGTGGATGAATTAGTGAGAGTTGTGGTATTTGAGTAGAAACGCAGGGGCAGCTTTGAGATTACAGCAGCTGTTGTTGTGACAACTCAGACAGTTCACAGACAATGGCTGCTTCCCCTGGGGAAAAGGCCATGATGGAGGATAAAATTCACACTCTCTTAACTCTTCATCTTCACTGTAGCCTCTTGGTGATCAAGCGCAGATTAAAGCTAAAGTTACTCGGATTACAGAGACTTCTGATGTTTTTTTTTTTGCACAAACGCAAAAATAAATATTTGGAAACTCTGGAAAAATAAGCACTTCTGTGAATAAGTCTTTACCCACTGCAGGTTTGTCCTGAAAAGCAAAAATTACCTTGTTTGAGATTTTCAAATAAATTTTAATATTGAACAATGATAACCTGAGTAAATACAAATTGCAGTTTCAAATGGTTTCAATTAATAAGCACAAAAAAACTAATCTAATCTAGTAATTACCCCCTGAACTTAATAACTGGTTGTGCCACACTTAGTGACAGCAGCTGCTATTAAGTATTCACAATAATTGGTAATTACTTGTTTATGTCCCTGTGAAGGAAATTTTCCAGAAGATCTCCAAAGCAACCACTTTTAAGCATTTTGAAACCCGAACAAATTGTTTAAGGGCCCAGCATCTCAATCAAATTTAAGTCTGGACTTGGACTAGGCCAATCCTATTTCAATTTGCCTTTCTTTTGGAGTTTTTAAGCAATTTTGGGGTGGACATGCTGGTGTGCTTTTGGATATTTGTTCTGCTGCTATAACTCAAGTGCACTTGAGCTTAAAGTCACAAACTGATGCTTCAGAATTAGAAATACTTTATTAAACCCTTTGCGAAAATCCTCATTTTAGTTGGACATTCTCCCTCAGGATTTCAGGATTTTCTGCCATAGAGCAGAATTCCTAGCTCCATCAATTATGGCCAGTCATCCGGGTCCTGAAGCAGCAATCCAGCTTTAAGACTTTTACCTTACCTGAATTTTAGAGCAAATATAACTGGAAAACATTCTGCTCCATTATAAATGAAACCATAATTTCAAAATGATGTATTTCCTCAGGTCTTCTTTGTCTCATATAAAAATTTGTTTGATGATGAATGCGTCAAAGCAAAAACAGAAACACTGTGAGGGGAAACACTTTTTCACAGCACAGACGCTAGGGACATGTAACAGCATTGTCTTATTTTTAATTTAGCTTTCTTCAGTCAGTCTTAGGTTATAGACCTATCCACAGTGGAATTAATTGCTGAGGTTAGGATGCACATCTGGAAGCTTCTGGTGCTCGAGGTGCCTGTAGAAGATTCTGACATATGTCGAAACGAGAACAAATCCCAGCCCTTGTTAGCACCTCGCCGCGGCTGATGCCTTTGCTGCGCGGAGGGCCTCTGTTTAATCCCAGTTCCCGCTCCCTCTAAGTCAACTCCTCAGCAGCTCTGGGAGCCAGTCAGTCAGGAGATGTTGACAATGCTGCTTAGGTAGCTGGACCACATCTGCACTCCAAGGGAGCCATTAAACGGGGAGGCAGTGACGCAAATCTGTGGAAACTCTCCTCCCCCATTTGTCTCTCCTCTCTCCCCTCCTCTTTTTTCCCCTCCATCATCTGAATACCAGGGCCCCTCTTTTTTGTTTTTTGTTTCATCTTTCCTTAACAATGACAAGCATCTGCTCCCTCCTCTACTCCAAGTCCAGGTAGGGATAACTTATGGAAATACTAGCAGAAAATCTTAGGACTTTTGTGAATGTATTGATATACATTATGTGTTATATGAGACTGTGGGTCTGCACGGTGTGCAGGACTTAAATTATTCCCCTTTCACTATTTTCAGTCTTGTTAGAATTGTAGATTTTTTTTCCTCTGGTCTCCTATGGTGGAGAAGGCTGTCTTGAATGTTGAATATATTAACCCTAAAAATTGCCCTTTCAGAGAGCTGAAACATCAGCTGCTAAATAATGTAGGCTTTCTTAAAAGATCATGACTTATGGCAGTTTTTCATTTTGCAAACTTTCAACCTTGGATTGTTTAAAATGTTTCTTTTAAAATTGTGCAAAAAAAGTTTTGAAGGCTAAGTTTGTCTGACAAATAGGATTGGATTCCAAAATAATGCACCTCAATGTTGATTTAATTATTGTCAAGAGTGAAATGTATATTTGAGGCTTCAATGTACGTAGTTTAACCCATCTGTGCTATGTGCGATCAGCCATGTCACAGCTACTCCTGGGTTTTCATTAGCACCTGTCACTTTCTTCAATATTTCTATGCTAATGTCGGCAGAGCACATCTGAGGATAGCTTCCTAATACACTTTAAAGCATCATTTGTGATGATGGTGTGGATTTACTTTGCTGTGGTTACGAGTCTTATCTCTCTGTGGCCCTGCAGGAGATTTTTCCAGACGGCTCATTTCTATGTGGAGGAGAGCAGCTCTCCAC
Organism: Xiphophorus maculatus; assembly: GCF_002775205.1. Taxonomy (NCBI): domain Eukaryota; kingdom Metazoa; phylum Chordata; class Actinopteri; order Cyprinodontiformes; family Poeciliidae; genus Xiphophorus; species Xiphophorus maculatus. Next base: position 17,043,168 of record NC_036462.1, read on the forward strand.
GGGTGGTGGCCAATGAGAATATCCCAATCATCCCTATACCAGGTAAGACATGTTTTTTTTCCCCTTCAAAATATGGTGAAGTAATTCAAGTTTGTTTGTTTTTTTGTAGTTTTTTTAGATACTTCCAAAAAGCAAGTATACTAGAGGAATTCTAATATAAAAACAATGGATTAAACAAAGGTGCATAAAGGTTTCTATACAGACTTTAAAAAAAAGCATTGAAAGGCATAGAATTTGATTTTGGCATTTTCTAACATTGAAGACATATAGAAAGTAATATATCTATACACATATATATATTTATAAAGCATCAAAATCTGACTTTCTGTAAATAAACTCCATGAAGACAATACGTTTCTGTATTCAATCTAACTGCAGCTGTTTCTCCTGTAATAACTTCTGGTTACGTCTGTTTGTTTTTTTTTCTCATGAGTCTACTTGATATTTTGAGAAATATATATGTAGAAAGAATAATAGGATAAAACAATAACCACTAGAAGACAGGTTTGAGATATCAAACTTTTTATTGACCTAATCCAACCTGACAACTATTATCACAACAGACAACCTTCAATTATCTGTTATATTATTTCAATTGTCTTGAAATAATATAACATAACAGTTGTCAAAGTAAACTCAAGCTTGAAATACTGATTTATTATATCTATCGTATTAGAATTATGAAACCTCTGTTATTATTGGCATATTGCAAAACAGCAACTATTAGTGAGACATTCAGGCCAACAGTCTCTCAAGATGGTAATGTAATTAAACTGTTCTTTAACACTAAGATCTCATTATTTTGAGATGATGGGAAAATAGAATTACCTTATATCACACTTGAGATCATTTTTATATCATTTTGAGATAACGATATAATAAAAAAAGTAGTCATGACATGATGAGCTCAAAACTCAAGTTATTTCTAGTTATTAGTGTGAGCAAATTGTGTCTACATAATTCATAAGAGTTAAATCAGGTTTTTGACCCACTTGCTGAAAACTTGCACTTATTCAATGTTTGACTGAGAGATTAAAGCATGCTGTTTTTTGTATGGGGAGCTTTCAATGGCTAAAACACATTGATGCTAAACTGCAAACAAATAAAATAATACACATCCCACTAGCCATTTATATGTGCCTGAAAATGTTATGAGTTATTTGAAACCTTGAATCTACAAATTCCCATTTTTGTATTAGGAGTGAGTGTAATGCGCCAGCTGTAATACCTCCAGTTTTCAGAGTGTGTAAAATATTCAAATAATTGTTGGTGAAATGACTAGCGGTAATTGTTTTATAAACTGGTAAAAAGGAACTATACATGATAAAAATAAGTAAGGGGGTTAGCTGTGTTCAAATCAGCTGCATGAAATCTAATGTTTCCTTTCCTCTTTTAACCCATAGAGAGTGTCGTGGACTTAAGATGTACCATGGGAGTCTTGACTCACATTTAAAAAATACCCATCAAGCTGATAAAGGCAGACCTCTACACTGTCTCATTAACGGTTTATAAAGGGCTTCATGCATTACCTTGACACCTTCGTTTGCAGAGTTTCTGTTCATTTACATGTGAAGTGACTCTTTGCGTAGCTTATTGGAAGTTGAGTGACTGGCTTTTCTTTGCACTTAATATCCCATGCAGCGGTGCGGTGGCAGCTTGTCGATATCAGACTTTACTTTCCCAGTCTCTTAAAGCTCAGGGACATTCCAGGGCAGTGATAGCAGAGCTAGAGCGCAGCTTATGCCAGCATTTACTTTGCATCCTTTGTTCACTGATTACTCTTTGGTAAACTCTGAATATCTTTACTCTGTTTGTGTACATTTATTTTATTTTCAAATTTAAAACATAACATGTCATTTAACCATAAATGTGACGACCCATGAGATAAGTTTTAAATACTGAGATCAGCCTTTAAGTCTTACAGTTTCTCTGCATCAGAGCCATTTTGATGAATGACCAGAATAATAAATCAGAACTCACCTTTTACGCTGTGACCACTGAAGCACGTGAGGGCCCCACAGGCCTCAGCTGGGAGGGTGTGTTAGTTAAGACATTGGCTCGACTCAGCAGCCATGACAGCTGAGTCCCCCCGCGCTGTTCTGTGCAACGCCGACCGGCCTCATCACAGATCCCTCATGTGTGATTTGGAGCTGATTTGGCTCAGATGAAACAGATGCTCCCAAAACTGGACATAGGTGTTTGTGGGGTTATTCTGCCAAATGAAATGATAGTTCCTCATTAAAAACAATAACTCTAACTGAGTAGTCTAACATAGCTGATCAGTTTCAATATTTGAGTAAATTAAAAGATTGATGCCTATTTTCTAAAAATCTGTTCCTGATTGTAATAAACATGTAATGGGCTGAATGTGTTGTATATATCTTCTACAGATGATATGGACGCCATTCCTGTCAAGCAGTTTGTTAAACACGTCATGGAACTTTACAAAAGCAACATGCAAGGTTTTGCGGAGGAGTTTGAGGTAAATTTTCACACTTCATCAATGTTGCCATGGTTATTTACTTTAACCTTTATTTTATACAGTAGTGAATTTACAGATGATGCAAATAGAGTGTTTACAGATACCAAACTGAGCCTCCTAGATTTTTCACAATTTGTCACATTACAACCTAAGAAATCAATGTATCTTATTGAGATTTTACAATGTAAGCACAGCTGGAAGCGATTTGGGTTTTGTTTCTTCTGGCCTTTTATATATAAAGTCTGAAATCCCTGCCCACTTTAGTTTGCGAGACTTCACAGATTGAGTGGAACATATATTTTGCCAATAATATTTTAAGTGTTTCCCACAACTTCTTATTTAGATTTACATCTTGACTTTGACTAGGTCATTCTACAGTGATAAGTTCACACTACAGTAATATGATATTATGAATGTAGGGCATTTAAGTGGAAGCATGCAAGGGTGATTTCCTCGTCTCAAACAATGTGCTGAAACAACAAACCAGCAACAGTGGTGGGTAAGTCACAACAAAAATTTTCGATGGCTTAAAGACAGGTTGCAGCATCAACCTCTAATGAAGATTAAATTAGTTCTGTGTTTATCATGCAGGAACATAATGACTGGACTATTTGTTGATCAGGTAGTCTGGGCATGTCACTGTACCATTCACAAATATTGACAAAAAACACACCGGTTCACACTCACTGTAAAACCACCACCAAAGCCTCATCTTTATCTGGCTGCTACATAATGTTTCCTTAACGTCTCTAACATCATCGGCGGCCATCATCTCTGCTCAACGTGAATCGATTTTTATCAGAGAACAGCATAGATGCTCCCGGGCCCATGCAAGGTGATGACGCCTGTGCCAAATGGTGTGATTGGGTACCCTTGCAGGTCATCCAGCACGGCGACCACAGTGATGTAAATGGTTTGGAATGGGCTGTTGCAACATTTTGGTGTCTATCACTTCAATTAAATATGTCAAGAGTTGAGTGGGATTAATCTTCCGCTGACGATGAAACGGTCATCTATGCCATTCTGTGACTCTTCCAGTCTTGCTATATTTCTATTGCAACCTGAGAACGTCCTGTTTGAATCCTCGCAATGGTGAGGTACTGTTAATTAGTTGGTCGGTTCATCTTCTTTTGATATCAATACATGAGCAGCATGATGAGGAGGTCTGATTCAACCAGGAAATGTAATGGTCGATTCATGGATCAAATACTTGTTGTGAATTCTGTCATTAAGCATGAAAAAGTAGTGAAACGTTGAATAGTTGAACATGTACATTCATAAGTTTAGAGATTATCATATTAGGTTCGCCTGTAAAAGCTGTGCTGCATTTTAGATTCATCCTGAAATTTCACCTGAAATTTATATACCTAACATTTTGTGAGCCATATAAATATGTATTTATGTAAACCCTTTTATTGTTGCTGTGGCTGTTTTTTAGGGTTACCATCCAGCTGGAAACTGTCTCTGCCTTCATCTGAGATATTTTATTGTCAAGATTTTCTTCCAGGATTGCACTGTAATTTGAACTGTAATTTTTTCACAATGGCAAACTTTCAGAGAGGCAAGCTTTCTTCTTGCCTCTCTGCCATGAAAGCAATATTTATAGAGCAAGACAAATTTGTTGTCCTTTTCCCACCTCAGCAGCTCCTCCAGAGTTACCATGCCCACCTTCTTCTCTAACCCATCCTTCCGTTTCCCAGATGCTTTAATAGTGAGACTAAAATACACACAAATGGACTCGGTTTTCTTGTTAGCTGACAATTGGTTACACTGGTTTGGGTTTTGTCTGACAAACTGCTGAGTGCAGATTGTGTTTGTGAATTTTTCAAGCTCTGCAAACCAGGTTGCATGTGTACAACAGCTAGGAATCACTGTATTCCTGTGTTTGTATGTGGAGGCACAAAATTTGACCAGATGGTCTGGAGAAAGATGGAGAGAGCGGTCAGAGGGATGGAGGTTAATTAGAGAAGGCTCTTTCTGCTGGTCCTCTGGATGGGAACACATTTTTTTTCTGTGTAACTAGGTTAAGAAAGAAGGCAAAAGCTTCGCCCCCAGAGTATTCCCTCTAATTGGGGTCAGGCGGTGTGAGGCTGGTGTGCATGGTTTCTAAATGCACCAGGATGGAGCCCTGTTTGGAAGTGACTGTATTTTGTGGGTGGGTGATCACACCACGGTGTAGTAGGGGGGAAAATAAGGAACTCTTGCTCTGCTGAAGCGTCTTTGACCATGAAGGCACTGAACTCCTGGAATCTCATTTATGTATGCAAAGCGTTTGGGGTTATAATGTCCTCTTTCAAAAGAACAAGAACAGTATCAGAAACAATTCCTGTTCTTACCAGGCAGTCTTTACAGTTTATTGGAAGCCTAGCAAGCTAATACTATTAGCTCCTCTCTTCTTGCTTAATAAAATCCATTTCTGTCTATTTTTTTCTCTCCCCAGGAGGTCCAGCGCTCCACAGTCGACTTAAAAATCACTGCAGAACATTCCAATCATCCTGACAACAAGCACAAAAACAGATACATCAACATTGTAGCCTGTGAGTCGGCTGTGAAATCTGATTAGAACGTCTGCCTCTGTGGGATTCAATAATGTTTTTATACCAGGTTTTCATCCTTTTCATAATAAAATATAAAAACGTCCATGCCTCCTTCTTACTTTCTTCAGATGACCACAGCAGGGTGAAATTGCGAGCTTTGGCAGGAAAAGATGCCAAACATTCGGATTACATCAATGCCAACTATGTGGATGTGAGTTCGATTTTTTTTTTTTTTCATTTCACTCATGGCTACTTTAGATGTTTTATTATTTTTTATTAATGCAGGTTTCAGCTTGGTTATCAGAGCATGAGCTGTGAAAGAATCATTCCCACTGTGGAACACCATGTGGCAGTTTTATTTAGGATATCAAGCAAGGTGTCAAAGCTGCAAAATTGTATCCAGCATGTATTTCTGATATCAAATCGGCTACATATTTCTTCTAGTTCGTGGGAATAATGTATTATAAGGATTGCATCTTATCAGCAAATAATCCCATTTCAGGGCTACAACCGTCCCAGGGCTTATATCGCTGCTCAGGGTCCCCTCAAGTCTACGTTCGAGGACTTCTGGAGGATGGTGTGGGAGCAGAACACAGGAATCATTGTCATGATAACCAACCTGGTGGAAAAAGGGAGGGTAAGGTCACCCTATTTACTCCCACGCCAGAGACGTCCTGGCTCTCAGACATGCGCCGCTCACACTGCTGTTTGGCTCTCGTGTGTTTCAGAGGAAATGCGACCAGTACTGGCCAACGGAGAGCAGCGAGCAGTACGGAAACATCGTGGTGACGCTGAAAAGCACCAAAGTGCACGCCTGCTATACTCTGCGCCGGTTTCTCATAAGGAATACGAAAGTTAAAAAGGTAACTAAATGCAGAACAAAACATGTAACCTTTCTGTCTCTAAAGATTTAAGTGTTCATTGTTTTCCTTAAAAGACTGATAGAGATGCATAAATGTCTCAATACAAACATTACCTGTTATTGAATTCATAAGAAATGGTCAAAATGGCAGTATATCCTCTATTATTGCTGTAATTAACTTTTAGTATCTTTACTATTGAATTTATTTATTAAATCACTTTTCTGCCTTTTTTATTCATTTAATTTGTCATTCAGTTCTGCAGATTTTACTTTTTTTAATTTATTCCTTTTTTTAATTTATTATTTTATAAATGTATTTAAATTTATATTCAAAGGCAACTTTTAAAATTCTTTTTATTTCTCTGTGCACCCCACCCGCTGCCCTCTCCTGCTTTCTTTTAGCTCATGACTGCTTTGCGACTCTCTTTTACATTTATGTATGATTTATCTCTGCTCATCTATTCCTCAGCCTCAGAGTGTGGAGATAAATGCAGAAGGAAGGATTTATCTAATTATTTCTGAAGCTTTTGTTGGCTTATTGGTTGATGTGCTATTTATACATTTCTGCCTGTCTTACTTCTGCCAAGGAGGTGCTTTGTTCTGTTTTTGTTTGCCAAGTTGTTTAAAAGATGAGGAAACACTGCATACAAATGTGACTAGTGGTGGGACACAATATGTCAGGAGTGATTCTTTTTTTTTTAAACCTGAACTTTTTCTTTAAGTTCAGATTTAGTCCATTTATGTTTATTTTTTGACCATTTAGTTTTGCAGAGATAATCCATTCCTCCATCTATCCAGCCATGCATCATCCTATTAATTTGTTCATCCATTTGTCCTCCCATGCATTCATCTGTTTGTCCATCCGTTCAAACTTTTGTCTATTCATCCATGCATCCATTCATTATCAAGTACAGCTCTAAGGGCATTATTAGTAGATACAGATTGCATGAACTTTGCCACCACAATGCACTACCATAATAAGCAGATTAAACTACTTCTATTTAGCTAAATATGTTAATAATAAAAATAAATATTATTATTCAAATATTCTGGCTCCATTCAGGCTGAATTCTCTACTACTCCATGGATGCTGTCGCTCCATGGCAACAGAGTAAAGCATCAGTACTGCATTTTCCCCTTGCTTAACTTGCTTGTTTTCACACTTCAGGGTCAGAAGGGGAACCAGAAAGGGAAGCTTAATGAACGCATCGTGATCCAGTATCACTACACTCAGTGGCCTGACATGGGAGTACCAGAGTATACCCTCCCTGTCCTCACTTTCATCAACCGCTCCTCAGCGGCTCGTACTGCAGACATGGGTCCTGTCCTGGTGCACTGCAGGTACATCCTCAGCACTGAGCTCCAGGGCTGAATGAGTGATCCAGATGGGCAGTCAGACTCATTAATAATGATTTGCTTTTAATCTCTCCCTCTGAACATCCACTCACACCACTTTGCGCTCTGCTCTTCAGTGCAGGGGTCGGGCGCACGGGAACATACATCGTCATCGACAGCATGCTGCAACAAATCAAGGACAAAAGCACAGCCAGTGTCCTGGATTTTCTCAAACATATACGCACACAACGCAACTACCTTGTCCAGACTGAGGTAAGATGGCCGAACTCGTCTGGGAAGTCTGGAAAACCGAATTTCTCCCTTTAAAGGTCAGCTGTGATTTAAGATGGGAGAGCAGTTATGAAGTTTATTCAGTTTGATACTCAGAGCTCAGGTAAAGGTCACGCTCGCTGCAATTTTCAGTGCACTGCAGAGTTCAAGCGTTTACACACTCTCCATAATACCGATGACCGTATTACACCGGAGGTGGCCCTCTGGCTTTTCTCAGGCTGAACACTGCACTCCTCAAATCATGGACTCTTACAGCATGAGCAAAATGAAAGACACGCTGCAGAAAAAAACAGCACACTGTAAATCCACAATATGGATTTACATATGGTCTGATTGGTCTGAAATTTTTTTTTTATATTTTTTTCTATGTGTAGAAAAATGGAAATCTTAAATTAAAAGTCTAAGAAATATGTATTGTTTCATTTTCCTCTCCAAAAAATTTCTAACACGTCTATTCAACTGACTCGTGATTCATATAAAGCCTTTTAAATATTTTATCACCCCAACTCTACAATTACCCCTTATAAATGACAATGAAGCGGTCAATAAAACAGTCATTAATAAAGCTGTAAAAATGCATTAGCTCTTCACTGTTGCTGCAGCATATCACTGAGAGGATGACAGGTTGAAGTGACTAGTTACGTCAACATTAACTTCCATTAAGAACATTCTTAACTAAGTCCTTAATAAGTGTTTTATATAACATCCCATAGCTATACGGCAACTTGCCTCTTTTTTCTTCTTGCTCGTAGTGTTTTGTATAGTGTTTGCTTTTGATGCTTTGAGTAAAAAGGGCCAATAACTGACAAAGAAAAAAGAAACTTTGAGTCTAGTGTACTTACCAATTCACATCTGCTTCAATCTAATTAGGCCCAAGCAGCAAAGCGCTGCGAAGGCCTATTGTATCTGTACTGTTTATTATTTCTATTGAAGTTTTTGGTTTTTTTAGGAGTTAGTCGATGTGTACATAGCTTCCTGGACCTCAACATTTTTATTGGTTCTAAAAAGGCAATATTTTGTGCTAGTTCAGCCATTAAGGTTTTATTCAAAAACTTTGGTAAAGGTGCGTCCTCAGAACGCAGTCCTACTAGTTGTGCAGTCTGGGGACGCACGTCTCTGGAGTTTAGAATGCGATAAAAATCAGTGAAATAAAACTAAAACAGCAATAATACCATCACATTGTTTTCATAGCAGTTAAAAGCCTCTCCAAACTCTGTGAAAATGTGCAAGTTGAGTTGATTTAAAGTGAACTGTGCCGATCCGAATTTGGATTACAACTTGTCATCTAAAGAGATCATTTACTGGATTTTCACAGCTGCTAAACTCTGAAACTGCATTAAAACCACTTCTAATTTTGAGGCAGTTTGTAATAATCCACAGACATCAATTTGTTAAACCCTGTAAGATCTCTCTTGTTGTAACTACACAGCAGCCATTCAAACTAAAATTGATGATTAACAATCCTGAGTAGTTGTGGTTGCTTTAGTTGGTATCTTAGGCCATAAACAGAAAGTATGTGTTCAAATTTTACTAGTTAGAATCTCCTGAAAATGCTTTGATAATAGTGTTTCTGTATCTACAGAGACCCTTGAAAGCAAAAGTGCACGCTTTCCGTGAGGTTGGTGGATTTTTTCGACTGTAAAACACTGATATTCAGCATGGGTAACTGGTTTTAGATGTTGTGTTGGCAAAACAAAAAAAACTGAACTCTGGTCATGCAATTTAAAGAAAACAGAAAATATAACTTGCAGAGGAGGATAAACCGGATGAAGCAAAAGGCTGGAAATATTGAACTAACGAAACATCTTCAGCCTCCTTCGCGCACGAGAAAAATCCACCTTTAGTTCACAGTTCACCAAAAAAGTTCTAACTTCTTAGCATTCCTGTTTCTGGATAGATTTCAACCTATATTTGCCCCAGAGGAAAAAAATATTATCCCAGAATACTATCCTGGCTCCTGAAAAAAGGTTCTTCAGTTTAATTGCATCTTAACATTAACCCTGATTTCATGAGGATTTCTGTAAAATTTAGTAAATTACTTTTTGGTCAATACAGCAGGGGGAAAAAATTAGTTTATCTGGCATCCCTAGATTCGACTTTAAATTACACAGTTCTGAAATTGTACGTTTCTAAAACCTTGTTATATTTTAATACCTGAAACCCACCTGTGTCTACATTCTCATAAAACAACCGGCTACCTTAATGTTCACTGAAGTAATCGTGCAGTAATTTTTCATATCTTTGGTTTGTCCACGAGTGGCTATTACAAATTAAAATCAAAAATTGTTATAAAAATATATAATGATACATTAAGTTACCAAACAAACAAGGTATATATTACTTTTGACCTATACTGTAGAAACTTAAATTTAGAAACCTGAAATTAATAGAGAAAGAACCTGCTATGAAGTAACTTACTTTCCTCTCAGGAGCAGTATGTTTTCATCCACGACGCGCTGATGGAGGCCATCCTCAGCAGAGAGACGGAGGTGCTGGCCTGGAAGCTGCACGGCTACGTCAACAGCATCCTGACTCCCAACTCGACCGGCCGCACACGGCTGGAGAAGCAATTCAGGGTGAGTGGAAGCAGCCTGAGCTGTCTCACCATCAGCCGGATCTGAGGTGGTCCGCTGATCACAAACTTAATAGCAACACGCTCGACGGCTTTTCTGCTACTAGACTGAAAGTGACTTTGATGTTAGCTTCATAAAATCATGTCTGTCACCTCTGTTGCGTTACGCAAAGTTTGATGAATGTTTTATCAAGCTACGGCTCTTTCAACATCAAGAGAGGAAAGAAAATAATTGCTCACATAAAGTCACTTACATCCCAGTTTCCACACTTGTCATTAAAATAGAAGTGGTGCTGTTAATTTCGAGTTGTGTGTCATTCCCCGTGCTTGCGCTGGACTTCCTTTGACTTCCAGAGCCAAAATCTGATATTTAATGTATTTTTTTTTTCTCCCAGCTGCTGAGTCAGTGCAACACACGCTTCGTCGAGTGCTTCAGCGCTCACAAAGACTGCAACAAGGAGAAGAACCGCAACTCCTCAGTTGTTCCCTGTGAGTATTTACCGCAGCATCCTCACTCTGGACCCGTAGGTTGAGCAAATAACCAATCACGTCACTGCGTAATGCACATTTATTTCCTTTATCAGCGTGTGAATTATTAAGACAATTCCTGCTCCAAATTTAGAATCCATTTCCATAATCCTATAAGTTAATCTTTCTGTGCATTCTCAGCACCCTGTCAGGAGAAAAAGGAGGTACTTGTTGCTATGGCAACAGCAAGGACTGATAATGAATGTGTGCATTATCAGCGGGCGTGATATAAAAGACGCTTGGGTTGGGATTTAAAGCTTGTTTTTTTTTTTTTTTCCTCTCTGTGCCTCAACAGCGGAAAGAGCAAGGGTTGGACTCACCACCCTTCCTGGCATGAAAGGAACAGATTACATTAATGCATCCTACATAATGGTACAGTGTTGACAATTAATGAGTTGCTTTTCTGTATCCTGAGCCATTAAGCTTCTGCTGAGAAAATGATGGGTTGAGCAAAAGGCTAACTGTTCCACCTCTGTCTACTCAGGGCTACTACAGAAGTAATGAGTTCATTATTACCCAGCATCCTTTGCCCCACACCACCACAGACTTCTGGAGGATGATTTGGGACCACAATGCTCAGATTATCGTCATGCTGCCTGACAACCAGGGGCTGGTGAGTGAGCGGCCATGAAAAATAGAATCATTTAAGCGTTTGTGCGGTGAAGGAATGCTGATGAATAATTAGCGGAGGATTTAAATAATGTGCGCGTCACCGCTCTCCCCTCAGGCCGAGGATGAATTTGTTTACTGGCCGAGCCGAGAAGAGGCCATGAACTGCATCGCCTTCACCGTTACTCTCATCAGTAAGGACAGACTGTGCCTCTCCAATGAGGAGCAAATCATCATCCACGACTTCATCTTGGAGGCCACACAGGTACCTGCTAACCCTGATAATTGTTAATGAGGAGTTGTTCAGTCGCTGTGAGTGGAAGCCTTAATTAAAATCATAAAGTCAAGATTAGCACAGTCTGGAAATCTCTGGAAAAGTGGAATTTTATTAATCCAATTTTCCATTCATAAAAAAGTATTCTGACCCTTTTGTAAATATAAATGTTATATCTAAACATCCACTGTGCTTTTGCAGCTTCCTTATTAAAATCTGACTGAAGTAGAAACATCTGCTGTACATTTGTAGTACAGCATTGTATTTATAAAAAATAATAATAATGCATCTGATAAAATATTTCTGTTGGACATGAAGGAAATGTGAGAAACGTCTTCTTCTGCTCTCATCAGGATGATTATGTTCTGGAGGTGAGACACTTTCAGTGCCCCAAATGGCCAAACCCGGACGCCCCTCTCAGCAGCACCTTCGAGCTCATCAATGTCATCAAGGAGGAAGCCATGACTCGAGATGGCCCCACCATTGTGCATGATGAGTATGTTACCTTTCCTCCCAAAGTTTAGAAACAAGAGTGTTTTAGGGGAAACGTTTTGTCCATGGAAATAAAGAATCTGCTTAATTTTAATAAAGATATTGATCTTACCTGCCATGTTAACTTTGTATCTTGGACTAGAGTGAAGCAAATGATCTTCTTTTAATTTCTGGGGGTTTAGCACAAGTAGGATTAAGATTAAAGGCAATGCAGTAAATTTTGAGTGCTTTCCGTACCTCTGGGTTTTAAAGTCCTTAAGTGTACACCAGCACTTATCATTTTAATGCCCCATAATGACGGGAAAAAAAGCCTAAAACTCTTGTAGATTCCCACCTGATGTACCTCCTACATGCATCAGTGTCTGCAGCATCTCATCTGCCATTAATGGGACGTATCTCGCGGTCTGTCTGCAGCTCATTAAATTATTTTCAGAAGTCGTGACGGAATAAATACCACAGCATCCTTCGCTCATTTATTTAGGTTTGTGAATAGAAAGGGTCAGAGCCCTGAAATAAAATTTAAAATCCAACATTATGTTTAAAGCGAGGAACACCCAGCGTAACCTTGTTGAAGAACACTTGGCAGCTGTCGCGATCTCACAGTGAACATCTCCTTCTAGGTGTGGAGCCGTGTCAGCCGGCATGCTCTGCGCCCTCACCACGCTGTCCCAGCAGCTGGAAAGCGAGGGCGTCGTTGACATCTATCAGGTGGCCAAGATGATCAATCTCATGAGGCCGGGGGTCTTCACTGATATAGTAAGTTTGACAAACAGAGACTTTCTGTTGTTTCATTTCTCACTAACCGTGTGGAGGGATTGTTTCTAGACACATTTGTTCGTGAAGCTGTTGGGCTTGTTCAAGCCTGTTCTGCTGCCCCCAAGTGGTCAAGTAACCATTTCATATGGTCTGATAAACAGTTAAAGGCCCACTGTGACAAATATTAGCAGATGCTGCATTTTGCAAGCTATAAAATAACTATTACCAAGCTATGTTTAACATATGTATTTGTCTTTTCTGGGCCACATTAACCCCACAGTAAAGCATTTGTAAGTTGGCCAGTAGTTTCTACACACATGAATATTAAAGCTAATTTCTTTTAGCTACATCTTGTGGGGGTTAAAACCTACCGTCTGAATTTTTCTTACTTTGTTCTGTGCTGAGATTATCAGTGATAGACCAGCTAGAAAGGTAAGTGGGAGGAAAATGATATGTGTTTTCATATTTTTCAAAAATTAAAGTGCAACATATGTATTCAGCCCTTATTACTGTAATAAATGGAGATTACATCAAGTTATTCCAACTGTGGCCGGATGTTTGCTGATTAAATTGTCCACCTGTATGTGATCTAATCTCACATAAACACAGCTGTTCTGTGAAGGCCTTAGTGGTTTGTTAGTGAACAAACAGCATCATGAAAACTGAGGAAGGCAGCTAATAAAGTTGTGGAGAGGTTTAAAACAAAATTTTGTTTTTAAAACAATATCCCAAGGTTCCCAGCATCTCACAGGTCACTGTTAAATTCATCTTCTGAAAATGAAGTGAGGGTTGTTCACGTGGAAACTTTCTGCAGAGATTCACAGTTCAGGTGCGAGAAACTCATTCTCAACTCAACATAACCTTTATAAAAATAAAAAAAAGAGTACCAAGACAAAAGCAATCGCTATAATGATGAAGTTCAGTTTGAAGTTCCCACAGGTCAGGAAGAGGACGCTGCACACATGTGGAAGCACACTACCCATCACTTTGAAACACTGCCGTGGCAGCATCATGCCGTGGGATGCTTTTCTTTAAGGGACATGAAAAAAGATGGCAAATGTAGGGCAAGAAATCCAGAAAGAACATCTCTTGGTCTACAAAAGAGGACACCGACTCCAAACACCGAGTCAGAGCCACAGAGGGGATGGTTTAGATCAAAGCATATTCATGTGTTAGAATGGCCCAGTCGCTGTCCCGACCTAAATTCAATTAGGAATCTCTGGCATGACTTGAAAACTGGTATTTATAGACTCTCTTCATCCACTCTGTTTGAACTGTTCTGCAGAAAAAGAATGCGGAAAATGTCTGTTTCTGGATGTAGAAAACACCCAGAACACCTGCCACAGTCTTTAGAGCTAAACATTCATCTACGAAATGAAGAACACGATGCACAAATAGACCCACACAGTTTAGTTTTTTTCATTTATTTTTTTAAATGAGATTTATTTTTGCACTGACTTGACAATCATGCACTACTTTGTGCTTTGTTTGATTTTTGTGCTGCTTATGATTTCTGCTAATATCTTACGTGTGCGCCTGCAACTACTGTGGATTATTAAACAGATGTTATTTTCCAGCAGAACAAAAGAAGTTCGATTAGTCTTGTTTGTGCAGACCACCTGGTGATCGGAGCAGGAGACCGGTCCAAAGGTCTCAGAAAACCCTCTGCCGATCCTCAACATGAGAATCAATCAGGCTTCTCACCCTGGAGATCACAGAGCTAAGAGAGCAAAAATTGAGGTTACTGTAGGCTGTGGCGACTGATTGGGGGCCTAACCTCCGTGTCTTCACGGTCAGAGAGTCTTACTTAGGAGAAAGACGCTTTTCAGGGTAGAAGTCCAGTTTAAATCAAACCTGGACACGACGAGTGTTCTGAACAGGGACCGTGTCTTGTTAACTTTTTAATATTTCTGTTTGTTTGCACAGGAGCAGTACCAGTACCTTTACAAAGCCATGCTGAGCCTGGTCAGCAACAGAGAGTGCAGCCTGAGTCCCACTCACACGGACACTAACGGAGTGGTGGTGATTACAGACGAGTCGGACCCTGCGGAGAGCATGGAGTCGCTCGTCTGAGGACATTCCTGCAGGCACTTAATTTGTAAAAAAAAAAACACCAATCCAAGAACTTTTCTGAGGCCTTTTTGCCAGACTATTGATTAAACGAATAACCTTATTACTTTTTATACTGATAAAAAAGGTTTTTTGATATTTATGTTTTTTTTTGTTTATTTTTCGGTCCTTTATTTCTTGTCTTTAATGTTCTCCTGCTGAGCGTTTGCACCTGTTTAAGTTGACATGAGGAAAAAGCAGCTCTGTCCACTTTGCACTAAACTATCAGTGTTACTGCCTACACCCAGCGAGTGGAACAAAACCTCGGGGTGGGGGGGGGGGGGGTTCGGACCGCATCGAGACAAAACCTGAAGCATGAAGACCAGGATGAGTTGAGGCGATCCACCTAAAGTAAAGTCTTAAACCACTTCATCACACCGTTTCATAGCCCAGCATGTATTTTTTTGGTTACAGTTTTCAGGCTCCACCCCTCTTTTTATCACGTGAACAGACTTTCAGCTGCTTCTACATTAATGTCCCAAAATCTCACTGCTGTCCTGTAAAATGTACTTATGGCTTTTTTTATTCTTTTTTTTTTTTGTTAAAATGTGTTGCAACATCTAATGTGAACATTTATTGCTTTTTACAGGGATTTATATTGTTGTATTGTTTTGTAATATATATATATATATATATACATATATATATTATCTTTAATAGCCCTGTTATGTTTATTTCTGTACTACTAGATCCATATTCCTGAAGGAGGTTCTGTAGCTTGTCACGTATGGCCTGCAAATCTCCAGCCTGATATTATTTTTCAAAGTTTTTGTTGTTGCTTCTCTAACCTCAGCAAGTCACAGCTCAGCGGTTAACACGCGTATCTGTACCGACACAACGCAATGCCGACAAGAAAACACACAAAAACAAAACAAAACAAAACAAAAAAAAAGATTCACTCTGCACAAAGTTTTTCATCTTTTATTTCGAAGCGTTTTGTCGCAATGTAATTCGAATCTGTTCCCGGCACTGATCAACAAGCGGAGTCATTTTAAAATCAAGGTGAAAACAAATTTCTTTTGTTGGGTTTTAGCAAAAACTTTCCACATCAATTTCATTTGATCAAATCATTTATGGGCTTGTTGACACCTCTGATTGTTTTTCCTGCCAAGCTGCTATGAGTCACTGACTTCTCCACATTGTGTTGTTTTTAGGACATTCCTGCAGAAATTCAAGTAGTAGTTAGTTTTGTTTGAGTTTACTGAAGACGAGCATCTTCACTTGATCCTCCTGTGAAGATTTAATTCAGTGCCTTGGAAGTCATCCCAGTCTCTAACTGGTCCATTTAATTTAGCAAAAATGTTACCATGAAATTCTGTATTTTTACCTATATTTTGACATGTTAATTAGGTTTAAATCCAGAGCCAGCCTGAGGCACAAGCAAACTAAGCTGCTGCGTACAAACTAAGCTGCTGCGTACGTTCTCCAAGCCTGTAGAATCCACCAAGAACATTTTATTTCTCACACTTAATAAATCTCAAACATTATTTTCTTGTTGTTTGGTGTTGACAAGAATGAGATAAGTTTTAAATCTGCTATGTTCTTTTTTAAAATAGTAGATTGCTTAAACTGAATAAATAGAACCTTTAAATGATTTAGATTTTAAAGGAATGATACTAGTATGTTTATAAACATAGGACAGAAAAAATATTTTTTCTCACACATTCAAATGTTTTAGATCGACAGACAATGGTAGGCTTAGTAAATACAAAATGCAGTTTTCAACTAATTATTACATTTATTACCAAGCCTTGCATCCAAATCATCATGAAGAAGAAATTGCCATAACTGGTTGAGACATCCTTGGTGGCAAAAACTACCATCAAATGGTTATATTAACTGGAAATCACTTTTTTTTATCCTTTGGGAATTTTTCTTTTTTGCATAATCCATTTAATTCATGTGCATTTTAGAATTTTTAAAAGCATGAACAAACTACCTACCTGCTTACGGTCATGGCACAGCATCTCAATTTAAGTTAGGTCCAGACTTTGACTGGACTTCTCCAAAATGTTATTTTTGTTCAGACTGCTGTTTATTGTTGAACCACGAACCCTGATCTTAAACATCTGCCATGCTTTAGATGTTAAAGTTTCTTCTGTAATTTCCTGGATGAGATGTTGATGTTGAGGTCTTGGAGTAATTTTGGTATAAACACTCTGGAGTTCAGTGGAGTTCTACATGGTCTGAAAGTTAGTTTGTAACCCTTTCCAGAAAGATAAATATCAATGTCTTTGTTTCTCTTCTGTTTCTGAGTATCTTTACATTGGTGCATGATGCATTGCTTTGTAAAATCATTTAACCTACTTGTCACTAAATAGGTTCTATTTAAGTGATTTTTAAGGATATCTTTTTCCCTTAACAAAATAAATCATTACTTGAAAGCTGTTTATTCACTTTAGTCTGGAAATTTTTTCTCCAGTATTTGACGATCTGTAATGTTCAATTATGATAGAAGAAATGACTAAGGAAAGAATGCTTTTTCATAGCACTCTACTACAAAACCATGCAAGATGGTTGATACTGACTGATAGGTTAAATTAAGAGTTACTAAATTAATTTCTGCCTGTGGCCCCATTGAACTTTGGGTCCACCTTGCTTATATAGTGGCATATTTAGATTTTTTTTTTTTTGCAGTCATTGGACATAAATGTTTGATTATGCATCCAAATTTAATCACATAAAGAAAATATTCTTTGCTGTTATTTAACTTTTCAATAATTTATAAAATTTATTTTCACCTTGACATAAGCGTCTGCTGATCAGTGTCTCATTTAAAAAAAACAACAAAAAAAGAACTCTGTGAATAAATAAAACACGAAAAAAAAAAGTAATAATCCAAGGGAGGTGAAAACTTTTCTATAGACACTGTACTTTCCTTCTTGGTGGGTTGATGCTTTATTTGTAACCAAAGATGTGGTTCCAGTTTGCGACATGTTAAGTGGTTTTGTCCTAAAATCTATTTAACCGACGAGCGTTTGAAATCAAATTGTTCCGTACAGATTTTCCAGTGTCAGAGGTGTGAATTTTAACCAGAGTTTAAGCATGTTTCTGTTCGAGCCTCAGGAACTTGCCTTCCGGAGAAATTTTACTTTTGTGATGCTTTCCTCACTCTAGTAAACAAGGTTACAAATTCAAGCTGTAAAATTGTATTTTATCCAGGCCGAAATTCCGTCTCTGCGTTATTTTGTGGCTATAATTATAATCCCTTTTCAACCCTGAACTTGAGTCTGTGGTTTATTTGTGTGTTGTTGTTTTTTTAATTATTATTATTTATGAAATCTCTAAAGAAAAACAATAGTAATACTTCACTTTCAAAATGCCAGTGAAACCCTCATGCTCCAACCTACTTTTGGAATAAATGTTATTACCTTTCATTTCTTCCAGAAATTTATCCTCTTAATGTCTGCAAAGAAATCCCTACTGGGATTTTGGGAGGATCTTCCTGACATTTACTTTGTGGTCCGGGGAGACGGAGTTGGCTTATTTTGGCTTGGTCAGTGGTTTAATCTATTTAGAAATTATAAATGTTCTCTTCCATCATGTCATGTTTGTATTTCAGTATCCTACTTTATTGCTCTGGTATCATGAAATGATTAAAGTGTGGTTTCGGTTATGCTGCATCAAAGACTGATGCTTTGACTTTGAGTCAAAGACAAATCCTGTATCTCTTATCGCCCCCTGCTGACAGAGAACTGGGATCGCTTATGTGTAAAAATAAATGATGGAAAATGCCATGTAAGAGTGGTGTAATAACGGGTGAATGCAGTTCTTTACAGTGCAGCGTGGTTTAAATGTTTCGTGTGTTGTTTTACAGGCACATTTCTTGTAACTTATCATGTGTATCATCTAGCAAAATGAAGCTGAAAAGTGCCAAAAAAAACCAGACCAAAACTTAGATAAATAACTGTTTAAACAGATACGCTGAGTTTGTGTGTTATGAAGGCTCTGGACTTCACAAAGTCTATAAGAAATCTAGATCTCTATGCTGATTTGTGCTGCATATATTCTCAAAAGGAAAAAGTCACAATAAATCTACAGCTGCATTCTGTAAATCAGAAAACCACTAAAAAGTCAATTGTTTAAAATAATCCAGTCCAAAAAGTGAAACTTGTAGAAATTAATTATTTATGTACTACAGAATTTTGGCTTCTGGACCTGCTGTGATCACAATGTGAAGCTCCATTTGGAGTGGACGGCTCTTTAACCCTCCACTGTAGCTCTGAATAACTTTGGCAGAAAATGCTAAATAACTGAGCAATGTTTTAAAATTTAAAGATAATTGGAAAAAAAATGCTAACACCTAAAGTGTGTGGGTTTTTTTTAAGTGATGTTGCTTTTGTGGCTCTATACAAATTGTATTTACCTGGACCAGAGGGAAGAATGGGTTGTATAAGTTGCTGATACCTAGTCTGCATCATCATGGCAGTTTTTCAGCAGACAGTCATTGACCAGAAAAATATAATTTATGAAGTAGGTAGATATTTAAAGTGCAGGATCCAAGCGTATCAATAAAACGTTTAGTGGAAGGAAGAAGTGTTTCAGAAAATGGGTTTTCGAGCAAAATTAAGCTTGATGGACGTGTTATTTTTCTCCCGACAGAAACTTGCGTACACTGCCAAACATAATATATATACTACCTAGTTAATGACTTTGGTCATTAACTAACCTAAACTGACCTACTCTTTCAAAGGAAGCTTAGAGACACAAACTTGACTGCTGCTATTAAAGCAACATGTGCTTTCTTACCTTTCTTACTTCAGCAGACATAAATGCTAATCACTTCCATGTCTTGCTGCACTGATACAGTAACTCATGAAAAAGCAGCCCCAACCTGTAGCATGATTTGCAGAATTTTTGTAAGCTGACATGTCTATTTAAAAATGCTGTAAAGTAGAAAAAAGTGCCCAAGCAACAGGTAAAAGAATAACAGTCCTGATATGAATGTGAAGCAACCAAGTCTGTTATGTAATTAAAATGAATTTTAAAAAAGTGTGGTTATTAAATTAAGCTTAATAATTTTATCAGTAACAATCTTAACCTAAACAAAATGTGTCCATCTCTATTAACTTTCTGTGATGGCTGGCAAAACTTGTTCAACTGTTGATAAATGCTTGGTGACAGAATAATTCCTGGGGCTACAAATGTTCCCCAGCTGAACTCTGGACTCCCCACAAATGAGTTTCACTTTTTCAAATAAATTACTTTAAAAGATTCCATTTTCTCTCAAGCTATTCTAATGTACTGATGTACAACTGGTTCAGTCTGCAGTTGTGTTTGGCAAAGCTGTTAAACAGGACAGAAGATGCACATGTACAGTAATTTTTATTTAGAGGCCACAGCTCTTGCATATTACAACTGTTGGCTTTCATAAGGCAAAAAAGCAAGAATGAATCCACCAGCTAGTTCACACAGAAAACAGAAAGCATTTAGGGAGAGGGTAGGAACCCACAGGCATGCAGCGATGGCTCAGAATGCAATGTACAGCATTTTTATATTTATATATATTTATATAATATATACAAAACAACAGTGAGACCCAAACAAATGCCAGACATCTCATTCTACACAATTACAGAACAAAGACAGACCAACTTTTTTTTTTCAATAAAAAAAATTCTTTTTGCTCTTTTTTTGTCTGTAAAAGTGCAACTCAATTACAATAGAACCTGTTTCCACGCCTTTTTTAAATGTTGAAATAAAAATAGAATCTTCCAAGTTATCAAAATGGATCTATGGGCATATTGCATCTCCTGAACACCCACTCGAAATTCAAGATTCCTGTCGGAGCGCGTCTAATTTAGTAATCGAGGTGAGACCACGTAGCGTCGACACGATAGGAAATGCAGGTCTGGACTTACTGTCGGAGGAGCAACAGTGAGCGGACGACACTTCATCTGGATCAGCCGTAAACAGATACAGTTTATTTTTTTAAATTATTTTCAGTTCAAAGCAGTTGGCATTCACTTAAAAACGGACAAGACAAAGAAAAGGGTCCACACACTCATCATCACGACAATGTACCATTAATGAATGTAGAATACGACAAAGAAGCGCCATATAGGTTTGCATTGGACAGGGACACACCAATTAATCTCACTCAACATTGTCAAACAAATGGTTCTCCATATTGCTTAGTTAACACATAGAAATGAATTTAGAAATGAATGAAGACCAAAGATAGGTGCTATCTTTATTATGACACAGCTAAACTGCCAATCATGGTTATTTTTAACATTTTTATTTAGACTTTTTTTTCTGTATAATTTCTATCTTTATATTTAAGTTCCTTCAGAGGCAAGTCGAGCTGACAAAGAGGTCCTAGAGTGGCTATCTGAGTTGGTACATGCATCAGTAACCAGACTAAAGTCAAAAGTGTGAAAGGGAGGGGGGTGGAAGGGAGAGACGGGCGGTTTTGGACAGACAGACGGGCTGGGGGGTCGGTGCGCAGCCTCTAGTCCTCTTCATCCTCCTCGTCGCTGTCCTTCATCGAGATGCCCTGCATGCCTCCTTCCCTCACTGAAGCAGTGGCCTCCTCCACGGTCAGCCTGTTGCGCACCGTCTCGTACATCTTGCTGTTCAGGGTGGAGTCCAAGACACCCTGTAGACGGAAGTCTCTGTACTTTTTCTGCGGGGCGAAAAGAGATCCGTCAGCTCGGAGCGCCACTGATTTCCGGGCATTTGACCAACACTGGGTGTTTTTGGTCTCACCTTTGTGATCCTGATGAGGATCTTGAGCTGGTAGACGTGGAGCTGCTGATCCATGCGTTCGGTGAGCCAGGTCCCCAGCAGGTTCATAGTGGCAGTGTACCATTGCTGAAACACATAAACACAACACTCTCCAGCAAAACACACCCACACACATGCTCAAGACACCATGATGACGTAGAACTAACCTTTAAGACACATGGAAACATCTACAACTATACACATACAGTATACATTACAAGATTAATGGTCAAGTGCACACATTTTTATTTCTTAACATTTTTCTACATTGTGCCATATTATAAGCACAAACTTCAATGTATTTTGTCTCGACTTTATAGATATGCCAACAATAACAAGTGGACAATTGTAAAGTGGAAGATAAAGTATAGTTTCAAAATTGTTTAGCTAAATTAAGATCTAGAAAGTGTTGCTTGCATTTGCATTCAGCTCCCACAGCTCAATATTTTTTAGAACCAACATCAGTTGCAATTACAGCCCAAGGCGTTGGGGTGTGTTCCTAACAAATTTGCACTACTAATTTGTTGTTTGTCATTGTTGGTCATTTTTATTTGCAATCGTGCCAAGTGTTTAGCATCCGCTAACACTTTTAGCACAATCCATCTTTTATCAACTTTGATCAGCTTCCCTATCCCTGTTGAAGAAAAGCATCCTCAGAGCATGATGCTGCCTCCACTATGTTACACCATGGGGATGGTGCATTCATAAGGATGTGCAGTGTTATTTTTCTTCTGCACATGTATTCCAAAATGTTGAAGATTGGTTTCCTCTGACCAGAATTACCAGATCTTTACTGGGCTTCCCCTATGACTGAGGCAGAACCATGAGGTACATGGTGGTGGCTAAATCATGCTGTAGGGATGCTTTTCTTCAAATAATAAAATTATTCCAATACTTAAAATCCTAATAAAATACATTGAAGTATGTTGTTGTAATGTGACAAAGTCTGAAAACGTTCAAAGGGTCTGAATACTTCTGCAGGCCACTTTATGTGTGATTTAATAAAACCTCAGACTGTAAATAGTGAAAAAACAAAAGAATGGACTCTTACAAGAAATATACTCTCTCTGTTAATCTATTACCAAAAATATAAGACTTAAACCTTTACTATCTGAATTCATTTACATTTACATGAAAAGCTATGTTCTTGCTTTTAAGCTAATGCTAATTTAAGTAAAGATTGTTAATTTGAAAATAGAACAAACAATTTATGTAAATGTGCATATTTATAATGCCTGATTGGGGATAACTGTGTTTTTCTGACTCATGTACTTACAGAGTTTCCAGTCTGATTCTTGGTACATGTAGAATATGAACCAACAGGCTTTAACACCACCTTGGCTGCATGAGGACTGGATGCAGTTTGAGGTGAATTTGCACAGTATGCTTAACAGGTGATTCTAATGTTCACTTTTGATAAAGATTATTGTTAGAGTTTATCCTGAGCTGTCTCTGTAGGCTGGTGGACATATTGCTCACATTCCCCATTTTGCTACAGTATGTTCTCCTCTTTATGCACATTATTTGATATTATTGCTGATTTTACATGTATTTTCTGGCTTTGTGTTTCTTTGCACAGAAGGCTCACCTATTGTACCTATTCTGACAATAGGTACAATTGTACCTAGGTACGACTGTAACCAGGCTTACCTAGGATTGTTCAACTTTCTGTACATTTAACTGTTATATAATTTTATATTACATATTAATGTGAAACTTAGCCAACTAAACTCAGTCTCATGGGAGCATATTGCTCACACTGGACACATGGACATTGAATAAAATGCTGAAGAGTGATGGAAGCACAGATTAGAAAGAGAGGAAAGAAGAAAATAGGCTTATTTCCACACCTGATATTGACATTGGTGAATTTACTAATATTATCTCCATTGCAAGATTTCTAATGTCCTGCAGCCCAACTTTAGAAAACAAATTGTTGTGAATAGGTGCTATGTGAATGAAGGAAACTGATTAGAAATTAGCCACAATTAGATGCAACATCGTCATTACAAGAAGAAACCACAGAAAACTAAAAAACAACACATGCCAAAACTAAAGTAAATTACAAAAATTCGGGACAAATGGCATCTTGGAAAAAGTGTAAAGAAACTCAAGAAGTTCAAGTTAGCTGCTGTGTTTCATTGTTGTCATCTTCAGTAGGTTAAGGAATTTTTTTTTCATAATCTGTTACTTTGTTCTCAGATGATATCAGGGAGCTGGGCTTCAAAGCAGAATTAGTGGTTTATCCAGATAATGTCAGGATTTTCAGTATTACAACACCACTGGTTCACCTCTTAGCTGGCTTTGTTACTATGGTAACTAAACTACTCTGGATCAGGGCAATTTAAATGTAATATAAGTCTGGGTGGCAATAAAAATAACTAAATGACAATGCATTTGCTTTTTGGACTGCTTTGGTTTTACCTTTGTTGATAATTTAAGTTAATTTATTTGGTAGAGACTATGCATATTAATTAACATTTTTTCTAAATAGGCCATAATTACCCAACAGGTCATTTTTCATCTGTTGTCCCTGTGCAAAGAAGATTTAAAGCAGCCGGAATTAGTACGAGAATCACTCTTCATGTGTTCCCGTTATGAATGGTGCATATGGGTAAGCATCATTCATAATATTCCTCTGTCAAAATGCTACTTTTGCTGTGACATCACTGAGCCATTATTTTCTTTTTTTATTTAAAGATTAACTTTCTGTCCTAGAATAAATATCTGCAACTGGTCAGAAAATTCTTAACCAAATTGATCAAAAGGTGAATAAAGTTATCAGTTTTAAATCCACTTTCAAGCATCCAGCATGATGAGGTAAATTAATATTCATCAGCACAGACTGTGCATTTCTTTTGTCTTGTTCTTATTCAGGAGGGGCCGTGTAAATGCTGTGGCAAAGGTCCGACATGTGCGATGCAAATGACATGTCAGAGCTGCAATGTTTATGTGACAGAATCTTTTCAAAATATCCCCAAATATCTGTTGCAGCTCAGCTTCTGTGGTGACAAATGCCTGGTAAAGCAGTGATAGAGAATTATAATTTGAGTTGTTTTTGAGTTGCCAAAATCTTCTGCACATGTATTTGTTGGTTTTGTCATATCTCTATAAAAAATTGAGAGATATGTTGAACCAACTTTGTAGTGTAAGTGTTAATCTCCTACAGAAGATCAGCCATTTCTGTGGATAATCAAATTTAACTAACTGCTAACATCATTTTCAGGCATAGAGCCAAAGTATACTGCAGGTAAGATGTTGCCTGCTGATTCTAAGTCTCAGATCAATGTCTGTCTCCATTTGCTTTCAACATGGACAATTCCTGAAATCTGTTTATATGTATGACTTGTACTTATTTACTATCACTGCTGCAATGGTTGAGTAAAGAAATTATTATTAGATGGACAGGGTAAAAATTCAGTGCATCTGCACATTGAGTACTGGGTGCAGAAACTGCTCACTTTGTACCAACAAGACAGAAATTTCTCAAGGAAACTGCTGAACCTACTCCATCTTTGTTGTAAACTTGAAGCACAGGATTAGCTGTATTTCAAGAAACAGCATGTTTGGTTCATTTTGATAAATTAGAAGATGCTGAAGCTCTGATCCCTGGTGCTTTTAGGTGGCTTAGTTTGAGCCCAGCTCTGCCCAAAAAGTAACAAAATCCTTCCAGAAGCTTGCAGTTCCTTTGATCCATTCCATACAGTCTCCAAGGAAGAAGCTCCAGATTGTTACTCAGAAATAGTTCAGCGCAGCAGTGATTACACAATAAGAGCTTACGGCCCAGTTGGAGGATTTGGTTACTGCTGGGTGGAGACAGATTGGCCATTTTCTTGTTTATGTATGTATGCTAAACTAAGCCAGCGTGTCCTGGATCCAGCCTCGGATATAAGACAGACAGAAGTTGAGGAGAGTATATATAATCCGGCTCAGAAATACAGTATGTGCATTTTAAAATGTCAAAGTGATTCTTTCATGGAATCTTAAGTCTGATTGAGCAGCTACTGAAAATGATTTAACTGAAGATTTTAGCGAATACCAATGAAATTTACAAAACTAAAACATTGGAAAATGATACAGTCACTACACTTATTGACACCTCTGGTAAGGATATGAATAGCGAACCTTAAAATGAATTCATCTTTAATTGCAGTATGATGATTTTACAATGAAAACACTTTAAACATTTAATTTGAGTACGGTAATTCACTTAGAAAATCCACTGTAATTTTAAAAAAACTGGTAGCACACTTATTAGCCTCCCTAATAATTCCTATCTAGTAAATGCAACTGAATTGTCAGTAATTTGGTCTTCACTTTATTTAGGTTTAAAAGAGTTTGAAATGGTTCATTAATAATTTTTATCATACTATTCAATTACACTGACATATTGCAGAATATTATGCAACCTAGCAAAGTTTCAAAATGGGAAAGACCAGAGAACATTCTATTTAAGTAAGACAGGTGTGTGTTGCTCACTGTGGGTCAGGAAATAATGACAAGAAATAAGACACTCGTCCAAATGTGCCCTTTCCTACAGTTAGACCAATAATTAAAACATCTATAAACTGGAAATGTGGCAAACAAGGCTGGACAAAAACCCAAATGTATCTTTCCACAGCACACAATAAGCAGCAATGTAAAGGAGGAAAAGAAATCTTCAAATCTCATTATAGGAACACTAAAATCTCTTGCATGGAAAAGCAGAAAGTTAGTTTAGACTTTTAGAGGACACCTCCATAATAAGCCTTTCTGCTTTCTGTCAGTGGAGTCCCTTCGTTTGTATTACGGATACTTTAAGGTTTTCAAAAAATAAAAATAAAATAAATAAATAAATAAAAAACTTATTTTCAAGTGGAACAGACAACCACCAAACCAGTACCAGTTTGTGTTCTGGTATGTTGAAACCGCAGCAAAGAGTGGCATCTTGAATTTACACAGCCTCCATATACTATCCAAGTATCCAAACACTATTTCCATACTAACTATTGGA
The DNA here is from genome assembly GCF_002775205.1 of Xiphophorus maculatus. Taxonomy (NCBI): domain Eukaryota; kingdom Metazoa; phylum Chordata; class Actinopteri; order Cyprinodontiformes; family Poeciliidae; genus Xiphophorus; species Xiphophorus maculatus. The sequence goes on from NC_036462.1 coordinate 17,069,737, forward strand.
TTGGTAAGCATGCCAAGAAACAACTCTCTTTGTCTGATCATTACAAACAAAACCATTTGGAGTTAGCTAAAAGCTACTTAGCTCACCAGGACAATTAGTCCTGGTAGATCAGGTTTAATCCAAAAGATGAAAATGTGTAAGCGAATCCAGTTCCCTTTGTTAAGCATGGATGAGGATCTGTGATGCTGAGGGCCTGTTTACCTTCCAAAGTCTCTAGAGTCCATGGCATCATGAGCTCTTTGAAATGCCAGGAGAATTTAAATACAGTTCTGGTGGACTCTAACAGAAAAACTGAAAGCAGGTAATTATTGGGTAATTTACATTGCAGTGATCCAAATCATGATGAAAATGCTTCACCAGACATAAAATCAACCTTCTTCCTTAACCTTTATTTTTCTTCAATCTTGTAGAAAAACAGTGAGACACAAGCTTAACAGCAGGTGCAGGCTGATGGTCATTCTAGTCAATTTGCAAAAAATAAATTTCTCCTTTATGGTCCCACCTTGTGAAATGTTACTGATGAAAAAAAATAAACATCAGTGAAACATATTCATAGTGTATACATAATCTGATATTTTAAAATAATTATGTTTCTTAATATAAGATTACTCATGTAGAGTAAAAGAACATTAAAATACTGCAATAAAAACCATATTTATTTAAAAGCTGATCTTCACATCTTTTCCAGGGTTGTCAACAACTGTAAAGAATGTTCTACGCCGACAGCAGACAACTTACAAAAAAACTCGACTGTCTATCAGCTGCTACTGCAAATAAAACGGGTTGTTCTAGTTATTATTTCCCAAAGAAACCCTCACAGATGACTCAGAAAGAGCTTCTTAAAGGTGCTCACTGATTCCGCACCTGCTGGAGGGAGCTAGTAAAACAAAAGCAAGTCATAAAGTGCTAAAAGAATTATGTGTTTTAAACTGCAATTACCTTTTGAACTCCTAGAAAATGTTGAAATCAATATTTAGTAAAAAAAAAAAAAAAATCTGCATGGCCCATCTATTACTGAAGGCAATTACTTAGCCTTTATTTATAATTTATTCAAGTGGAAACGCCCGACACAGCAGATACGAAACAACTGCGGGGGAAAATGAAATTATACTCGTGATAGGAGTTCATTAGCGAAAGAAAATAGGATGAGAGTGAGTAAATGGTTAGCAGGCAGAGGGGAGCAGGGTGCTGTTTTCTTGGAGCTATTTTTCTGCGGTTTGTTTCGGCTCATTGCTTCCCAGAGAACAGCACACATCTCTGATAGAAACAGTAAATCATACCTTTAAGAAAAATCAACTTTAAACCTGTGAGTAGGCAGGAATGCAGGAGCGGAAAGGCCCAAATTAGAAGTGTGTGGAGTTAGCAGGTTGTCAGGTAGCATGTTTTTGTTTAGCTGAAGGTTTTGTTTAGATCAGGTGCAGATGCCTGTCCACTTCACAGTCGAGTTGAGCGTGCAGTGCATGCAGACCTCGCAGAATACGTGCTAAGGAAGGCTGCTCTATGTGCAAATGAGGCAGAGCTCTGAGGAGGAGGGTCATGCTAGAAGATGTACACAGGAAGATTATTTGACTCTAAAAATCATGCCAACCAACATAATGTGATAAAACAACGCAACGCAACACTAGAGATAAGTGCCACTTTTTTTTCCTTTACAGAAGGAGGCAGCAGGAATGGTGTTAATCAGAAAAGAGGAGATTAAAAAGGATTGAAATAAATTAGTGAAAGAAAGACAGATAAAGTAGAGCCTTTGCAGCAACAAGGAATGACTTTTCTGTGCATGCAGATGAATCGAGAGGCATGCATCTAATTCAAAAGAGGAGCAAAAAAAAACAGAAAAGCTTAGTTAACATGCAGTTTAAATTTGCCATAACTGACATGTTCACAGCTTAGAGAAATCTTTTGACTCAACATGACAGTGCTCGGTGGGACTTCAGAGCACTCTGGGGCCACACAGAGGACACAAAGGGTAAAACGCCACATTTAAAGAAAACAGTGATGAAACACAGAGAGACATGGTAACCCCGTGGGGACCTCAAAGACGAAAAGCAGACCCACTTCACAACAGCTTTATGCCTTGTGCCAGGACAAAAAACAAAACAAAACTAAAAAACAAAACAAAAACAAAAAAACTATCAAGTTTGTGTGGCACAGGACTCCTTCTTCTACAGCCAACACAGAAATAGAAAACCAAAGGGGGCCTTCTGAGCGTCTGTCAGACATTAAACGTCCACGCCACTGCCTCACAGAGAAAAGTGTCTACCCACAGAGCTGTCACACACCTGAGCAGACGCCGCTCTGTACAAACAGTCACTGAATGACATGAAGCACACACGTCACAGCAGTATGTGTCAACCAAAATCACACATGGAGGACACATTTCTGCCAATGTATCCCGTCAGGATTATGTTTGTTAAGACAGTGCTCTCTCTGCTAGACACTGGTTCCCAACTCTTTCGGCTTGTGGCGAGTTTCCATTGAACCTTCTCCACATTTTGTTACATAATAACAGCAAAGTTTGATTTATTTTATTAGGTTTTAATGTGACGTACCATCACAATGTATTGCATGGCAGTGACATTATCATGCTCTGGGGATGTTTTTTTCAGCTGAGACAGATTGAATGCTCTAGTTAGGTGAAAGTAAAACATAACTTTTTGGCTGCTATGCAGAAGAAAGCTCTTGTCCCTTTCTTTGTCGTTCTTCTTGCTGCTTTTCCATGAAGGCCAAAGTTGTGGAGTGCACTGTTGGCCTGCCAACAGATTCTCCCAGCTACGTACAGCTTTACGTTGGTCCAAAACAATAAATCATCATTAGAAAAACATTAAGCTTTGAGACCATATTGTGACAAATTGTGAAATAATTTAAGGCATAAAAACTTTTACAAGTTTTTATGCCTTGTAAAACAGAACAGTACAAGTCTGTTCTGTTTTATAATCTTTAATCTGAGTGTAGGTTCCATTTCAAATGGCCTTAGTTTAATTTTAAAGCACAGCTGGGGGCCAGTGGGGCAATTTGTTCAAAACAACAGAAAAAAGTAATCTCTTTATATTTTCCCAGGGAGTCAGACTTTCATGTAATCTTATAAAGTGTTTAGGATCGATATTTCTTCTGGCTTTCTGAAAATCTTTCTGTTTGTCTTGAACAGCTCTCCGTTTTTTCGTGTTTAGTTCAGCACCTGACCCTTTTATTTATTAAGGCACTTAACTCTGACCTATGAATCATTCAGGCATTAAAAGAAGAGCCAACATTTTGTCCACAGACAACCTCACAAAGAGTCAAGTTTAAATTGGATCTTTAGACTTTTAGTTAGCAGCAGCCTGTCACAAAGGTACTCTTTATTCCTATTTCTTTAGTTGAATATATGAAGTAAACAAGTCTGACAGACATAATGGAGTATTTTAACACCAACAAGGTCATTCTTAAATGCCACATTGGAAGAAATCTTGACAAATGACTGTGGAATGAAGAATATCTTTGCTGGATATTTTTTATCTTATATATTTTTTTAAAGACATGCCCTTCAGATACTTTTCTTCTGCTTTAGCATTTATGCCTGACATATTTTCTTTTTGTTCTCCATTTGTCAGATTGTCTTATTCTTTTAAGCATGACATGCTGCCACATTCAGGTGCTTGGACTGTAAATCAGGGTAAGAGCTACCACAAAAAACTTTAAAGGAATCATAGCAAGAAGTTTTTGAAAAACAAACATAAATAAATAGTGGTCTAAAATGTTTGCGAAAACTGCATCTACCTGTACTCAGCTAAAAAAAACAATTCTTTTGATATTCTGCACTATAAAATATAAAAAATACCAAATAATGTAACAATAAAATTCACAATTAACTGGAAATGCTAAACAATATTTCCATAGTTAGTTTTAGAGAAAAAGAGTAAAAATGTAGAACCGACTGACATCTCCTTACTGCACCAGGCATCCTGATGAATGGGCAAAACACAAGACTGCAGCTCCTAGAGAGCGGACTGAATTAACTACACACTTAAATATTTAAAGCACAGTTTCAGAAACTTAATTGTACCTATTAATAAACATGTCTATGTGCATGGATGGGCATATATTGCAGAATTTAAAATCTGGAACATTCTTTCAGCAGATCAGGTTCAACTGGTTCTTAAATAAACATTTACAGTACATAAGCATGCTATATTGTCTTCCATATAGAAATATTTTCTCTTTGGAGCAACAAGTGTGTTTCTGCGTACACATAATTTATTCATTTGGAACCTGCAGGCAGTGAATAGGTGAGAGGCCAGCTGCTAAAACATAGAGGAGGGTTTTCAGCTCAGAGTGAGCTGACAAATGTAAAACAGAGAACTCTGGAAACTATTTTGTTGAACTTTAAATCGTGTTTATTCAGGGGAAGGCTGTATCAAATATCAAATCAAATATTTTGAGACGAACAGGAGTTCATCAAGAGTGTGTATCTTACTTTCTGTGTTGCATAAGATGCTTTTATTCATTAGTTCATTGTCTTCATTGATGTTTTTGCAGTTACAGTTGGAGTAAGCATGAAGGGTATTTAATATTTCACTCTGTCCACATAATAAATTGGATCAGGATGCCAATAAAGCCATTTTTAAATCTATCTATGTTGCCCCCTGGATTAACCTCAAAACCTGATGTTGGTGTATAGTCTTTGATTTTATGTCAGCAACACACACAGTGTTATTATGCCCAAAACTAACAGCTACATTTTGTGCAGCTAACATTTTAAAACCCCTATTTTTGTGTATACTGTTTACATACCTGTGCTGTAGAAGATATACATTTTAATCAATCTGTGTATTCCTTAAAAATAAAAAAACAACTAGTGTTCCTATATTTAGAGTGAAATAGAGACTGTGTAAATTGATGTATCTCCTCGCCTCCTAGGGTCATGAGATTGCTACCAATGTTTCATCGCACATCGTTCAGAGAAAAATGCTAAATTCATCAAGTAGAACAACATTTTCCTCATGTTTTTTCACAAACTATTAACAAGAACTGCACTGAAATATGTTTCAAGCCAAATTATTAATGAGTTGTCTTAAAAAATGGACCAAGCACATCAGTATAACACCACATATGTTGTCTTTAATTGATGGCAATTTTGTTTGTCAAATGTGTTTTTAAAAGACAAGATTTTATCAAACTCTTTAAGTTTGATAATAACTACAAATGTAGTCTTAATGAATGACCTTATGCTATGAATTCCTTACGTTTATTTTGTTTTTTAATGACAAGAACATTAAAATAGTAAGAGCAACTTCTGGAATTACAAGAACTTATGTAAACTAAGAAAACATAAACCAATTAAACTGATATGAAAAAGCTGGCAAAGACCAAGTAAATTTTTTTTTTATTTCAACCCGAGTGAAATGAATTTAGAACTGATCCTTGTTAATGGTAAAAAACATTTTTATGTTTGGAAACAAATCAAGAAGCTGTAAACTATTGATTTAAGTGGTGCATTGTCTGGACAGCAAAAGATTAAAATGTGCTGTCCAGAGATGACAGGATTAGAAATGTTATGGTAGAGTAATCTAGGTGCTGTAGAATTATAGCATAAATATAATAAATATAAAATTCACAAAATGTAGAGATTTTACTGCACTTTAAAGCTACTGAATCTTTAGACATTTATTATACATGGCACTGATTTCTATAAAGCATCAGACTGGGACTCACTAGTACCCTGCATTCCTTTCTCCTGTATTTCCTGCTTTAATGACTATTTATATAATATATTTGGAGCCTCGGGTTGGGAACCATTGCTCTGACAGATAAAGGCTGCCAGATATGTTAGCCTCTGAATAGGCCACCATTATGTGAGACACCCTGCAGTGTCACCTAATATAATTCGTGCCATAATGTTTGAAACCTGGGAGTGTTGGAGTGAAAGAAAATCTTATCTATTAGTTGGTGTTCTGGCATTAGAGCACTAAAGAGAGTTCTGTGTTTTTTTTCCCACAGAGAGCACTGCTTCAGATAATCCTTTTTTAGATGATGCTTTTATGGACTCTTTGTAAGTAAAGTTTTTTTTTTTAAAAATACACAAAGGCCCAAAAGCACTGTGGCAATGCACATCAGAATGCAGAGGGCAGCTGTGATTTACAGAGAAAAGAGACAGAAAAAGAGAGAGAAGTAGAGAAGAGAGGTAGAGAGGATCAGAAAAAGCCTCTTCCACCAGGCTGAAGCACACTTCCTGGTCTCAAAATGGGACTTATCCCTCTCTGCCCTGTTGTTTTGCCACATTTTGGTAGGTCCCTCCCTTTACTGAGAGGAGGAGACGGCATCTTACTTACATCAAATAACCTTTCTATATACACCTCCTCATTGACCTTTTCACGGAGCATGTCCTGAGAGTGGCGCATAAAGGTCACGTAGCCATCTGCCACGTCCATCCCAGGTTTCTGTGAAAACAGAGGCACAACACTGTCATGACTCAGCAGACGACTCCACACTGGAACACAACGGGTGCCACTGGACGGTTTTCAGAGAGGCAGCAACAGCATAAACTTATAAACATAAAACGGTGATGCTGCTGAACTTACAGGTACATCCACATATTTTGAGGCAGCTTTCACCTGAAATAAGAACAAAATGGGTCAGACACTACTTGAGAATGTTGGCATTATCGTTTGTGTTGCACTAGTTTGAGAACTATGAACATAGTTTTAACAAACCCTCCGTTTTCTAACAACAAATACCAGAGATCCTACAAATATCTTACACGTCCAAAGGTGCAAAAGGCAACAAATCTTATTTTAAGTGTTGGATAATTTGCAGAAAATTTGCACTTGGTCTCATTTACACAAATAAAAACACCTGTTGGATTTTTCCAGAAGTTAGCAATTGAGGACAGAGTCAGTTTCTTCAATTGACAAAACTAGAAGGAAGAATTGTGTGCTTTTTTTTTATCTTTCCTGAAGAAATTACTGCTGGTGCAGTGTTTGTCTTTATTCTTGATTGAAATTCCTGCCAGGTCTACTGCTAAAATTAGGTTTGTGGATAATTTGTTTGTAAACATTTTTTACTCAATCAAAAATACATTAGACACTGTTTCTGTTTAGATATGTCTCTTTCCAACATAGAGTCCATCACTTTGTGCATTTTCCCAAACAAATACTTCCCAAGTAGTTTTGCTAAACAGTCTTTCCTAGACTTTTAGTTTTTCTTGGCTTTGTGTTACGGTTTCTCTGCTTTCTCTCTTGCCGTCAGACCGTCAGTTCCCAAAACAACAGAAAAAAAAACTCTTAAAAGCTTGTGGGGTCCAAATAACCCCATCTAAATTCAACTGAACACTGAACAGCTTTTAATTTACTTGTATGGTGGCTTCATTACTTGTGAAATAATTTTCTGACTTGGTTCGCTACTTGATTTTCCACATTATGTTTGATGTATCCAGCTTAAAAACAACAACAACACTTAAAAAAAACCTAATAATTTTTGTTGTGCTTTACACTTCAGAGTAGGAAATAGTTTATTGACTACATGTTGGACATAACTTCTTGCATGTAATATGTGGTGTTTTTATCTTGCAAAATAAAATCAGGCGTTTATGTTTTCAATGTTATTCTTTGTGAGGAGTAAAACAGTTTGAAGTGTTGGAGATAGAGCCTCATCTCACCGTGAAAGAGAGGAAAGAAGAAAAAAGGGTTCCTTCATCATATCTGGAAATTTTGGCCAACACTCCCTCTAGAATAGCAACAAACTGACAAACAAAAAGAGAAGATTTACAAACATTTTTTTTCCAACTTTCTTAGTTTTTCTTTATGTCCACATTGTTTACAAAATAATAAATGAATTCTGTACCTTTGCAACCAGAAGTTGGATCATGTCCTTCACACTCTCCTCAATCAATTCATCTATCTGGGAGTGTAATTGTTTCTACAAAAAATAAAACACAAATAATAAAAAAATAATAATTAAAGTGGACTCAGAACACAGAACATGACTCTTCAACATCTCATGAATATATCAGTGGGAGGTTTTACCTCTTGACCCATTTCCATGGCACATAGTTTGGCTGATTGGTCCTTAGCGTCCACCATCACATTGAACATGGTGCATAAAGATGGAGAAATACGGAAGTCTGTGGACTTACTACTCTTTGTCAGCTTGGACTCAAATGCCATCCTGGTCCTGAAATGCAATGTACTTGATTAATATGCTGATGTGTATAACTCAGTGCCTTGCAAACATGTTTAAATCCCTTTAGCACTTTTCCATTCTGTCACATTAAAACCACAAACTTCTATTTCAAGTATTTTATATAGATTTTATGTGACCACAAATATACAATAAGAGTTACAACTGAATTGCTTAGAGCAAAGCATATTAATGTGTTAGAATGGCCCAGTCAAAGTCCAGACCTCATTGTGAACAAGAATCTATGGCAAGACTAGGGAACTGCTATTCACAGGTGCTCTCCAACCAATCTGCCTGAACTTTAGTGATTCTTACTGTGGTATTTTCTGTATTTCTTCATTTTCTATGCTTTTGTATCATCATCCTTCATATTTGTGTGTTTTTTTCTTTTTTTGGTGCCATTTGACTTTTTTGTCTGTGTCAGATTATAACTTCAGACATGGCTGAACAAACATAGGAAGTAATACTACCCTTAGAGAACTCCTGTGGCTTTAGCTCTCGGCACATTTCAGCAGTCAGTGTCAACTTGTTTGACTTTGGCTGTTTTTTTCACCACAGCTCAATTACGGTAAACTGTTCCTCAATCAAAGCAAGGTGTCTCATGGGATTATCTAAGATGAGGGAAAATCATCATTAGAGCTAATTTGCAAAGAAAGTGCTAAGCTAGTATCAGACCTACAGCAAAAGTTGATTTTACACAATCTTTGCAAAGAGAGATCAAATAGAAATGCCAAAATATTTCCAGAAATTATGCATAACTTTTGGTTTCACTTCATAGTTGTGAACTTTTTTGTTGTCCCATCCCATTAAATCCCAATAAAATTCACACTTTTGCTGTTAAATGAAAAAGCACATACAGTATTTATAAAGCATTGCAAGTCTTCTTACCTCTTGACGCAGTTCTCTATCATGTTGCTCGACATGAGCCTGATGCGGTTCTCGAGGTGTTTGGCAAACTCCTCCTCCGGCCAGTGCAAGTCTCTGATGAAAGTCTGAAGGGCGTCGAGCTTCCAGAAGAGATCCTCTGATGTCCCGGAGCCGTTACTGCCATCAAGCCAAACACACATCAGTCAGAAGGTAAAGGACGCGCTGCTGCAGCAAGCGGCTCTAAAACTGACAAGCGGAAGGGGATTTGTTGTGGCAGGTGCAGAGGAGGATGCTGTTCCTGTACATCCAAAGATTTTACTCTCACCATACACCGACTGCTCCATCCAGATGTCTACGTCACCTTCTGCTGGCTCAGATGTGTTTGGACAGTCAGTGTATGGGTGAAAAGGTGTGGGTAGGGTTTACGGCAACAAATCAATAACCACACTGTAGAGCATGATTATTGATTGATATATGAAGAGGTAACATGCAGGTAAAATCACTGCAGATACAGCCGCTGTTAACACTGTAAGACATAGAGGAAGGGAAATGTAGATGTGAGAGAGGGTAAGAAAATGTTCAGGGAAAAAAAAAGAAGTTGTACTTATCAGAGGCCCTCTCTCAACATCCATTACCCTGGACTATTGATGCCCCTGAAACAAACCATGCAGACCTTTCTGTTCTGGAGCAGAACTGATTGGGAATCAGGAAACGTTTTGAGGCGAGAGGGAGATGTGATAAAATGGAGAGGTTTGAACTCTCGGCTCAGAGCCTCTCTGCTATATCATCTCCAATCGATGGCTAGGTCACTTCATCCCAATCAGACCACTAGCAGATGGTAAAGGTCAGAGATGGACCTATGGCCATGTTGCTGAGCATTGCTGTTATGCTCCTCTGCATCCCAGATGTGCCCCTGTTTATGCTACAACCTGTCTTAACTGGCTGCAGTGGATAGTACTTTTTTTTAATTAAATACACATTTTAGTTGTATAAATTGTGCACCTGTTTAATTTTTACATAGCAGCCCATGAGCCATGTTGTAGCAGTCCTGAGGGGGAATGTCTGTGGATGTCATTTTAGAGGAGAAATGTTATTTGTAGAGTGGAGATTTAGACTTATTGTCTTTGGTATCTTTGTTTCTGCACTCATTGTAAATCCTGAATTTACAGCATCCTCCACATATAGACACATTACTAAAGATCTATAAAGAAACATAACCTTAAAAAATAATCTTTTGTTGCAGCTGATAAATGTAGAAAAGTCCAACCTTTGATTTGGGTCTATTTACTCAGCGGGCTAAAAATTCCCCCACAAAGAAACAGTTATTTTGTTTTGCTTAACAAAATAGATATTTGAAAAATACTTACAAAAATAACAAACAATCCCAACTGTTCATCTTGTCACAATACTGAGTTTAACTGTCCACCACGCAAAGAGAATTATTAGAAAGGTAAAACAAACACAAAAAATCAGAAGTCTGGCTTGATGGCAGTAAACTGTCAGGAAGGAAAAAATGAGTTTTTATTCTTTCACCACAAACTTAAAAATGTAAATTTTATGCTAGATTTACAGGTGAGGTATGTGCTTACATTAGGTGAGTTTGAGCTTTCTGGCAACAAACAGTGGAAAATAAGGGATGCTGGAAAGCAATTTAAATATTGTTTTCTCTGCCAGAGTACTGAAAATGACTCATCCCTGGGGTTTTCAACAGGATAATTATCCATAACACATGTGCAAATAAACACAGAATATTTTCACCAGATAAAAAAAAAATCACTTTTTATATCTCTACAAACATATCCTCATATTTTTTTTAAATCTCTGCAAACAAAATTTTTTTGGAATGAGCTGAGTGAAGACACTATGAGAGGGAATCTTTTCATCTATTGAGGAATGGTCAAATATCCTTCTGCATTCTCCAGCTTCATAAAATATTATAGGTGAAGAGTAAGCACCTTCTTTTTGGCACAAAATAGTTGTGCAGTGTCATTATCAATAACTATGGTATATATCACTTAATGTAAAAAAAATGCAACTCATAAAGAAATACTTTGCCCCCACTAAGTAAATGAGCTCAGATTCAGCATATGCAACTGCAATAAAAGATCAATTTCTTTTAAGGCCTAATTAATCGAAACCAAGTGTGGTAATTGTGGACAGTGCTGCACATCTACATGTTTCTTTTTGTTTTCGTCTTTATCTCCACACCTCAGCTCAGCAGCATGCATGTTGAGACAAATGAGAGCCTTGCAGCCTCTCATTTCAGGAAGAAGATTCCCATCTACTCTAACTCAGAGGTACCTTGGCATGAACATGAACTTTATCGAAAAGAACTGACATCAAGGAAAACAGGTTTAATTTTTCATTTTGTGAATTTGATGCATATTGAAATCGAGAGAAAAAAAAAGTCATCTTCATACCAAGTCGCTCTCTGCTTGCTCTACAAATCTAGAGTGAACTAGTTGAATACACACTCAGAGTCATATATAGCAGCCATCCATGACGGGGTTGAAAAGCTAGGCATTTGTGGAAGGTTAACTGATAGTCCTGCTACTGGCACTGGCAGATTTGGTACTTTGGGAATTTGGAGGTTCACATTTGGTAGATTCACATTGGGCAGATTACTTGTTAAACTCCTGCAGAAAAGACAGACAAAAAGAAACAAAAAAAAGAATCCATAACAGTGGTGTGAGAGCTTTAAAAAGCCATGTAACACTCATCATAAAAGTAAAATCTGAAAATAGGAGAAGGAAGAAAGTAGAACGCATAAACTAATATCAAAGAGACAATATACGGAAATACCCATGAGTCAAGAGAGCTGGACACAAACATGTGATGTAGTAAAAGTAAGAAAAAGAAAGGAAAAGTAAAAATATCTTATTTAATAATATTTGGCGTAAAGCGATAAAATGCAACATTTAACATGTTTAAGCCATGGCAAATAAATTATAACAGAAACAAAACAGACCGAAAAAGCACATATTATGAAGATTAGTTTACAGACAAAACAGAAATATTACATGTTGTTCTGATCCCAATGTGCTTGAAAAAAAAAGACTAATGGCACATGCATTAATCAAGAACTACTTCCAGAAATAAATAACCTATTTCTTTCAAAGAAAAAAAATAGGTTTTTCAGCCCACTCTTGGCTCATTTTTTAACAGTGAACCTAAAGGAAGTCAGAGCGAACATTATAGCTGCTCTTTGAGATTTTTCAGCCTCCACACGGTCATTCTGTTGTCTGAATATAAAAGCGTTGCATGTGCAAGCATCCTACAGCCTTGCAATAAAGACACAGGCTCCTTACTTAACAGGCTCCCAGGACTCCCTCTCAAAGCCCTTATGGATAGACTGTGCGATGGAGGACTCCATCAGATCCACATATCTAACCACCAGAGGAGCATACAGATCCTGGAGGTGTTTGTGGAACTTTCCATTGCACAGATAATCTAAGACGGGGGAAATAAGATGCAACATAAGAGTATTAGGACCTTAAATTCAGATAAAAGTGTCTAAAGATAAATGCGCAAAGGCTGGAGCTCACAGTCTGTCCGTAGGAAATCATTGAGGAGTTGGAAAAGAGGAAAGCTGTCCCAGCTCTCAGGTGACTGGATCTCCAGGGCAGCATCCATGTCGATGCCATAGAGGGCCAGGAAGTTTTCAGCGTGCTCCACCATAAGGTCTGTCCACCATGCAAATGCCTAGAGACACAGCAGAAGGATGAAAAACATGGTGAATACAGCCTCTGAACGAGCTACAGGAGGAGGAACAAAGGTTCTCAAGTGAAAACGCCAGAGGTGTGTTAAAGTATATGTGTATTCTCTGATTAAACTTGACATCACTGGGATTTCATTGAGCTTCCTTGCTTAGACCTGACACTTCTTTCACCTCTCTTCTTCAAATATGAAACTAAATCCAGCAGCTGGTTTGCTCAGCATAACATGGTTGTTCACTGTCAGCTCAGCTAACTTCTCCAGTTTTTATTGAACTTTTGTTAAGCTTAAATCTGGAAATCTGGAAGCCCTTTAAATCATGTTTCTGTTTAGTCATCTAGTAAAAGTTAGAGAAATATTTTTAACTAAATGGGAAATAACTTTACTATTAAAATTAATATTAGAAGCCAATTCTTAAATAAAGTGTCCACTTGTTCTCTCAAAAATACTTAAACAATGTGTTAAATACAATGCAAATCTTTAAAATTTAAAGGTGCCACTTGGTGCGCACTGACCAGCACCAATGTTTTTTATTTCTGAAGTAGACCCAAAATGCATTGGTTTGAGGCTTTCAAGCAAATTTGGGAATGTGTGGATACCTATTTTTGTACTTAATTGAACATAGAAAAAAACACAGCTTTTATCTCAATATTAGCAAAGACCCTTACATAGCTGTGTGTCTATCAACAGTAAACATTGTCAAGTCTTATTTTCACTTATGCCAATGTTCTGGTTTTAGCAAATAAGCAACTGGAAACATATTAGCCAAAAGTAGTTTACGCTTTATACGCAAGGTTACCAGCAGGTATTGCAAGTATTGACTAAAATACTATCACTAACTAAATGGCTAACAATATAAAGTTAAATACAACAAACAATGTGTACTTCTAAAGAAAAGCAATCTTTTAAAATAAGTGGTTTCATGCCATGCTAGTCTTAGCCAGCTGTTCTCAGTGTTTTAAGTCTTAAAAGGCGCTAATAACAGTATGCAGCTAGGTTGGTGTAATTTATTTTACATCTTACTGCATGAAAACCTTGCTTATTAAACCCTCATTCAATCTGTTGGTTTATGTGTGGTATATTGAGAACGCTTGTCATTGCATATTGCATGAGTAATTCCAACATAACTGGTAGGAATTTATTGATGCAAAAATACTTGACAGATTTGCAAAGTTGTGTTGCATGAACAGTGCTTTGCAAAAGTATAAACACCACTTGAACACATTTAGTCATAATATAACCTCACACTTATCAAGATTTTTCAAAATTGCCATTCACAAAGTAGTACAAACCTGATTAGTGGAAGGAAAGACACATGTTGTGTAACATTTGCTTTATATAAAGCTATGAAGAGGTTTGGGTAGAGCCTGTAAGTCTTTTAGGGTCTTGACAGTTTGACATTTCCCCTCATTCTCCTTCACAAAATAACTCAATCTCGGGCAGATCAACAAAGAGCTATTTTTCAAGCCTTGCAACATATTCTTTACCTGGAGTTAGGTCTGGACTTTATCTGGGGCATTGTAACACTTAGCTTGAAGCAAAATTTGTATGAGGACCTCATACAAATTTTGTATTTCTGTCAAGAGTGACTTTTGTCTTGCCACTTAATCAAAATAAGATTTGTAAACAGCTGGAGGTTGCATGTTATTCTGCAACCTCAAGCAAGAACACAACCTTGTGTTGTTTTTATGACTTTGTATTTTGGAGTGTTTATAATATAAAGCACTTTCAACTGCTTTGTTGCTTAAGTGCTATACAAATTAATTTGACTGATTTGATAGAATATTGCACATTAACAGCTGTTTTTAGTTTCACCAGAGTTACCACTCTTGCCTGCTTTCTGATTCATGCTACTCTTGCCCAGCCTGTAAGCATATGCAGATGACCATGGCTTGATAGGTTAGCAGAAGTGCCATAAACAGTGTTAAAAGCTTGGGATGCTGTTTTATAATCTAATCCTGGTGTACACAAGTTTATCGCTGACAATTGAATCGAGTAAGTATTGAGTATTGAGGTAACGTCTGAGTACAATTTGTTACTCTGGATTTTTTTGAGTTGTATCATAGTAAAATGGCACTGAATACAAATGGATGCCCTTTCAGATTAATAGTAAAAACATTAGAGAACCATGTATCTTTTCCCCTCCACTTCACAGTCATGTCCAACTTTTTCTGGATCTGTCACAGAGTGACAGTAAAATAAGTTGAAGTTTGTGGTTTTAATGTGACAAAATGTCACAATGTTCAACAGGTATGACTACCTGTGCAAAGGACTGTATGTATCTTATCTTCAGGCTTCTATGTATCAAAGGCAAAAGTGCTTATCTCATGCAAACGTGGATCTCTCTGCATGCTTTTCTCTGAAGCTAAAAAAATGAGGAGGTCCACCATTCACATCAGCAACAATCTCACAACCCACTAGATGTGAATGTGACTCATGCACATCTTTATATATAGGCACACCTAAGACTGCAGCCCACAGCATGTCTCCACTTGAAGAATGGCTTTTCCAATTAGTTAAGTAAAGTCTTTGAGATTCAGATGACAATTTTCTGGCATGGTCAGAATCTCCTCACCCTTTGACAGTAATTGCTTAGCTGGCAGTCTTGGTTTATTTGCTTATCATTCAGGATAACATGTTGCCAAATTCAGAAGCTTAATCCTTTCAAATTGTTCTGCATGCTTTACTTTTAACATCTCACTGTAAAGGTAAAATGACCACCTGGAATAACAATGGCAGACAGACCCACTTACCCACCAACTTACCTGCCCATTCCTAGAATTAAAAAAAAGCATGAAAGCTCTATTGTTAGAAATAAAAAAAGGCAGCAAACAAGCCTTTCTCCACCACAGTCAAGGAAAAATACTCTCATGAAAGTTGAATGAGAGGATGGTCAAATTTTTGTTAGGTTAGGGAGAGAAAAACGCTGAAAGGTAGTGTAGCCTCCAGCCTTTGATAGTGGTTGAGAGACGCAAACAGGACTCTGAGAAGTCTATGTCATACTGAGAGTTCAGGCACAAGGACTGCAATCCTGTATCAGTCAAACAGTGTTAAAGGACCAGTCCAGAGGGGGGTTGTACTGATGCTGAGGGGGTACGATATGTGGAATCATCTGCTTTGACATGCACAGAGCATTATGGGGGAGGGGCTCTCATTCAGCTTGGCTACATACCTCTTTTCCCTGCTCGGACAGTCACCAATCATTAGACAGTAAAAACACAGGAAGATGTACAGGACAATAATGTACTTTGAGTCATTTGTTTGAAAAGGTTTTATATGTTAAGAACAGAGCAGAAAGGGATGGAGGAGGAGAAGCTGGAAAAGAAATGCTTGAACAAGTGCGGACTGTGAAATCAATTGTCAGATGGAGAGGGAACAAATGTTCACGGTGGATCAAACTTCAAAGGTTCATATGGAGCATACTTTGGGAAATTTTCTGGTTTGGCATGCTTGGAGAAAAAGGAAACCTCTTTATGGCCTGATGAGCATGCTTAATGATCACAATCATGTTGTGAAAGCTAATGTGCTTCTAGTTTTTAGATTTTTATACAAGCTTGCTCTCTTATCTTTGCCTTAAAACCCACCCAGAGCTACAGCAGCTATGAGTTCAATCTCTGCCTGAAACGTGCCTCTTGCCATAGTGGCTCATGCCATACAAGGGGGTTGTGATGGGGACTGAAGAGGAGAAAGAAATATAAATACTGTACCGATTGATCTCCAGAACTTGTGACTGCCGCCTGTCAAGCATATTCAGAGAGATACAATAAATCTGCTTTATCTGCATATTCTAATACCATACTGGTTCACCTGCAGAGCTACACAGCTTCACATAGTCATGCTGTTCTCTAGCAGAATATTTTAGAGGAAAAAGTTGAACAATAATAGAGCTTATTCAATGTTTTAAAGCAATAATATTTATCTTATACTTAAAATTTACATTGAGAAATACTGCAATTTCTAATTAACTGTGTATTTTTCAAATATTTTTGCTTGTCAGATTAAAACTACCTCTAGTAAAAACGAACTAATATGCTGATCTTTATTGTATATAATTTGTGGAAATATAACCAGTGTTTATAATGAACATGGACAAAGCATGTGCAACTCAAATGCAACAATTTGTCATTCTACAGCCATCATCTGGTAAGACGGGCCCACAAATTTAAGTTTGTTCTCAGAAGTACTCATTTATTAAATATATTTAGTTTTAATCAAATCCTCACAGCATAATATTAGTAGCCTAAATCCTCACCACCAAAAATACAAAAGGTAACAAATATTTCTGAAAACCTGGAACATAAAGAGATCAAATCTAAAAATGTGTTTTTACAGACAGATTGATAAACAAAAAGCTTGATAAAAGGTCTGTAAACATTTTTTTTATCCGCAAATTAGGCTGCATCAGAGTTTGAGAACCATTAATTTAAATGATTTTAGGAGTCTAAACAAGACACAATCTTAAACAAAAAGTATAATTTATTCTTACTTAATACTTCTTTGGATAAAAATATGCTTAGTATTAATAATTATATCTTTTTTCTTTAAAAAGATACCGTAAAGAGCTAGAGCACTATAATTGGCATATTCAAAAGCAAATATATATATATTTTTGTTAATTTTTTTATCAGCTACAATAATTACTGAGTAGCTATATATATATATATATATATATATATATATATATATATATATATATATATATATATATATATATATATATATATATATATATATGACTAATCTACAGTACATCTAAACTTAAGCTATGATTTTTTTAGTCTTATTCTGTCAATGCTAATTAAAGTTTTCCTCTATTAAATTCATGCAGGATTTTTTTTTTTTTTGCTACCCATAGATGAAAGCAGCTTTATTTATAGCTGGCTGACTATTATGACACTAACTCTCTGAAGTGGGACGAGTGGGATAAGAGTGAGGAGTAAAGAGGGGGAAGTGCTTTGAGAAGAGGAGGAGGAGGAGAGGGTTCTCACTCACCTCCGCATGGTGTTCCTGGTTCTGCTGGAGGACCTCTATGACTAACTCCGCCAGGCGAATTGTTTCCTCCAGCTTTTTGGCAGGCGTGACTAAGCGGCCTGCGTTTTCTGAGACAAAAGGATGAGGGTGAGGGATGAGCGGTTAGTCAAGCAAAGAGAAGCATTCCAAGGGGGGTTTTATGACTATATGGGATCATTTTTTTCCCTTTATTTTATTCAATTTAGCAAAAAGCATAAACACAGTGTTTACACTGTGATGTTTACCCACTTATATCCCTTAAAGCAAGTAATGTATAGATTTTTTCATTTTACAGCACCCTAAACCCCTATTGTCTCCCCTAGTGAAGATGTGTGAAAAGCCTTAAACTATATTGTGATAAAGCAGCATAATCTCACACTAAATTTTGAAAAAAAAAATCTTACTTTTATATGTTGTAAGTTTATTTGTTCGAGGGAAAAATGTTTTTTTTTTTATGAAGATAACCAGTGCAATACTTATTGATACCCAGACAGGTCTTATGAAATTAATATTTTAAAGTATGTTTTACATTTTTTTCTCTGATAACTATGAAACTTCATGTTTTCTGGTTTACAGATATGGCACAAATCCCATTTGTCCTAGCTCCACATCAAAACAAGAAGGATAAAATATGTCATTTAAAAAAGTAGATTTTCTGTACTTGGTAGCTTTTAAAAGAAAGTACAAGATGACAAACTTCCCTGCAAGAGAGATTTGTAGTGCACTGCTACAGTAAAAAGTGGCACTCCAGGGTCACAAAGTCAGTACAAAAGCCATTATATATGATCTACAATATATGGTGCCTACTAAACTCTACTGGGACTTTAACTGGAATTGTGTGCTGGAGTCAGATTAAACCTTGACTGAGCTTTTGGCATCAAACACTCAAAGGTGGGCCTGGTGAGACTCAGAGAACAAGTCATAAATACCTGGAAAAGATCATCACGTCTTTCGTTAAGTACGGTGGATGATCTGTGTTGCTACGGGGCTGTTTCAGTTCCACAAGTTTTGAGAACCTAGTTAGAGTGCTACTTGAAATCGTAGATTTCACCTAACAGTATTTTGTTGGGTCTTTAGTAGCATAATGGTCTAATCAAATACAAACATAGTTCACCAGACACAGACTGAATTACCAAAACTGTACAGAGATCCTGAGCCATGGGCTGAAGAGAAAACAGCATAAAGCAAAACCCAGGAAAAAGGGTGACCTGAAGATTTTGTGCAAAGAGGAATGGATTTTGTATCCTCTAAACTTGCGAAATCTTAAGAGAGAAGACAAAACACTGCCTTAGTAGCAGGAGGGGCTGGCAAGAAAGTAATAAAAACAGAGGTGTGAATTAGTGCGGCACCAGTGTTTGGTAAAATATATATTTCTTCCGACTGATTTTTTTTCAACTCAGAGTGAATGTCTTCCCATTTTAATGTGTGATTATGCTACTGCAATAAGAGCTTTTAAAACATCTTTACCAAGGGTACCAGCAAGTGTGGGATGCATGACATGGAGCAACAAAGCTGATGTGTTTGCAGGATAGTCAGAGTTATGTTGCAAGAGTATCAGACAAAAGAATAGTGGCACTGAGATGGAGGTGCAATGTGGCATCAAAAACATGCATTTTGTGAACAGGTTTAGAATAAGCCATTTGTATAAGGAGCTGTCGCACGGCTTACTTGAAAATACTCCATAAACACACTGTAAAAATGTTTCAGTACTCATAGAAGTTATCCATCAAGTAAAACAGGGTTTTTAGGCCAACATGTTCTACGCTAAATCTGTGAAATGTAAGGAACGGAATGCTTACTACGAATAATTACTGGAGTCGCTGTGACTGAAATGACATGGAAATAATAACATATATTTCTTTATAAACTTGAAAGCTTTTAAATAACTTTTATAGCTTTTTATTATTTTGTATCATTGCCCTTTTCTAATTGTTGCTGAATGTTATCCGATTTTGAGACTTTGGATTATTCTTCTTAACCTTAGTTTAAAATCCTGTAGCTGATTTAAATTGCTGCTCTTAGTTGCTTGATGAGGTTACTTCAGAGCTGTTTAACCAGTATTTTTACAGTGTGCTGGTGCTGGATTTGACAACAAATTAATGTTTCTTTGTGTTTAATTTTTTTATGTATCCCTTAGCTTATCAACCAGTAATCTTCAAAACACTTGAAGAAGGCACAAAATTGATGCACCTTTATTGGCAACATAGTCTAAAAAGACGGGTACACGTCGTGAAATGGAGTTTTAAAACAGCATAACAATGTTTGCTCAAATGGGTACAATTTCAACATGGGACTGGATGGTAACAGAAATCTTAAATCAAAAGCACATAAATGTGTAACTACATAAAACAGGAAGAGTTTTGTTGTAACAGTTTATTGGCTTGGGTCTGTGTATTACAGAGCTGTTGCTTGTTCTGAGATGCAGTTAAACCCAAAGCTAATTATTTCTGTGGTGGCTCTAGGTTTAAAGCAACTTTTTAATTTATCCAACATGTTCCTTCTGACTCAAAGTAATATTAATGTTATAGATTAGCCTAGCCAGAGTGGAAGGAGCTAGAGATTAGAGTGTTGGCAAAAGTTGTTGCAGTCTCTAAGACTTGGAGCTCATCATCAAATATAATAGTCAAAACACCAGAAGAAACATAAAAAAAGCTGGTAAATTTAAGATTATGTTTTTTATTTTCTGCTTTATTGTCAGTAAATATTTAAATCAATAATTTAGAGAAAGGTATAAATCATTTTTATCATGCCATTTTAAAAGTCAAATTTAGATATTTGCCTAACCGTTCATATGTTGTTCCTATACTTATTTTATAGAAGGAATGTTTTCCTCTCTCCATTCCTCCCTCTTCGACATGCATACACCTACACATATAATGTAGGGTTGTACGTATTTCCAAATTCCAGAAATGGCAGCGTATTTTTCTGCCAACTGCTGAGTATCCTTCCCCAGGGCATTTCAGCTTTTAGACTGGAAAAGCTGAAGATCAAACAGCAACCAATCTATTTACTGAGCCACAGGCATTTTAAGATAACTGACAAAAGTGATAATTATCTGCAAATGGTTGGATGTTATATGTGTTTTATTTTTAAATGTAGGTCTCACTTGAGCATGAGACAAATGGCTGCAGTGTGCGAGATAAACTTTGCTGAAGTTAGGTTGAAAATGTAATGAAACCATCTCAAGGCCTGGAGCAAGGTTTTATTTGCTTATATTGAGAATAACAGCTAATCTTTTACTACTTCTAAGTCACCAGCACATTTGACTTTAAAATATGACCAGAGTATTATATCATCTGAAAACTATTTGTATTGTATTTTTTTCAGATTTGCATTGAGAAAATGTATTGGAGATTGTATATAGTAAGACCTTTATTGAAAGTTTGTATTATGTTATGATTTTCATGGTTTCTCAAAATGATACCAAAATATCCATGTATTACTTTTGCTATAATCTGCATCTGTAACCAAGATGCAGTTTATGAGAACAGGTTATGTGTCTTGGAAAGGTTCAGGCTTGAAATATAAAGTAGTACAATCACCATATTTGCTTGATACATACTAAAGCATACTAATGTTCGGATATTGTGAAGTACTACAAGAATGATGTGCTACAGATGAATGATTTGTCGACAAAGTGCTTCACTATTTCATTAAATATTTTACATGATTTGCATTACATTCAGAAATGTTTTGATCTTATAGGGAGGTATGTGATGAACCAACTCAAAACACATGTTTACCTATTCCTCTTCTCAAAGGATCTCAAGTTCAGTCAGATTGGAGCCACAGATTCCCAAACTGGACTTAGATCTAGACTTTGACTAGACCAATAGTGCCCAAAGTCGGTCCTCAAGGGCCGGCTTCCTGCATGTTTTAGTTCTCTCCCTGGTTTAGCGCACCTGAATCAAATGATGTCTCATTAGAAGGTCTAAGAAGAACATTGACCTGCTGAATAGGTTGTTACTACCACCAGGGAGAGAACTAAACCATGCAGGATGCCGGCCCTCGCGGAAACGACTTTGGACTAGACCTTTCTCACAGTTGAATCTATTCTGACTTAAGCTGTCCTGTTTTCAAACTGGCAGTATTTTATAACTCAGCTAGATCGATAACCTACAGGCATTCTCAAGTCTTTAGCAGCTTGTAACTTCTTCGTGTTCAAGGACTCCTCTGTAATTAGTTTCTCCCATCAACTACTATCTTTCTATCAACTCTAGTTCCCATGACCTCCTTTAATAATCGCTTTATTCCTACTTTGACAAATCGCTATTGTGTCAAAATAGTCTCCAAAGTAGCTGTGAAACTCAACAGCTGCTCCAAAAATAATATCTGTCTTTGAAAAATGCCTCTTAGTATAGCTGAACAGCCAAGATTTGCAGTTTTGGAAGACTTTCAATCTCTTGATGATGGACTAAAAAGTTGCTTTAAACTTTTTTATAACTTTATTCCCAACCCACTGAACTACATTTACTAACTAGCTGACTCCTTAGGCAACTAGTCACATTGATTGTAATTTGGTGGGATCAGAGAAAGAGGGCTGAATACAAAAGAGTGCCACACTTTTCAGATATTAATTTGTAAGAAAAAATGTTGAAAAACATGTATCATTACCTACCGCAATTATAAACTACTATGCGTTGGTTTATCACATAGAATACATTGGGAATTCTTTGTTTTTCATGTGATAAAATAGTAAAAGGTTCATGTGGAATGAAAATATATGTCTAAGAGAAGGGATTGTGTGTCTGTATTTGTGTGCATTGTAGCTAAACCACAAGCTAAACGTAGCATCACCTGGATCCTTCTGATCCTTTTGACCTTTCTCAACTTCGGCAAGAAAAAAAGGGGAGAGAAAAGATAAAAAGCAGATGTTTAGAGTCAGTACATCTCTGTGATTAGTTTCACGGTACTTTGGGACTCAGAGGTGTTGTTCTGCTCGGGTGGTTTCAGCTGCAGGAGGTGAGATTTCTGAGACGGACAGACATCACACAGTTAAAAATAAATATAAAAAATAGAAACACAGAAAGCCTGTGGAAAACAGGAAATTAAAAAAAGTGGCAATATGTTTGTTAAACAGACAAAGCGTGAACTATTGTAAACAGACAGGACACATGTAAAAGTACTGTGATCACAGACAGGACACTTAAAGCGACTTGATATGATTGAAGTTAAGTTAAGATAAAAGTGAAGCTCTTGAATCCACACACTGGACTGTATTCCCCATTCGAAAGCTCAGTCGACAGACACTCCTTCACTATAGCTGGTGCCACCGAGAGGAAATAAAAAAAGAAGCCTACCTGTTTGGCAAAAGCACTGACATGATCAGACCAAATGACTGCAGGAGATAACAATGTAAGCAGTCTAAAAATGCATTCAAGTCAAAGGAATGGGCGTCCAACCAAAAGAAAGAAGCTATACAGACCAGACTGCTCATTCATTTCCATCACAAACAGACGGTGCCTAAAAGAGGACCCCCGACCGATTCAGCGCGGCACTTCACAGATTTCTGGACTGGTGTGCTCTCCACTCACTCCGACACATAAAGGCACAGATAAAAGCAAGCATGGCGGGAGTAGCAGCATCTTTGAAGGAGAAGAGGAGGCCGTAGAGGGATGAAAGAGCGGGGAGAGGATGATCAGGGTACTCACGGATGGTTAAATCCATCACTTGAGAGGCCAAGCAGAAGACAGGGTGCTCATACATTTCCCTCTTTTTCCCTATAAAAAACAGGATTGTAGCATGCAAGAAGCTAGGGTCAGAAGTGGGAGGGCTGGAGTTCAGAAGCCAATGGGAGGAGGGCTGTCCAGGTGAAACTGGCATTGTGCTGGGCAGCAAGCCCAGCAGTTAAATGAAACATCTGGTTTATTTTGAGCCAGGCGTCTCACAAGGAAAGGAGGGGAAGTAAATTCTCACAGCATGAAAAGATAGTAAGGATTGAAGCCTTAGTATCTTTAGCACCCTGGGGGATTTCTTTCAAGGCACAAACAATGTTAAAGTTTGACTTTTTATGTGTAAGTCAAATGTTTGACATGGGAAGAGACTGTAAGTCACCACTGTGCAAAAGTCTTAATTTGTCCTTTCTGCTTGTACATTTAATTTTCAAAAGGCTACAGTTTGCTTTTATGTGTAAAAAGGTATTTCTCACTTTACACATTTTCTCCATTTTTGCATATCAGATTATCAAACAAATTTCACATAGGTGAATAAGCAAATGTGAGTATCAGATAAAAAGGTAATTTTAGTAAATAAAAAAAGTAGACTACCAATATTCGTGGGAGTTACTAACCACATGAAATCCATAGAAAAATTTGGATAAACTTCTGGAAAACTTGAAGAACTACAGTTGAACAAGACTTCTATATATAACAAGAAAGCCAGTTTCTTTGGTAGGAGCATATAAAGAAATGAGGGGTGACATAATTTTTGCACAGCACTGATA
Organism: Xiphophorus maculatus; assembly: GCF_002775205.1. Lineage (NCBI taxonomy): Eukaryota > Metazoa > Chordata > Actinopteri > Cyprinodontiformes > Poeciliidae > Xiphophorus > Xiphophorus maculatus. The sequence goes on from NC_036462.1 coordinate 17,093,921, forward strand.
AATTAAGCCTTAATGTTGTCTTTCTTCATAATAGCTCATGCCAATAAAGAAAGGTCACATTGTTATGTCTCAAAGCACATGCAGGTGGGTGATGCTGGTTTGGATAATGTTGTTCAAATGTTTGTAAACCCCTCATAAGTGTGTACATTTCTGCTTACATTTGACTTAACACATTCAGAGTTTATACTTCAATAATTAAACTGAATATTCTAATTAAGAGATATTGTCCAGTTTTATATTTCTAAGAATGGCAAATAGAAAATCCAGATAATTTATGTATTTTTGGAAAACTCCTGCAGGGCTGACAAACTCTGAAACCACCACTTTCTCTGCAATCCCAGCATTTCTTTTAAATAAGCTAAATAAAACATGTTGTTGTAGGTATTTAAAGCAATATCTGTGGAAGAAGAGAGAAAAGCATAGCAGACAGCAAAGGACAGAGAGCAGAAGATTGTGATCTTAAGCAGGATCATTGAACAAAGATGAAGGGGGGGAGGGACGCAAAATCAGCTTGAGGAATCATAGATATTAAGAGAGAAAGTGGGAGAGATGGGGAAGATGCATCGACTGGGAACTGGGAGTCAGAGTGGACACTAAGTCAAGCTGAGATACTGGTCCAGCCATCTAATATCAGGTTAGAATACTCAAGGCACAATGAGAAATCAGCACATCAACAGATTTCAGGGCTTTGGATTTGAATGCATTTTTACTCACACACCTCTACACAAAAGCCAACTTGACCTACAGAACAGCACAGAGCTAAAGAAGGCCTGAAACAAAGGAGAGAGTTATTGAATGGAGAGACAGAAAGTGATGGCACACTATTAAATAAAAATCATCAGCGTGCCATGAATCATTTGGGATATGGACTCAAAATGGCCATATATCAAGTGAATTCAACAAGTGTAAATAATATAGCTAGCAGTGACAGGAGGGTCTCAAACTGTAGTAAGAAAAAGGAAGATGAAGGGAATTAAACCATGTGTGTTCATTGTGTTTTTCTACTTTCTACTTCGTTTTCTCCAAAAGCCACTATGCTTTTCTCAAATATATTTTTTCTGGTTACCTTCAATTTTAGCATAGTCTTTGATCCGCTGGTAGTTGAGCTGAGCAGCCTGCTCCAAATTTTTGCGAATCACTCCTTTAACTTCTTCAGGTGGAACTGGAGTCACGATATCCTTCATCAGAACCTAAATGAGAAAGCAAATATTCAGCCCAGATACATCAATTACATAATAATTGTTATTTCTCTGTTATATGGTGATTTTTGTGTATCTACAAACCCTCTCCAGCAAAGACAAAGTGGCTTTCAGCGCACCCTCTGGACGACCAAAGGGGAAAAAATATCTGCAAGGCAAGACCAAATGTTTAATGAGAGAACAAAAAGCATGTGTAGGTATTGTTCAATTGCTGAACGATTAGTCACCTGAAATGTACAATGTGGTTCTCCAAAATGACGCGCAACTTTTCTTTAATGTCCTCAAAGCGCTCCTTCTCATCCACTTTCACTGTACTCAGTCCGTCCGGCCTGTGAGGATCACACCCATCCACTTTTACCCAGCTGAAGTCCTTAAGATGTTCCACTGATTAAGCATACTCTCATCTGACTTTAGTGATATGAAACTCTGGTAGACCACTACCAGCTCTCTAAAAGCCAACAGCAAAGCCTTTTGAGATGACTTTTCTCTCCAATCTCACCTTTTTTCGCTCTGAAAGGACTTCTTTCTTTGCTTAAACTTGAATATGCATGCTCGCCTAGCAGCAGCCTGAGGATCTGGGCTTTGGGCGATCTGTGGGGAAACCAGAGCCTCGTAGCCCAGCGGCCCCCAGTAACTGCTGCCCTCTCTGACTTTTACGGACGCATGGGAGGATGAATAATATGGACAGTGAGAGACTATGCAACAAAGGACAGAGAAGAAAGGAAAAACAAAGAAAATGGTAGAAAACAAGAATATATGTAGACACAAAATTGATAACATAAAATACATAAAATAAACAAAATAACTTAAATATAAGCAAACTTAAAGATGACAAAAAATATACTAGAGGAAAAAAAGGTGAAGGTTCATCTCCGCTCATGTAGAGTAGCACCCCTCTCCCCAGCTGTTGCTGTGTTTTGTGAGAAACTAACTGTTCTCCTTAAAACATTTTGTTGTTTGAAGAAAAAAACACAGATAGTAAAAGTTTTTATATCAAAGGGGCTTTGATATCAAAAGCCCCTTTTTGAAAGGGGGAAAAAAATAACTAGTTAGCATTTACTTTTGAGTTAAAGCAACTAATCATCTGATATATTTTTTCTGTGCTGTCATTTTGAAATTTTAATATAATACTTGGAAAACTTTTTTTTTTGTCAGATCACGAGAAGGAAATAAGTTCAAGGATTTATTTCTGTTGTTTTCTTCTTTTCTGACTTGATTCTAAAACATAAGAGGTTATACCAAAAGATTTAAGAGGCTGAGTAATTCAGCTGACCCAAAATCAGGATAGGTATTTGAAAGGATATGTTGATGAAATCCAAGCGGTGTGCATTGGCAGACACAGGTGGAGGTCCAAACTCTTTAGTCTGACTTTTTCTGTTTATCCAAACTAATATTTCTGAATGTTGGCAGGTAAGATATTGACTGGAGATAGAGAAGCCCATTCATAAAACTCTACCTTCTCCTACAAAATACATTTGCATAATGAATAGTTCTATTTGAAACAAATGTGTTTCCAATATAGAAAGTACATATTTGGTTCATGATCCAGGAATCCAAAACCAGATTTGCTCAATTAAGCAAAAATATAATTCCAAGTTTTCATTTGGAAATACAAGAAAACCTTCCTTTTTTTAAATGCCAAACTTGGTAAATGTGGCTTCGAGGTCAAAAGAAGAGTGCACACCTGTTCCCATGGACATGGGATGCACAAAAAGCAAAGCTGTAGTGCAGAAGAGTGGGGTCGATAATAGCCCCGTTTTCTGCCCGTTCCAGGAGATCGCGTAGGTAACAGAGATGTCGGTGACAACCTCGAACTCCGTTCCTTGCACAGTATTCATCCAGGACAAACACTTGCCCCGGGCTGAACCATCCCTGCAAAACACACAAGCATGTGGAGACTAAAAGACTACACAGCAGCAAACTTTCCCCCCCATTGTCATGTAAGCATGATACCTGACAGAGAGTCACTCACCAAGCAGCAGAAGGTGTCATTGAGCCTGTGGTCCAGTGTGAGCCGCTGCAACATCTCAAAAAGCGAGGCGTGGTCATAGCTACAGGGGTTAGCGGAGATAAACTCATCCATGCCATGTTTCTGAGCTCTGTCAGCGTCTATCCAGCCAAACGGCACAAGGAAAAACACACGGTTCAGAGGAGATGACGTCAGTGAGGTGAAGGAAAACAGCAACACGTCAGTACAACTCTACAAGACTGTTCAGCTACTTCTAAGGGCAAATTATAACAATTACAGCTTACATTGTCAACTTGCATTGTGTTGGACAGCGTAAAGAGTGCATTAATGCCTACAATTTTTCTATTAGTGGATAAACCTATCAATCTGAAGCTAAGCTCAAAGGGATGGTGCTTCGACTATTTGTGCATGCATGCTGCTTTGTTACATTGCCTCTTGTTTTATAGAAGAAAGAAATCATTTAAGATTTAAAAGATGTTTGAAGAAATACTGGATGAAATTTAATAAACAATTTGTCTGTATGCATTCAATAGATTCTGCCATTCTCAAAGGTTGCCACCCAGGTCCTGACAAAAATGTGTGCTAGTGAAAAAAACCTCAACAAAAAGCCAGAAAGACCAATTATTTTAAGTTGTGGTATAACCAGAGAAACATTACAAGAGCAATATTTTTAAGATTTCTACAAATCTAAAATTTGTTGTTTGTTCTGCGTAATTAATTCATAAACTTGTCTTGCTGTTTTCAAGAGAAACATACACATTTTTAAAAATTGTTAGAAAAGGAAAAAAAGACCACTAAAACATTAAGCTTGGTTTGTGAAACCTAATAAATACAAAAACATTTTGAGATTGATATGTGCTAAAAAAAAAAGAAAAAAAAAGATTATTTTTTCAAAGTTTAAATGCTCCCTGAAAATTTCCACATTTTGGCACCTTCCAATCACAATCTTTTATGTACTGAAATGTATGCGAAAAGTCAACACAAGAGAGCACACAATTGTGAACTAGAACCAAAAATAAAAAGAAATGGGTTTCAAAGTTTTTACAAATATCTGAAAGTTAGGTTGAGTAAATTGGATGCAGCTTAATCCCAGTATAAATATAACTGTTCTGTGAAGATCTCTGAGATAAGTTAAAGAACATTAGTGAAGAAACAGCATCATGAAAACCAAGTAAAACAGCAGACAGATCAGATGTAACGTTCTGAAGATGTTTAAAGCTAAATTAACCCTTTGAACATATCATCAACTAAGTCCGTCATCATAAAAAGAAACATTATTGCACGGCTACAAACCTACCAAGACATGGCCATCCACCTAAACTAACAGACTGTGCAAGGAGAATCAGATCGTTAATCAGAGAAACAGTAAAAAATGTGTCGATATGATATGATAACTCCCTATCACATTTCTAGCATTTATGAAAGACAAGAAAGCCATTGTTGGAGAACAAGCTCAAGACGTCTTGTTTAAAATTTGCCACACAGTATGTAGGGGCACATCACAGACGTGAGATAATTGGCTCTGGTCAAGACTTATTTTTTTCTGGCTAACATACAAATGCAAGGTGAGGCGGAAAACTGACGCATCACATCACCCTGAACATACTGACCCTACAGTGAAACATGGTGGTGGCTGCATCACGCCTTAAGAATGCTTTTATTCTGCAAGGACAGGGAAGCTGTTCACACTTGATGAGATGAATGGAGCTAAATAAGTTCAAACAGAACAACTACCCTAAACATACAACCAGAAACACTTGTCAGAATGGCCTAGTCAAAGTCCACGTAAAAATGTAATTCAAAATCCACAGTAAAGCTTGTACAATAATGTTCTCAATTCAGTCTGATTGAGTTTTCTATACTTTGCAGACAAAATGGGCAAAAATCAGTTCAAGATGTGCAAAACTGAGATAAACTCCAAGAGACAACAAGCTAACCAGATATAAGTACAGCATAGGATGGTTCAGCATAGTAGTGACTCCATGAACCTGAATACATATAAGACAAATTTTACTTACTTTCCACTTGACAATCATGCACTACCTCATTACATTACACAAAATCAAAAGAAAATTCATTGAAGTTTGTGGCAAAATGTGAAAAGTTCAAGGAGTGTGAATACTTTTGCAAAGCATTGCAACTCAGTAAATTTGGAGAAATTAGCCACTGGTGGGTTTGTTTGCACACTGCATTTACAAATAATATATATTTTTTATCTTGTAAATATTGTAACAGGCTGAGAGACAACGACACAGTGATGGAGATCAGAGGTACAGTCATGTCCTCTGTGGGAGTGACAGGTTTCACATTCAGGAGACGCTGACAATGAGTGATGGCAATTCAGTGGAGGAATGTGTGAAGTGGAGACCTGATCTCGTCAGGACAGGACTGAGATACACAACAGGGCACAACTGTCACCCTAGGGGTCAGAGAGAGGGTGTCATCCTGGCTTGATATAAGAAGGAACCCTACAGAGTTACACTCATCTTTAAGTCACTTTCACTTCAGTCTGAGAAGGAAAACATGAGACAAGTAGAAACTGACGATGGCAGTAAGAGACAGAGGGGAAAAAAGAAAAAAAGCATAGTGAGTCATAATGTAAAAAGGAAACATTTGGACAGAAACACTTAACGCTTGTAAACACTGAAGAATATGCATTGGAGGTGAGAAAGATAATCTGGTTGGTTGTACAGGTTTTTTGAGGGGGACAGTGAGAAAGAAAAGTGTTGTTAAAGTGTGAAAGCAACAGTCACTTTAGGACAAGAGAATTGATTTTGTAGTGGAAGAATGAAATGATGAGAAAACATTAAAGAGGGTTATGAAAGTGTGTGCAAGGTTGAAATATGAGAGACATCAAATAGGATTCATTCTCTTTTAGTTTAGTTAAATGACATGTAAATCAAAAACATTGAACATAACTCACATAAATGTGTTCATAATAACTTCAACCACAAATAAATAAAACAAAAAAGTCACCAAAGTGAATATGATATTATTTTTGCATACATTTATAGGTTCCAACATGCTGGAGTTCGGAGTTTTCAATACGCTTGTAATCGTCATGCACATCTGCAGACCCCTTTTGAAATTTGCATTTTATCTTCTTTTCTTTTTTAATTTGCATTCCCTTTTTTTCCTATTCTCTACGCATCTGCAAGTTGACAATACTTGAGTATGTTGCAGTGTATTCATGATCTCTAAGGAGCACACTAACAGGCATACCACTACCGGAGAACTCTAAAAGGGCAAAAGCATTACAATTTGGTGCAAGTACATGGGTAAATATAGCATGAAGCCGACAGAGGCAGAACTGTTATCATTCTCTGGGAGATGAGGGGGAGGAATGGATGAAAAATTCTCCGTTTTGTACAGAAGTATGGACACATGACACGGGTGTTGTCCTACATCAAGCAAAACAAGGGCAGTCAAAAGAAATCATAGTGACACCTCTCCTTTTATGGGAAGCGTAACACCGGTCTAGCCTCTATGTCTACAGGCCCATCTACAGTAAGAGGGAGAAGGAAGGAGGGGGTCCGGAGTATTTTAACTGGAAGAAGGGGCGGCAGTGGCTACTCCTTGTCTTTGGCATTCAGAATACTCCGCATACATATTTGCCAACTCTCATCAAGGAAAGCTCAAAGAAAATATAATTAAAAGTAATTGAGCCCTCAGATATAAAGCATAAAAATGAACACTTACTATGCATTGGATACATTTTTCAAACAACACTGCATCTGTATTGCATCCCCTCACATAAATAAATGTCCCCAATTAGTTTGGAAATATTATTTAAGACAATCATTTCTCACATACAATTAAACAAATGGGTTATGTTTTAATCAGATTTAGTCACCTTTACTTCTATTTCTTTCGCATTTTGTAAAGAAAATACACAATGACAAAAGCAGCAAAACAAAATGTGGGATGTGTAAAAGTCTCTTGCAATATTCTCCTGTTCTTAGGATTAGTAGGATTTAGATTAGTAGGATTAGATGATTGTTTTTCTAGGAAAAAGGAAAATCCTGCATAAATATTGGTCATTTGTAATAGTTAATTCATTTTACTTCAGTAACTCCAACAGCCCAAACAAGATCCATACAAAGTAGAGCTTTACTGAATATTAAATTTCAAAGGTTATTACTATTTTGATACGAGCAATATCACAAAAGACTCATTTGATGAAAAATTTTGAAGGTTATAGTACTTCAAGAGCAATGTATTAAAACCTCGCTGACCAAAAACATACATCTGATATTGATCTAAGTTAGCAAGTTGATTATGATGAAAAACAGGAAAGATTGAGGAATCTTTTGCTGGTTAACTATGAAAGAGATCACATCAGTCAGCAACAATATAGCAATTTCAGATTTTCCTCATATTGTGTAATCTTAACAGCCAGCGTGCCATGCCAATGAATGTACCTGTGTTATTGCTCATTCACACATAAAGCAGACCTGAACCGTTCCTACCATTCCCTCCACTTCTGAACATAGTCTGTGATGATCCTGACTTTGTGGCTTTGGCATTTCCTGTCTTTTTCACTTTTAGACACTTTCTGGTCTTTTATATTTTATGTAAATTATTTACTGTCATTTCTTTTCTCTTCCTGTTTCAGGGGAGAACTGTGGACTCTATTTAGAAAGTAATGCTACCCTTAAAAAACAACTGTGTCTCAAGTTCTCTGAATACGTTTTTCAAAATTAAATAGTTCTGTATGGTACCTATAAACAGTTCATACATGTAGAACTAGATTATTTCATGTGTAGGGTTAGAATATAAGGAAGATAAAGCTAGAACAACTGATTTGTCCCACATCCAGCCAATAAGATCTTCATTGGCTACAGAATTTTATTGCGATTTCTCAGCGCATGGAGACTTCAATCACTGATGGACAGGTTTTGAATTGACTGTAGGAAAGACATTTCCTCACACCATGACACTTCCTCATTGAAAGATGTCACACAATCAGTGTAGCAATTCTCCATGCCATCTCCATACTTTGAGTAATTCATCACTTAACGTGACATTGCCTCACATTCTTTCTCTCGTTCCACTAGTAGTGCAGTTGTCATCCCTGCAAATAAGTCACATGATGAAGGGCGTTCTTGTTTTCCTAATCAGTGATGCTGTTGCACACAATTTGAATGTGAATCTCAAGAACAAAGCTTACAGTTTTTTTTTCTATCAGATGTAAAGGGACCAGTCTGTTTGGGCTTTTCCTTGGTTTCCCAAGTCTAGGACATCTGACTTTGACATGACCAGTCTCACAAAAGTTGGTCATAGGTAACAACTCCCAGTTGCCGTATTATTCTAAAGGTATAAACATAGCATGAAGAACACTCAAACTCAAAAACGGTCTTGTCCCATGAACGGATCAGTCAATAAGTTAGCAATGAAGTTGAACAAGAGTTAATACCAGTGATAGAATAATGCATTGGGATTTGCTATATTTTTGGGGTACGCTGCACCAACAAGTACCTGTGTAGCTCATTTCACGGATGCATGATCGTTACAAGCTGTATCTTGTTGTAAAAGTGACTAATCAGATTTTACAATTATTGACCTAAAGAATATTTCCAGACTCTTTTTTGCTGAGTTTACATATAAATTTTGAATCGTTTTAATGGTACAATAGGATATATTTTTATGTTTTTGCTCGGCAAATAAATCTGCTTGTTTCCCCTTCCTCATAACCACAAAATAGCTTACCATCTAATCTTTGAATCAAGTTTTATTACAGGGTAGCTTTACTCTGAGGGATCCAGCCACCAATAAGAAAAAAGAGAGAAGGCAATTATGCAGAAACAGCTTTAATATAAACGTCAATCAATACTGAGTCAAATAATAAGTTCTTAGATATAAAATACATGCATCCTATACGGGCACGAATGGATGCTTCTACTTTGATCCTCAAGCTGAGGTTATTAAAAACAAAAAAATTAATCAGCTAATGTCTAAGACATGAAGCGAGACGTGAAAAAGGAGAAGAAGAGGAAGAAGAAGAGGGAGAGAAGAGAGAAAGAACGTTGCATTTGTCAGATAATCACCGGGGATTATCTGAGCAGTGCCGGCTACAAGGAAGCACTTACCCTTGAGTCCAGCTAGAAGACAGCAGGGTAAGAAGGGACAAACCAGAATAACATAAAGACTAGCAACAAGGCTGGAGGAGAGCAAATCACGAGAGACCCTGACCTAGCAGCTGCAATTTACTAAAGAAGGGTCCAGGCAAAGCATGAAGAAGATAAAAACACAACTGAAAAAACAACAGCCTATAACTAACACGAGAGTGTGTTGGGCGGTGGTGTGTGAGCACATGTGAGGATGTGTGAACAACAGATGTCCAGGTATATTAAAAGAGACGAAGAGGAAGACAGGCAGAGAGAGAAGAAGAAGAGAGACAGAGAGTAGAAGACAGTTTACGATCCTCATCACTCCACTGCAGTTAGTTTCTTCTGGGAAAAAAGACGAGTACTTAAAGGAGCTGAGAGCTGTATGTTAAGTACTGTCAGTTTGATCAAACACAAATGTTACTGTAAAAAGGGAAACTGGCGAGAACACAAGAACATAAAGTATCAACAAAAGGTAGTCCTTTCCAGCTGTAGGAAGTACACCCCAAATGCACTAACACGTAAGGCTAGAATTACTGCCTTTCATTTCAAAAACAACACAAAGTACTCAGAATATCCCAGTCCTACTTAAAGTACTGTGGGTATATGGAATCTCATAAATCTGACCTTTTCCAGCTCTGTAGGACACTGATTGAACTGGAGTCATTATTTATTCCACAGATGATGTTTTTGATACTTTCAAAAAGCAACCAGAAAGTAGTAATGAAAAAAAAATATGTATTTAGATGTATGTCAATATTGGCCTCTATAATGCATGTCTTCAAGGCAATCAATGTTATTAGACTTGATTGAAACTTTCAAATGGTGTTATATGTTATTTTGTCTCCTGTGTCTCAATTAAAATGTACACTGCAATCTACTGCAATGTAGGAAATACTTTTTAAATTTCTCTTCTGGAGTTTTTATTTTTATTTTACATTTTTCTTTGTTACCAAAATATCCTACACCACATAGAAAAATTTTAAATATATGTATTTTTTAGATGATGCGTCAAAATGTTGGTAATTTTAATAAACCAAACTTCGCAAGATCACTGGAGGTATTTAGTTATTTCTTTGTTTAGTGTTAAAAATAGTGCTTGTTACGCTGACCTTTAAGGCAGATACAGCATCTCCAATGACTCAGACATAAGGTCTAAATCAAGAAATCCTTACTACTTACTGTTCTATTTTAACAAAAGCACCTGGCATTTGTCTATCCTGGCACGCTCTGGTGGATCATAATATTTCATAAGCGGTGTGCCAACCAGCAGATTGGAAAAATGGATCGATAGAGCCTCTGCTACTGCAGCCAGTATCAGAGCTTTCATGTGAAATAACTTAACTGATAAATCTGTGTTTTTGAAGCGTATAACAGGACTGCCCTCGCTATTGCTGCTCTTAACGCAGCACATCCATTAGATATACTACCACTAGCCTCACCCTTTCTAATGGAGAAAAGTCAGATGTTACAATCTGAATGAAACATTATGAAGAGAAATAATTTCCTGAACTACTTGTTTATTCTATGTTTGAAAGTCAGTCATGATACTGTCTAACTAGAACAACTCTGCGCCAAACTCTCACAGCAAACTGGGATCTTTTTGTAAACCCACTGAAAGGGCTGTGGCTTCTTGAACAGTATGAGCCAGTAACGCCTACCTATAAGCATTTTATCTTATAGGTAAGATTTAAAGTATCCCACTCCCGTCGTGTGACATATATCTCATGCAATTCAACTGAAAACAAACAAACGTGTTAGAAGAGAACATATACCAATTAAAAAAGGTGTAGTAAGCATCAATGATGGTGAATCTTGTAAAACTAAAGTAAGGTTTTGATTTCCCAGTAGGATTTTTCTGATACTTTCTCATGCATGCCCTGTAACTAAGGCTGCAGAGGTCTGCGAAGTGCATAGAAGGGATCAAAATAATCTCCTTGTGCAAAGGTATCAGAAGAAGCTGCTAAAGCGTCAAGAGGCCAATAGGAACACTGAAGGAGCTGCATGAATTTTCAACAAATTTTGGTTGTGTTGTAGATGTGACAGCAATTTGATGCGTTCTTCTTATGTCTGGATTAAGGAGTAAGGCAAGAAGACACAAGCCTTTTCCTCAACAGAAAACCCCCAGCCTGCCTAAAATCTAACTAAACCTTGTGGGAGAATATTTTATGGCTTGAAGGAACCAAATTGGAACTTGTCAGCCCACAGTTCCAAAAAAAGGTGTTCTTTAACCAGGAGTAATGCAGAGCATTACCAAAATAGCCCAAAGTAATCAAGGTGGATGAAATAGTAAGCAATCAGTCAGTTCTGACCCAAAATTTCCAGGTCTCCATTAGAAAATGTAACATATGTGTGAAAACTTGGTTGCGAGTTATTTGCTTTAATGATCAAATTTTTAGCACTTGCTAGTCCATCCCTGCATCTCAATTAACAAAATAATAACTTCACCAGAAAAACTGTAATGTTTTCCAACAGAGTGCAATACTAAAACTGACAGTACATGTGTCAGCTCTTCTGAAAACTGAGTTCGACAAGAGATGTCTGCCTAATCTGAAAGATTTGGAGAACGATTGTAAGATAAAATGTGCTTGTTATTTCAGTTGAATAGCGCAGAAATTGTGTCACATTAAACATACAAAAATGTTGGAAGATATGTTTTTATTTGTGCACACCATTTAGAGGCACTAAACCAGAAACTAAATGTGGTCTGTTGCTATATCAAACAAAAACTTTGCATCTTTGTTGCATTTGTTTAGTGTCTCCTTTAAATATATTTTCTCAACTGTATAAAAGAAAATTTAATTTATCCTATTAACTTTATAAATAACACTTGTCAAGAAAACTGGCATGGGGTGTGAGATCTTTCCGGGTGCATGCAGAAAAGGTGCATAGAGGCCTGAGAGAAAATAAGTAATCTTGTAGTTTGATTAAAAGCTAATTAAATTGAATATGAAGGAATAGTAAAATGAATACAAGTAATCACATAATAACCTTCTGAAATGTATTATCTGAAATGTGATCTGTAATGATTTCTGTAATGAATTAACTGTGGAAAGATTATGGTTGATGAATTATAATAAGTAAGAGATGTGATTGATTGTTAACTAAGGATCAAACTTGTGATGATGTGAAGTTGTAATCATTTGAAATTAATTCAAACAGGTTTAACAACAGATTTAATGTGTTTAATGAGCTATAATACATAATAGTGGGTTATAGAAAAAGAGAGGAATACAGCACAGTCCTGAAACAGGAAATGTCGCAAGCAGTTCTGAACAGATGGTCAGAGCGCACAGGATGGTTGGAGTGTTGAGTTTGGCTGAAGCAACGGAGAAAGGGGAAGTACGGGACTTTCCACCATGGTCAGCAGAAATAGATTGGGCAATGTGAGGACTTTTTCATGAGAAACAGCAGATGTGGAGAAAGTCACGTAGGCCAAACCTCCCCATACACACACATGGTGGAGAGATGCATAAAAAGGGGCTGAGAAGAGGAACCAGTTGTTCCCAGTCCGACGGCGCAGAAGGAGAGACAACTTGCTGAAGCAGATTGAGCCACGGACCGCACTTCAGAACCACGGGAGAGTTCGGACTTCACACCGCCAAGGAAGGACTGGGTTCCATCGCCCCATCCCTGGTTCTTCATTCGATCGTCGGTCTCGTCTCAGCCCAGCAATTACAAACTCTGCAACAAGACTTGGAGGAAGGACAAAGCTCCCTCAGGGATGAGGAACTGGGTTTTGCCAAAGGATTCGGACCCGTTCTGCTTTGTTTCTTTTCTAAAGAGGGTTTTTTCCACACAAGGCAAAGACCTCAACCAAGGATGCTAGAAATTCCTGTTGCCAAAGATCCACCATCGTCTGGGTATGAGTTGAATCTGCTCATTGAAATTCCATCTCAGAACTTGCGACTTTAGTCAGGGAAAAGAGGACAGGGTAGTATGATTGTACATGTAAATTTTATTACACTGTTTTTGAATTATTTACGATTGATTATTGATTTGTATGTCGCATATCCCTGCTTAAGCTTGCTTAATAAATTTATACTATAAAATTCTAAAGAGGTTGGTGGACATTGGAATTAATAGAGTCATTTAATCTTCGTTCAGTTCTTTTAATTAAGGGAAAACTAATGTACATGATTCCAGTAAATAGGAGGCTTCATAATTTCCTTTGGTGAGAATAAATAATGACCCTGGGACTTACATCTAAGTCACTAAACATAATCTAGCCGGTTCCAAGTGCAAGTTATGATTTAGAAAGTGGGCTACCGTTAACAGAAGTGGTTATTGGAATTATGCAGCTGTGAGGGCTACTCAGCTGATTGTTTCTTAACTGTAAAGGGTCATAACTTCTGGATTGGAGGTAGTTAGAGCTAGACGAATCACTTTCGCCACCAGTTTAAATAGATTATCTCTTATAGAGTACTTTTAGGGTAATACCCAGGTCTCAGAGATTTTCCGGACCTGTTAGACAGAGAACTGGTCAGTAGGCAGCCCTGGGTAGTAGTGAGGAGTGGGCGGGGCTGACTATTGCAGGATAACCTTCATGGCGCCCAACGTGGGGCGGCGCACAACTGAGTAGGCGGGCCCCAAAGACACCAAGTCAGTGAAAACAGATGCGAGACTCTGAATAGCTCACTTGGGTTTCTAACTCTTAGGGAAGAGAGTTAGTGGTGACTGACAAGGCCATCAGTCACAACCCTCGCAGTAACTGTATAGCATACAGGTGAGGGAAAGCTTCTACTGAGGATAGAATGACCAGATCCAGACAGTGAAGCCAGTAGCCAACACAGCCTGGACCCATCCCTACTCGAAAGCGCAAAGAGAGGCTTTGGGGGATAGGCGACTCGAAAGACAAAGACAACTATGAGTGAAGAAGAAGAAAGAGGGGAACTGGAGCCCCTACAAAAGCCAGCAATGGAACAAGAGGCAAGCAACATCAGCCGGGATGGGAAGAATCATCAATCCCATCTTTCCAAATCTGCATTATCGCAATTTCCTGTAATGTTGATATTACTTGGTGATGGATTGGAATCCTGGACTGAGATAAATAAAAAGATGTTCTTTGATTCTCACTTCACCATGAGCAAGGACGTTGCTCGGAGCCCAATGGAAATCATAGTGCAAAAACGGATATACTACTGCACCCAGCTTAGACACGGCCACCGACTGGGGGTCGTCAGATGCCCAGTGAAAGTGGCTAAGAAGCCGGAGGTTAGAGGATGGCTGGAATGGTTCGCTGACCTCCTTGAAGGATGGGCGGATGGTGAGCTACGAATTGTCCACAGCCCCTCCGAAAAGTATGACCGCGTAGTAAAAACAGCTACCTTGGCGGCGGGCATCGATGGAATCCTGGTGGACCCAAACGCCAAGGGGGTGAACCAGTACAAAGACTACGCTGAGGCCATGCAGAGACTTTCAACCTACAAAGAGGGCAAGGAAAAGGAGCGAGCCCTCGAAGAGGCAGGGTCGGAGGTGGCTGAGCCTCCGTCCCGACTGCCCAGCAGAACCACGACACCGACTCGCCAGACGAAGCAACCTCCGAGGTATCTGATAGACCTGACGGGCGGCAGCGACGACAACGCCGGCGGTGACAGCAGCGACGACAGCGATGGAGGTCCCTCAGCTCCACCAGGTCCATCGCGGAACGAGGACATCCCACCTGCACCAGCCAATGAGGAAGACCCCGAGGAAGCGCTCGTCGGCGGCCTCACTGAGGAGCAGTTGGAGCAAGCGGCCAGGGACTGGTCCCTGCGACGAGGTCTGGAGCCCGGGTTTCATCCCCGAGCCCACAGCACGGAGAGAAGGCATCCACTACCACCTACGGAGACCCCAGCGGCCAGCAGTTCCGACGAGGACAGGGAGGAATCGGACGAGGAGCAGCGGGACCCCGGTCGCCCTAAGAAGAAGACTCAGAAATCGGACACCTGGAGGATGGCCCGAGAATTAGCCGAAATACCACCGGGGGCCAGCAACTTTAGACTGCAGACCGGCCTCCGGATTTATCAGGTTATTGGAAGAATATGGGATCTTGAGGGTGACGGACTGATTGTGTTCACCAATGACAGATACAAGATCCACAATCGAAAGTTCAGACGCAGCCTTGAGGACCAAGCAGGGCAATATTACCAAGCGGATTCAAAATTGCTAGAAGCCACCTGTAGCCCAAAGACAAGGGGAGAAGTAGTCTTGATGAACGGCTATAGTCTCCCTTATGGTGCTGTAATCCTAGTCCCGATTGACGTCTACCGAAAAGGAGAGGGTTTGGAGGAATATCGGAAGAAGATGTGGCATGGACTCGAGCGGGGCTTAGCGGCGGCCAGCAACGAATGCATGAGAAGAGTCATAGTGAGTGTACAAGGACTGAGATCGCCGGATCTGCCAAGGGACACCGCCAGATCAATAGCGGAGAACGGAGTGGTGAATATAGCCAAGACCAACAGTCATTTCTTTGTGTTCAAAGAAGTGGTGGTGGTGGTTGACCCCCGTCTGCATCGACTCCGCACTGAGCAAGGGGTGAAATTGGCAGCTGAGATGGAGGAGCAATGCCGCATTAGCCATCCATCGCAAGAAATCAAGAAATATCCCTTAAAAATTCCCCAAAGTGAGGTTTTAAACACCACCCAGATAGGAAAAGCCAAGGCCGTGCAGCCACCCAGGATAAAGATAAAGGAGACACCTGTTGAACCAGGGTTCTCCGCAGCAAAGTACGTTAAGGAGTTCTCGTTTGAAGAGAGCCACAGTGAACTGAAAAAACCCAATGCGGGAAAAGTCAAGAATGAGCAGCCGACGGTCCCGAAAGAAGAAGGACCGATGAAACCAGCCAAGATTCGACCGCTGAACTCCCCCAGGAGAGAACCTCTTCGACAACAGCAGTATGAGGACATCAGTGACTCGGAGGACGAAGAGGAGCAACCGGAGATCGAACATCCTGGAGAAGAAGAAGAGGAGAGCGATCACGGCAGCGTCTTCTCCGACCCAAAGCAACTACCGGCCGAGCATAAGACACTCCGAACAGGACAGCATCGGGGTAAGAAGAAAGAAATAGAAACCTTTGACATCGAAGGATCTTCTGAGAGACTGGCAAGAGACGTGACCTGGGGTCCCGTGCAGGCTAAGGACGGACGGCGTACGTATGTACCAGAGGTCGGCCAAACCGAGTACCAGATCCCGGCAGGATGGGCCAGCAGATTGGGAGACCGGGTGCAGCTCGAGGTGGAAGCAACAATCGGAGAATGGGCTAACATCCTGATGACACCATCCTGCTCCACTCTGACAGCACACTATTCCCTGACTACCAACTTCAGGAATGCATACATTGGAATTATGTATGATGTGATGCTGCGACGACTGAAGAAAGCTGCCTTCAAATACTCCAGGGAGGCTCGACAGAAGCTGGACGAAGTGTCGGCTGATGAAGAGGAACCTCAGGCGACGTCTTCGGAGCCAGGACCACAGATCCCGGTGAGACCACCAGGGGCGTTGACTCAGCTACCTGCCACTAATACGGGACAGGATGCTTACGCCGAATTGAAGAATCTAAGGCTGGTGATTAGGAGTAAAAACGCAGACGAAAACAATGAAGAATATCTAAAAGATGTTTGGCCAACTGTGTTGTCTACCACCAACCACGAGGGAGCCAAAAAGTTGTGGCTGACCAGCGTGACTGCGGACCCGATGGTTGGAACAGATTCAGCACAGAGCAACTATGAGAGGCTGGTGTTGGAGGACATGGATGATGAAGAGTCCCAGGTGAAGAGAGCCAGAGGACGGCTGGACAAGGGAAGCCGGTTGGAACCGCTTTGGCACACACTTAAGCAGACCGTTTCCCCTGCGAGATATGTGAAAGTACTGCGTGAGGTGACAAAAGGACGCAGAGGAGAGATCGTGTTCGTGAAGTTGCCAGTGAGAAGCACAACAGTCGCTCAGATGGATGTAGCAGTGCAAGGATTCGACCTGGAACAACAGTACTACGAGGACAAAAGGAAGAAGGAGGCTAGCCAACCGGCAAAGCCACCTGGAAGGGTTAACATCAGACAACCATCCAACTTCCAGGGTAGACCGTTCCAGCAAGGAGCACCGCCATCCAACTTCCAGAGCAGACCGTTTCAACAAGGAACACCGCCACCCAACTTCCGGAACCGACCGTTCCAGCAGAAACCACCAGGACCACAAGGGAAACCGACCAACCCTCCGGCTTCATCAAATCAGCCAGGGAAAGGTCAGTTCCTGACAGATGAGGAGTATAGGAAATTGAGCCCAGAAGAGAGGACGGCCCTCCGTGAGTCCCGTAAAGCCGGGGCCGGAGGGTCACCAAAGTAATGGCGTCCAGGTCGCGGGTCGTTTTAGACAATGCCTACTGGGAAGGGGACGAAATCTATGCTAAAGTGGAAGGAGTGCCCTACCTAGTGGACACCGGAGCGGAGGTGTCGATGACCCGCAAAGACCTAAAAACAGCAGGACACCTGAAGGTTCAGTTTGCCAATGGGAAAATAGAAGAAATGCCATATGGGACCTGGAAAGGAGTAGTATGGGTGAAAGGTCCCTACAATCTCCTTACAGTAAAAGACTTAGACGAACTCAGTAAAAAGAAAAGCACACATCGTAGGCTGGAGAGAAGGCTGACGAGCTTGAAAGCAAGATTGGTGAAAGTCGGCCCAACACAAACAGGATCAGAGAAGCAAGACTGGTACAAACCGGTCGACATACCAACGGTGACAGAACAGAAACTTGAAGAGAGTGACTTCTCCCCGGCTGGGAAAGAGGAGCTACGTGAAATCATCGCTACAGCACAGGTAGCACGGTTCAAAAATGATTGTGGAGATTTGGGCCCAAAGTTTGTTCATCACATCGAAGGTGGGGTTCATCCACCTGTTCGGCAGTACCCGTTGAACCCAGGAGCAGTCGAGGAGATGGACAAGATCGTGAAGGAGCTGGGCGCCCTAGAGATCATCAGAGAGGAGCTCAACCCGATCACCAACAGCCCCATCCAGGCGGTGAAGAAACCTGAATCGGCTGGAGGGGGTTGGAGGCCAGTCATCAACTTCAAGGCCCTGAATCGGAGAACAATAGCAAACCGAGCCAGTTTGATCAATCCACAAGGAGCGTTGAAAACTCTTCGAGTCAAAAAGTTCAAGTCCTGCATCGACCTAGCCAATGGATTTTTCTCTCTACGCCTCGCCAGACAGTCGCAAGGTAAAACTGCATTCACCCACAAAGGCAAGAGCTATGTGTGGCAAAGGTTACCCCAGGGGTACAAGAACTCCCCAAACGTGTTCCAGTCAGCAGTGATGGAAGTGTTGGGGGACGTGGGTGCAACTGTGTACATTGATGATGTTTTTATTGCTGATGACACAGAAGAAGAACACCTAGAGAGGCTACGAAAAGTGGTTAAAAATCTCACCAAAGCAGGTTTGAAGCTAAACCTCAAGAAATGTCAATTTGGACAGTTCCAAGTGAATTATCTGGGTTTCCAAGTCACGTCGGACTTGGGACTCTCGGATGGGTACAGAGAAAAGCTGACAAACATTCAACCACCACAGTCAGAAAATGACCTGCAGAAAATATTGGGACTGTGCAACTATGTCAGAGACCATGTACCCAACTATCAGAAATATGCCAAACCCTTGTACCACTGCCTGAGGAAAAGTGAGGACGACGAGAAAGACGGAAAAAGACCCTGGGTTTGGACAGCAGCAAATCAACAGAACCTAGAGGAACTGAGAAGGGCCATTCAAGCAGCTGTGAGATTGGAGCCAAGGAGTTTGTCAGAAAGGCTGGTGGCAGAGATCAGCTGCGAGAATGACGATGCCATGATCAAAGTGAGTAACGAAAATGGAGGCTTGGTTACCCTGTGGAGTTACACTCTAACTTCTGTTGAAAAGAAATACCCGCAGGAAGAAAAAGAGCTAGCGGTGTTAGCCCGCTATTGGGGTGTGCTGAAAGATTTAGCACAAGGACAACCAGTCAAAGTCATCACACAAAGCCAAGTTCACAAGTACCTAAGAAAAGGAACTGTGGAAAGTACTAAAGCAACCAATACTCGGTGGGGAAGATGGGAGGACATCTTGCTGGACCCGGAGCTTGAAATTGGGCCAGCACAACCTACCAGTAAGAAAAAACCACAAGAAACACTTGAGAAGCCAGGACAACCGGAATGGACAATCTACACTGATGGATCCAGAAAGGGGTCCGACCAGTCGGCATACTGGGGATTTATTCTGAAGCAGGACGGCAAAGAGAAAGGCCGCCAGAAAGGAAAGGCCCCCGGTAGTGCTCAAGCCGGAGAAGTGACGGCAGTACTGGAAGGATTGCTGGAGCTGGTGAAAAGGAAAATCAAAAGTGCCAGGTTAGTAACCGACAGTTACTACTGCGCTCAGGCTCTCAGAGAAGACTTGGCCATTTGGGAAGAAAATGGTTTCGAGACAGCAAAGGGCAAGCCAGTGGCACACAAAGATTTGTGGAAAAAAATTGCTGAGCTGAAGCTGCAGTTGGAAATAGAAGTGCAGCACCAAAGAGCACACACGCATGAGGGAGCTCATTGGCGTGGGAATGATGAAGTGGACTGTTATGTCCAACAAAGGAAGATCGTCTTTGTCGGTACCGAGAAGTGGGACAGAACTCCCAAAGGACGGGAGGTCCCAAAAGAATACGTGGTCGAGGTCGTGCGGAGCGTGCATGAGGCCCTTGGACATGCAGGCGTGCGACCTACCCGTAAGGAACTGGAGGAGCAAGACCTTTGGATCCCAGTGAAACAAGTCCAACGCGTGCTAAGGGACTGTGAAGTGTGTGGTCAATACAACGCAGGTCGCCGAGGGCAGCGGATGGATGGGTTGTCCATCAAAAGCACGGTCCCCTGGGGCTCAGTCTGCATGGATGTTGCAGGACCCATGGGGATAACAGGAAGGAGAGGTGAGAAGTACCTCTTAGTGCTGGTGGATTCCATGTCGGGGTTTGTAACTACAAAAGCAGCCAGGAAAGCAAACGGCAATAGCGTTGTCGGCATGCTGGAACAAGTATGCAGTGCCCTGGGAATCCCGAAAGAGCTGCGCACGGACAATGGGACTCATTTCCGTAATTCACAGGTTGACCAGTGGTGTCAGAAGTATGGAGTAATGCGAGTTTACTCGCCACCCTATACCCCACAAGCTAACGGAGTGGTGGAACGAGCCATAGGGTTAGTGAAAAGCTGGATAGCTAAAAATGCTAACACCAACAGTTGGAGCACCCAAGCGGTGGAAATAGGGCAGGCCCTGAACGACAGAAGCAGAGCCGAAAGACCCGCCCCTGCGATGGAACTCAACCAACGGCCGTTCACCACGAAGGAAGTGGGGCGGGGCTCCAGCGACAAAAAGGAGAAGCTGACGCCCAGAGTGCCATTCCGAGAGGGACAGCGCGTGTGGGTCAAAGCAAGAGAGCAACCTGTACATGCAGCAGTAAAACCCAAGTTTGAGACAACTGACATCGTCAAAAAAGTACTGGATAGGAACACAGTATTGCTGGAAAGAAAAGGGATCCAAGGAGTTGAGCAGCTCAAGCCGGTTCCTGACTAAAGCGAAACAGAAGCCGGTGAAATGGCCAGTGAATCATGTACCATTCCACCCTATCTCGGACTGGCCACCGTGAAAGGGGTGGTTGTAATTAGAAGAACCCCTTCAGGGATTTGGGCAGGACGAGCCCTGAAGAAATTGGATTGGGCCAAAAATGGAGTCCTGTCGGAGGACAGAGAGATGCTGGTTTGGAGAAAAGCTAAAAGCGGCTGCCCGGTTTGTTTAGCCGACCACCATCTTCCCATTATCTGGGAAGGACCGGGCCGTGAGAAGCCAAGACACCAGGAGGCTACCGCAGAGATGCTACAACACCTTCGCGTCTCCCCAGTCACGGTATTGAACAACACAGTCTGTGGGAACTGCCGAGTGGGTTACCTGCCCCGGCTTAAGTTGGAAACCCAATGGGGGTGGCTCCAGGAAAAACCAAGAACTTGTTATTGCACGTGGGACGGAGATGAGCTACACCACTGCCCTGTGTGCGAGGAACAGCTGAAGAGGGGAGAGGTAACACTGACAGGCGAAGCTGAAGGGTGGCAAGTGACAAGATTTTACAGCTCGCTGCGATATTACAGAACCTATGGGCAAGTGCAGCCGAACTATGGGAGCTCCATACCGATAATATTACCAGGACCTTCCGCCCCTCCGAACACTCCAGAGGAATTGGACCCATGGGTGTGGAAGAGGGAAGAAGGGCCCCATGATGTCCTGTGGGATTCTGTTCAAGCCGCCTGGCCATATGACGCTGCTAGAGCATCCCTGTCATGTCCACCATTGAATGCCAACCACTCTCCGGTGGTCTTCCGGGTACATCGGCCTCACGCATACCAACCATCAGCTGAGGAGCTAAGTGCACTCCCAGATGACGCCCGAGAGCAAGCCGTTAACGGTGGGTGGACAGGCCCCTGGGAACTAACCACCTGGGCACATCTAATTTTGGAGGTCATCAATGACTGCACGATACCCATAGTGGATCTGCCGGATGTACCAAGAGAAGATGGGGTGCGCAGCTCGGATATGTATTACTACACCACAGAGGTGGAAGGATGGGGCAGCAATGCGGTGAGACCAAAAGAGAAGTCCTGCCTGTACTGGGTGACAGCGGAATCCCAGTTTCGGGATGGAGTTTTGCAACACCCGGGAGGCGTGGCTCACAGGGCGAGTACGCCCTCTGATCCTAGCACCTCCTGTCATGTCCAGCTGTCAGTGCGCATGATCACCGTCCCCTATAAAGGGATCTACTCAGTCGGAGCAGCCATCAAAGTGGTACCAGACGAGCAGACTCACGCCACCGTGTCCAGTACGGAGCCGGAGCCTCCCAAGAAGAAATCCAAAACTCACGCCTGGCAGAAGCTCGCCTCAGCATTTCCATGGAGAAAGACAAACCAAGACTGATGGACGCACCGGAAGGAGGAAAACGAGTCGTCGAGTCTGCAGGTCAGCAAAAAACCAAAAAACGAAAGGGGAGACAGTGTTTTGTGACTAGATTGTTCAAAGTGGGGGTTGGAGTCTCATCGGGACTATCAGACAGAGGCCCGTTTTTAAAACTCCCTACCACCTCCATTCTACTAGATATGCCAAGAGAAGATTTCACTGTTTCCAATCCGCTCACTGAGGCCTATTTTCTTAAGTATCTCATATATCTCCGACCCACCAATTTCCAAAACGTAAAAGAGGTGGGGGAAAGTGAAGAATACACGACGCCCCCGGCCATGAAGCCACATTTATTTATCCCTACCGCACCGCCCGCTTGGAAAGGAAGAGGATCCGACAACACGGTTAATGTTGCATCAATCTCCCCTATGTGCCCAAGATCTCTACCGTGGACTTTTAATACAGTGTATTTCAGGTTACAGGGGATCGAGCTACGGATTAGGTGGGGTCCCCATTATCTTGAACCACTGCAAGGACTGTATTGTGAAATTTCACTCAATGACATGGTCATTTGGACCACTTCACGAAGTATGGCGAGAACTATAGTAAAGAGGGAAATAAATCCAGAATGTTATATATTTAATAACACCAGGCTTCCATTGAAATTGGAAATAGACAGGGTCTACCCCAATCCACCACACCAGAGGATTTTTACTCCGTCAACCTGGGGGTACCGCACTAGACTAACTCTGCATGGACAATCATTGTACACCTATATCTCAGTACCTGCCCCAATAGGGTACAAACACGAATCCTGGCAAGACCAGGCGCTGAAAAATGGAACCGCCCCAGGCCCATTCCCTAGGCCGGACTACTGGAGGGTGTTCCACTGGAAGTGGGTGTGGAGGGGGTTGGAGCCTGATTTACCCTACCCCTCTCCCATATATACAGCCCTGCAGCAGAGAAGGGCCACCAGACGGGTTGGAAAGAACCCTGCCAACCAAGGCCACCTCAACTCTTTGAGAAAAATCTGTACAGCGCCTGATACAGCGGATCCCAGAGAGGCACTAATCTGGCCAGGATGGATGCTATCGGCATGAGGCGCCGACCTACAGACCCGGAGTTGCTGGATGTTACATCGGAATCAGACAGCTCTACTGACACCGACGACGACTCGGAAATCTCTAACGAACCCTTGCTACGGAAAACGACTACGATAACCAGAAAAACCCTATGCCTGAAAGGGCTGCTAACGCTTCTTGCCCTGCTGTTTGCTGCTGCTGTTCTTGCTACTATCTTCTACTTCATCGGAGTTGGACCGTGGTATCTTACGCATACAAGGGTCACCTATGGACATTCTAAGTACGCTAACTTCAATTGTTGGAATACAAGCACCACGGCTATTTTTGTACCATGGAATAACGAAACATCTGTCCAGAACCGAACCGGGTTGTTCGCCAAAGACAACGGGAAAAAGTACGTGGAGCGCCGAGCCTTCGGATTGAACGACTCCACTCTGGACGACCTTCTGAATCGCACCTGGGAGATCTACAACTATGACTTCCTCGAGACTGGAGTGCTCTGCTGGATACGGGTTCTGCAAAACAAAGAACGACGGACCGTCAGATGCAACTGGATTCACCCGGACCGAGGTATGCCAGAATGGCATTGCAACATGGCTTGTCGATCGCTGCTATTGATGCCAAGTCAAGGGTACTGGGATACCGAAGTAGTATACCCAGCCCCACACAGGTCCTCAGGCTGTCGGGCCTGGCTTCCACGAGGGGAGTTTTGGGGAGACATCCACCTGAACTGCAGAAAGGATGACATCATCCCTACAGCACCAACGGGCAACTGGACCTATCGAAATGCCTCCCGAGGTAATCTTCCAGTCAATACAACGATGCTGCCTACATCAGCCAATTTGACCAACATGACGGCTTTCCTGATCAGACAAGGACCTAGACGGTTTATGTATGATGAGGAGCAAAAGCACTGTTATAGACACCACTTTAGTTGGTTGAATCCTTGCCTCTGGAATAAGTTTGTGCAATGTGCAGGACGGAATTATATAGTTACAGCCATAGAAGAATACTGGGCTGATTTGTGGCACTCTACACGCACAATCCGTACAGAGGTTGAAACCTGGCTGAACAACTCATTCCCATGGACATACATAGCCAAAGACCAGACGTTCTTTATGGGAGACTTCCCGGAGGGAACGGTTCGCTCTCATACTGGTTTGGAGGAGCTACACATTGCCAATTTGCGTACACAACCCCTTCCAACTCCTGATGACCTTCTGAAAGTTCCTAAAAATGACTTTGCAAAAATTGACAAATGTGTCGCCAAAAGAATTTTTGAGAGCCTTAATGACACCTGTTGGAGGAAAACCCACTCATCGCCACGTTGTGACCTCTGGCAAACGGGGAACGCTCTTCACTCCACCTGGAGGTACAACTGCCCTGATCCTGAAAAAGCACCTACTGCCAAATGGGCTTTGCGAGCCTGGTACGAGGATTACACTCGAAATTGGGACTACGAGTGGTGGGGACTCCAACAAGATGAGTTTGAAGCTTGGGTAACACCATGCCTCACGGAATCAACAAACTACTGGGTCAAGTACCAGTACATCGCCACGGTTTATTCGAAAGACCGCATGATATGGCCTGGAGTTTTTTGGAGACCTGACAGTTATGTCAACCCAAGACCTTGGCGCATGACCTGTAGAAACACGACAAGACGGGTCCTCGAATGCACGATCAGTTTGGCCAGGAGACCCTGCCAAACCGTTCGAGGTTGGGAAAGCTACTGCGAGGAACATTATGCAGAGGAGTATGACACTCACTCTTCTGAGGTTACTTGGCGGAAAATCAATGGCACATGGCGGAGGGCCATAGTGAGCGGACGGACATGCACCGACGCAATCCTAGGATATCATCTTCAGAAGCGCAAGAGCATTCTTGGACTACCCGTTCCGTTCATTCCAAATCCCCTTATAGCCATCGCCGAAGGACATGCTTTTCGGAAAAGTCTGTGTGAAGGGAACATCGACTCAGGGTTTGACTGGGTAGGACCCAACCTGTTGTATTCCAATCTCACCTGCTCCACCACTATGGAGCATTGGCAGCAATGTGGAGAAGGCTCTAATAGACATGACTGTTTCTGGTATGAGACTATGGGAGCAACTTTGGTGGCCGTCGCCACCGAGGTTGTGGAAGAAATTGCTCATGTGGTGGAAGAAGGCCTCAACATTGTTGAACAGTGGCTGCTAGACGCTTTGAGCGTGCTATGGCCATATCTCTTAGGACTCCTGGGCGTCGCCGTAGCAATACTCATCGGCAAAATCGTCTTGGAGGCGTGGCTGAAAGCACTTTGTCGTTGCAAAAAGAGGAACTACCAGCCCCTCCCCCCTAAGGAGGAGCCTACTCCTGCATAAGAGAGAGCTGCCGTGTGCCTGCGACCCATTCAACCTTCATCGCAGCTGCCGACAGGATCTGATCCAGAGCGACCATCATCTCACATCATGGAAAACAACTCTTCGACCAACTCATCAAATCCCAACTCACTTTTTGCACCGATTCAAGTGAGTACCATTGAGCACTTAGGGATTACCCTGGCCTGGGTAGTCTTCTGCCACACCGGTCCTTGGCCCAAGGGACATCCTATGAGGATCTTCGTCGCGCTACAAGGATATGCCAAGCTTATCCTCCGTCCAATCATTCTCCACAGATGGGGGTTGGCTTCGTCCCTCTTTGCCTGTTACTTGATGGGCCGTACTCGCATCAATTGGCGCAGGGGCGTTGTGGTCTGCCTGTGGCTCATCACCGACACCGCAGCCCTGATACTGGAATTGGTCCTGGGGGGCGCACAAGCTACACGAGCCGCCCCATTTAAGATTCTCACAGCCATTCTAGAAGGGCTTTTCGCAGTATCTATCCTCATCTACTTAGCGCGCCAGGCCTTGGCTATCAAGGGTCGAGGACGGCGAATTTGGATGCAAAAGTGGGTAATTCTGGCTCTTTGGGCAACGGTTTGGGGGATCCTGGTGGTCCTCTACTGGCTTCATGAAACCTCGGACCTCGCCATTGTTGTATGGCTGATGACCTACGCGGCAATATTCCATGATTCAGCTCATGTCTATGATCGAGGTGAACCGGCACCAGATCATGACATTTCGGCTCCTGTGATTAATTCACCTTGGCTCGCAAAACAAGCTGGCACACGGGCTTAAAACCAGCCTACTCTCTCAGCTTTCGCTTTAGCATTTTCGTCATTGTAAGTACATGTAGTTAATCAATAACCACTAATCATGAAGTTACCTGGGTTACTGTTTCTCCTCAGGCATCAACCTGCTGTGTGGGATGTGGGATCACCGCAGAATCCTATGGATTCATTTGGGTGGCATCGTCCGCCCGCTGGTGTCACAAATGCGTGAGCAGCCATTTTAATGATGTAACGGCAATTCTCTGCGCTACAGGGCTGGAGGATTTGCCCTACATAGCGGATTCCACATCTAGATCCCTGGAACGGGTGCACAAAATCGTGTGGACCTCTGCATTTGGCCTAGCCGACGACGACTTCCCAGCATATCCATTGTATACGGGGCTACGGCTGCCCGTAATTCATAAGTTGTGGGAACACCAACTTACTCGGCAATGCCTCCCAACTTTACATCTGTTGGATGGCCGAATTGTGGCGGTGGGCGATTATCTTCCGCCTACACGTCCCGTGTCTCCGGATTTGTTTATCGACGTCGGATGCCAAGCCAGCAGTGCGACTAACGAGAGAGGTACCCAAACTGAGAACCTCAGTTCATCTCCCCAAGCATGCCAGAATGAGGATACCCTTTCCCCTTCATCTCCATCACCAAGTGATATGGATTTCCAGAATCTGCTGGCAGAGTTGGACGACTACTGCAACAATCCATCAACGCTGCCCGACTTCGGCATGGACTTGCCTTCGCCTCTGCCGCCTCCGCTGGAACGTTCCACCCTTTCCGTCTCAGGTGACTCTACACTTGACAACGATTTGGGCGCAGAACGTTGGCTTTCTCCGCCATCCAATCTGTCGGAGTATGCGGTTGTGGATTCCTGGACACCTTCATTGTCTCCGGTTACCTGCTATGAGCGGGACATCCTCACTATCACTTGTGATGATGGACTTGATCTCTTTTGACTTTGGACTCTGTGTTTTCTGCGAAGCACCGTCCGATCTCATGGAGGGGGTGTCAAGAAAACTGGCATGGGGTGTGAGATCTTTCCGGGTGCATGCAGAAAAGGTGCATAGAGGCCTGAGAGAAAATAAGTAATCTTGTAGTTTGATTAAAAGCTAATTAAATTGAATATGAAGGAATAGTAAAATGAATACAAGTAATCACATAATAACCTTCTGAAATGTATTATCTGAAATGTGATCTGTAATGATTTCTGTAATGAATTAACTGTGGAAAGATTATGGTTGATGAATTATAATAAGTAAGAGATGTGATTGATTGTTAACTAAGGATCAAACTTGTGATGATGTGAAGTTGTAATCATTTGAAATTAATTCAAACAGGTTTAACAACAGATTTAATGTGTTTAATGAGCTATAATACATAATAGTGGGTTATAGAAAAAGAGAGGAATACAGCACAGTCCTGAAACAGGAAATGTCGCAAGCAGTTCTGAACAGATGGTCAGAGCGCACAGGATGGTTGGAGTGTTGAGTTTGGCTGAAGCAACGGAGAAAGGGGAAGTACGGGACTTTCCACCATGGTCAGCAGAAATAGATTGGGCAATGTGAGGACTTTTTCATGAGAAACAGCAGATGTGGAGAAAGTCACGTAGGCCAAACCTCCCCATACACACACATGGTGGAGAGATGCATAAAAAGGGGCTGAGAAGAGGAACCAGTTGTTCCCAGTCCGACGGCGCAGAAGGAGAGACAACTTGCTGAAGCAGATTGAGCCACGGACCGCACTTCAGAACCACGGGAGAGTTCGGACTTCACACCGCCAAGGAAGGACTGGGTTCCATCGCCCCATCCCTGGTTCTTCATTCGATCGTCGGTCTCGTCTCAGCCCAGCAATTACAAACTCTGCAACAAGACTTGGAGGAAGGACAAAGCTCCCTCAGGGATGAGGAACTGGGTTTTGCCAAAGGATTCGGACCCGTTCTGCTTTGTTTCTTTTCTAAAGAGGGTTTTTTCCACACAAGGCAAAGACCTCAACCAAGGATGCTAGAAATTCCTGTTGCCAAAGATCCACCATCGTCTGGGTATGAGTTGAATCTGCTCATTGAAATTCCATCTCAGAACTTGCGACTTTAGTCAGGGAAAAGAGGACAGGGTAGTATGATTGTACATGTAAATTTTATTACACTGTTTTTGAATTATTTACGATTGATTATTGATTTGTATGTCGCATATCCCTGCTTAAGCTTGCTTAATAAATTTATACTATAAAATTCTAAAGAGGTTGGTGGACATTGGAATTAATAGAGTCATTTAATCTTCGTTCAGTTCTTTTAATTAAGGGAAAACTAATGTACATGATTCCAGTAAATAGGAGGCTTCATAATTTCCTTTGGTGAGAATAAATAATGACCCTGGGACTTACATCTAAGTCACTAAACATAATCTAGCCGGTTCCAAGTGCAAGTTATGATTTAGAAAGTGGGCTACCGTTAACAGAAGTGGTTATTGGAATTATGCAGCTGTGAGGGCTACTCAGCTGATTGTTTCTTAACTGTAAAGGGTCATAACTTCTGGATTGGAGGTAGTTAGAGCTAGACGAATCACTTTCGCCACCAGTTTAAATAGATTATCTCTTATAGAGTACTTTTAGGGTAATACCCAGGTCTCAGAGATTTTCCGGACCTGTTAGACAGAGAACTGGTCAGTAGGCAGCCCTGGGTAGTAGTGAGGAGTGGGCGGGGCTGACTATTGCAGGATAACCTTCACACTGTGTTATGCCATTGTGGTAAAAAGATGTAAATATTTTGTCAAAATTAGATTAAGAAAACAAACATTTCCCTTTTCTACAGATAAACTTTGATGTGCAATGTGCACCAGAAAATTGATAAATACAAATTGTGGAGTCTTCATAAGACTCTCACTTCTTTATTTAGGTGTCCACTGCAGCAGGGTAAGGAGGGTTGTGCATGTAAAATGGTCCCAGTGCCATTCAAGACCACCAGGGGGTGAAACATGTACGCGTGGTGGTGTTGCCACAATGTTTTGGGAAGGAGGGGAGTCTGTGCCGCTGTGAGGAGGCTTTTTGAATGGCAGACAGCTGGCAGCAGAGGAATCAACTAACCACAACAAGGATCACGTACTGGACGAAAAATAAACAATGGAGAAACAACAGAGAATCTTACGTGACAGGATCTTGTGTAACTTAACTATTTTGCGTCTTATAAAGTCGAAAACATTGGAATAAGCATGTTTTTTTATTGTTACTACTAATATTAGTGCAAAACTTAGCCAATTATTTTTCTGCATTTCCTCTTGATAAAAATTGTATTTAATACATTTGAAAAAGAATGATGCACACAAAAAGTTTTTTTCTTTCTGAATAGCAGGATCTATTATTGGGGAATTGTTAATATGTATCATTAATTCTGATAGGTAGGAGGTCTGTTTAGTGCGGTTATTGTGGGTTAGAATGATAAGAAAGCAATGAGTGCAAGGGTCAAAACCAACCTGAGTAAGCTGTAATCTATTTCAGGGAAGGAAATTGCTGCTGTTAAAATCGATTACCTTCTCAAATTGGGGTGAGGGTTGGGAGGACACAAGAGACATTTAAAACAAAAGTTGGTACAGACGGCACACTGTTAATACAGCCTTACCTTCCCTTTGCTACCTGATCTGGAGACCGCGTAGGAATACAAGTACAGTCACAGATTTATTAGAATTTATTTCATGTCTGGAAAAAACTTGATTTAACCAGGCCGCTGGTCTGAATGTTTGAATCCTATGTGTGATGACTCTACAGGTCATAGCCATAGCATCTGGATGCTGACTTCTCTTTCAGGTTGGTTGTTCCTAATGAACCGACTGATGGAGTAGCATGGAGGTGCGCCGTTAAACACGGAGGGAGTGGTGACAATGAGTGGAAGTCCATCAGATGCTGGAGGAAAACCCGTGAGAGATCAATGCATTTGTGCGCGTGCTTGTGTGTTAGCTCTACGGGAATGTTTTGTAGCTGCAGGAGGGGTGGGGAGCACATGGTGTGACACATTTATGGGTTAGAGCATTGGAAACTGCTTTCTGCCTAACCAAATATTTTGCGCAATGGGTTACTTACAGAACTGAGAAATGGGAGCATCCATTTGGGCTGAAGCCCCCCCTTTGGAGTTTAGTTTCTGGACCTGAGTGGGTGGGACGGGCTTGTGGGACTGGCCAGTAGCACGGTACATGGCCTGGACCCATAGGATGCGGTCCTGCTCGTCGTCACTGGCAAAGATCACAGTGTCGCCCTCCTTCACGGCGTTGAAGAAAGCCCTGCCTCCATCCAGGCCTTTGAGAAGTCAAAGAACATTAAAAATGTATAAAATACCTGTATGTTTGCTTGCAGTTTTATTCTATTTTCCCCTGTGCATTCTTACCAGGTTGGGGGTCACTGTAGTCCACAGTATACCCATCCAGCTGCAGAAGCTCCTGTGGTTCAGATTTTTTCTCTCTGTAGCTGCACATGGCAAAGGTATACTGACTCACCTAGAGACAAAGTTAAAGAGCTCACATTAAGCAGACAAAAAACAGGTTAATTTTTATTGCTGTTTACACGCTGGGTAACAACATCAAGAATGATTTTGACATTAATTATAACCAATTTATAAATCCAAAACTTAAATTTGTTTTCTATAGTTTCATGATCTTATATTGCAAAAATGTTGAAAATCCAACTTGTAAAACATTTATTTTTTTGTTATCCCACAAAATCCTAAAATATAAATGGAAAGAATTGATTTATTTAACATTTTATGTTAGTTAGATCAAAATGTCAAAGAACTAATTATTAATCCATATCTTCCTGATTCTGTGGTACAAATATGGCATAACACAGAGGCCTATTTCTTTTAGTTACTCCTCAAAAGGGGAAAGACAGTGAACATGCCATTCAAGTTAGACATAGGTCTGATGATGTTCATAGTTCAGGATATAGCTACAAGAAAATAGTATCTCTCCTAAACTTACTCAAATCTACACTCAGAAAAGCAATATACAGTGTATATACGACAAATGATAACAGCTTCAGTAATGACCATCAGGTTGACTAAACATAATTTTTCAGAAAGAGCCCACCTGCACAAGCACAAAGAAACGTTTCTTCCAGCGTTTCCACACGTTCTTCCCAAAAGCCCATAGATACCTGTGGCAGCAGTAAACGTAGGTGATGACAGATCAGAACACACTTTGAACTTTGAACAAGCCTTTTAACATATACCTTTAATACAACAAATCTGAATAACAAAAAATGAAAAAAATGGATAGTGATAAAAACTAGAAAATTTCGGAAGAAATTTAGCCGGGGCCTGCCAAGGCGCGCCCGTCGGGCATGGGCCCGGCGTCGTCGCGCCACAAATCGGCGTCGACGCCAAAGGACGCCGCGACGTGATCAGTGGCACGCGGAGAACCGCAAGAACGTTAAGCGAGGCGGACGTGCACCGTTCGGTACGATTTAAAATGTTGTCAAGGCTTTTATTTTGGAAGTTTTGTTAACCTTCATTTCAAAGGGCCAAACTAATCCCATGCGTAATAGTCCTTGGGTTAAAATAGTTATATAATGCTCAAAACACAAGTAGCTGATGTAAAAATATTCAAGGCTTTTATTTTGAAATTTTCAGTATGCTTCATTTCAAAGGGCCAAACTAATACCACGTGTAACAGTGCTTTGGATGAAAAAGTCAAATAAAGCCAAAAAGAGCAATTACGTCATGTAAAATTATTCAAGGCTTTTATTTTGAAATTTTCAGAATGCTTCATTTCAAAGGGCCAAACTAATACCACGTGTAACAGTGCTTTGGATGAAAAAGTCAAATAAAGCCAAAAAGAGCAATTACCTGATGTAAAAATATTCAAGGCTTTTATTTTGAAATTATTATTATGCTCCATTTTAAAGTTCCAAACTAATCCCATGTGTAACAGTGCTTTGGATGAAAAAGTCATATAAAGCCAAAAACAGCAATTACCTGATGTAAAAATATTCAAGGCTTTTATTTTGAAATTTTCAGTATGCTTCATTTCAAAGTTCCAAAGTAATCCCATGTGTAACAGTGCTTTGGATGAAAACGTCAAATAAAGCCAAAAACAGCAATTACCTGATGTAAAAATATTCAAGGCTTTTATTTTGAAATTATTATTATGCTCCATTTTAAAGTTCCGAACTAATCCCATGTGTAACATTGCTTTGGATGAAAAAGTCATATACGGCCAAAAAGAGCAATTACTTCATGTAAAATATTCAAGGCTTTTATTTTGAAATTTTCAGTATGCTTCATTTTAAAGTTCTGAACTAATACCACGTGTAAGAGTGCTTTGGATGAAAAAGTCAAATAAAGCCAAAAAGAGCAATTACGTCATGTAAAAATATTCAAGGCTTTTATTTTGAAACTTTTGTTAAGCTTCATTTCAAAGGGCCAAACTAATACCACGTGTAACAGTGCTTTGGATGAAAAAGTCAAATAAAGCCAAAAAGAGCAATTACATGATGTAAAAATATTCAAGGCTTTAATTTTGAAATTTTTGTTAATATTCATTTCAAAGGGCCAAACTAATACCATGTGTAACAGTGCTTTGGATGAAAAAGTCAAATAAAGCCAAAAAGAGCAATTACGTCATGTAAAAATATTCAAGGCTTTTATTTTGAAATTTGCAGGATGCTTCATTTCAAAGGGCCAAACTAATCCCATGCGTAATAGTCCTTCGGTTAAAATAGTTATATAATGCTCAAAACACAAGTAGCTGATGTAAAAATATTCAAGGCTTTTATTTTGAAATTTTTGTTAAGCTTCATTTTAAAGGGCCAAACTAATACCATGTGTAACAGTGCTTTGGATGAAAAAGTCAAATAAAGCCAAAAAAGAGCAATTACGTCATGTAAAAATATTCAGGGCTTTTATTGTGAAATTTTCAATATGCTTAATTTTAAAGTGTAAAACTAATCCCATGTGTAACAGTTACTGAGTTAAATCAGTTATATACAGCCCAAAGCAGCAAGTAGTTGTAAAGGCCAGTTCTCAGTCCTGATCTGTTTCAACTGAGGATAGATAGAACTACAACGATGCGTATTCGTAGTCCTAACCAGCAGCCAATAGCCTCTTGAGTTCCGTTGCTATGGCAAATAATGGTCTCAGCAGGTGTGAGCTCTGAGCTGTGAGCTCTCAAACACACAAGTGTGTTTGAGCAAACACACTTTACTGAAAAAAAGCATTGGAAACAAATCCTTCTTGTTCGGGAACCGTAATACATATTCGAAAAGCGTTTTAAGCGTATGACAGTTCAATGTGTCTTCTGCGATAGTCCCGAGATTCATATCTGTACCTCACTCAGAGCATTTACAGTGATGAGAGAAAGAAATGTTGTGCCCAGATATGAACCGAGGTCGGCTGTCACTCTAATATGAGCAAAAATGAGAAACTTTGGGTCGCTTAGAGGCAAATTGTGGACAAACCATAACTGGTATCGACGAGCCGTCTTCACTTTCGAAGAGATCACAGACGTATCTACAAAATGAAATTTGAATGGCATTTCTAGGTGAATTTGTGACGACACAGCAAATCCTCAAAAATAGGGTATTTCTAGGATTTTTCCCATTGAGTTATAATGGGGTTTTTTTCGTAGTTTTTTGCGAATTATGTCGCCATGTTAATCCCGAATCCCACCAAAAGTAATAGCTGGAATGGCGTGAATTTTCTGCACGTTTTGATACCTCTTTTGTAGGTGTGCACGCAGCGGTATGAGCCGCATTAACGGTTACGGATGAAAAATAAAGAATAACTAGAAAATTTCGGAAGAAATTTAGCCGGGGCCTGCCAAGGCGCGCCCGTGGGGTTCGGGCCCGGCGTCGTCACGCCACAAATCGGCATCGACGCTAAAGAACGCCGCAACGTAATCAATGGCACGCGGAGAACCGCAAGAACGTTAAGCGAGGCGGACGTGCACCATTCAGTACGATTTAAAATTTTTGTCAAGGCTTTTATTTTGGAAGTTTTGTTAAACTTCATTTTAAAGTTCCGAACTAATCCCATGTGTAACAGTGCTTTGGATGAAAAAGTCATACAAAGCCAAAAACAGCAATTGCATGATGTAAAAACTATTCAAGGCTTTTATTTTGAAATTTTCAGTATGCTCCATTTTAAAGTTCTGAACGAATCCCATGTGTAACAGTGCTTTGGATAAAAAAGTCACATAAAGCCAAAAAGCGCAATTACCTGATGTAAAAATATGCAAGGCTTTTATTTTGAAATTATTATTATGCTCCATTTTAAAGTTCCGAACTAATCCCATGTGTAACAGTGCTTTGGATGAAAAAGTCACATAAAGCCAAAAAGCGCAATTACCTGATGTAAAAATATTCAAGGCTTTTATTTTGAAATTATTATTATGCTCCATTTTAAAGTTCCGAACAAATCCCATGTGTAACAGTGCTTTGGATGAAAAAGTCATATACGGCCAAAAAGAGCAATTACATGACGTAAAAATATTCAAGGCTTTTATTTTGAAATTTTCAGTATGCTTCATTTCAGAGGGCCAAACTATTCCATTGTGTAACAGTGCTTTGGATAAAAAAGTCACATAAAGCCAAAAAGCGCAATTACCTGATGTAAAAATATTCAAGGCTTTTATTTTGAAATTATTATTATGCTCCATTTTAAAGTTCCGAACTAATCCCATGTGTAACATTGCTTTGGATGAAAAAGTCATATACGGCCAATAAGAGCAATTACGTCATGTAAAATATTCAAGGCTTTTATTTTGAAATTATTATTATGCTCCATTTTAAAGTTCCAAACTAATCCCATGTGTAACATTGCTTTGGATGAAAAAGTCATATACGGCCAAAAAGAGCAATTACGTCATGTAAAATATTCAAGGCTTTTATTTTGAAATTTTCAGTATGCTTAATTTTAAAGTTCCAAACTAATCCCATGTGTAACAGTTACTGAGTTCAATCAGTTATATACAGCCCATAGCAGCAGGTAGTTCTAAAGGCCAGTTCTCAGTCCTGATCTGTTTCAACTGAGGATAGATAGAACTACAGCGATGCGTATCTGTAGTCCAAATCAGCAGCCAATAGCCTCTTGAGTTCCGTTGCTATGGTAAATAATGGTCTCAGCAGGTGTGAGCTCTGAGCGCTGAGCTCTCAAACACACAATTGTGTGTTTGAGCAAACACATTTTACTGACAAAAAAGCATTGGAAACAAATCCTTCTTGTTCGGGAACCGTAATACATATTCGAAAAGCGTTTGCAGCGTATGACAGTTCAATGTGTCTTCTGCGATAGTCCCGAGATTCATATCTGTACCTCACTCAGAACATTTACAGCGATGAGAGAAAGAAATGTTGTGCCCAGATCTGAAATTCTATTCAAATACATGGGAGAGAGCCTCAGACAGCCTCAGAAAATCCTGTCGCATGACTTTGCTCTGAAGCACCGTGACAGAAAACCGTACGGTCTAGATAAATTTCGAAAACATTTTACCGGAGCAGACAGGCGTATCAATGTCAGGACCGATTTTGATACTAATCGTGCGATATTTGTGGGCGTGATGGCGATTTCAAAAATGATTTGGGTTGAAAAAGTTGTCTTCATCTCTCACTCTAAGCAGCCAGAAACGCACTCTAACTTGAGCAAAAATGAGAAACTTTGGGTCGCTTAGAGGCAAATTGTGGACAAACCGTAACTGGTATCGACGAGCCGTCTTCACTTTCGAAGAGATCACAGACGTATCTACAAAATGAAATTTGAATGGCATTTCTAGGTGAATTTGTGACGACACAGCAAATCCTCAAAAATAGGGTATTTCTAGGATTTTTCCCATTGAGTTATAATGGGGTTTTTTTCGCAGTTTTTTGCGAATTATGTCGCCACGTTAAGCCCAAATCCCACCAAAAATAATAGCTCCAATGGCGTGAATTTTCTGCACGTTTTGATACCTCATTTGTAGGTGTGCACCCAGCGGTACGAGCCGCATTAACGGTTACGGAAGAAAAATAAAGAATTATAATAATATTAAAGAGACGCTTGTTGGGTGTAGAGTAATAGGTTCCTGCCATTGCTTTGCATGGCAGGCCCCAATAATAATAAAGAAACTTTTCTTGGGAGAATAGCAATAGGTTCCTGCCATTGCTTTGCATGGCAGGCCCCAATTCTGTGCATTTTGCTCTGTTTACAAAAAAATAAATAAAACAAACATACACATAGATAGATATCCATATATAAGCTACACACTGTCATCCACCACCAGGGGGAGTTGTATACTTCACAGTATTTTTCCACAGCACGTGAAAAGAAATGAGGCCAAGGAGCTGAGAAGGGTTGGAGTTTTACAGGAAAGGCACAGAAAATTAAATCCTCATAAGAACATCCCTGTGTGTCTTATTTAGCTGCTGACTTTCTCTTACCCGCAGTGCTTCATGTTCTGTGGTTTGTCCATGCGAATAGCCAGCTTTATTTTAAGATCTTGGTCAGGGCAAGCCTTTGTCACAGTCATCTTATGGAGCTCTGACTGTTTGGGACTGTTAGGTGTTGGGTGGAGGACAACCTGCATACAAAGACACCACAAATGGCAAAAAAATAATTACTGATCTCATCTGATTTTCTGCTGGAGAGTCTTTATTTTGTCTTTCTGTGCAGCATTCAGGAGCAACCGTTAGTCTTTGCAAAGGCTGGTGATTATGTGTGTTTGCCTCTAGTGAAATATTAAATTGCGATGCGGTGAAGCAACAGAAGAACACTGTTTCTCTGCCTCGAAGAAGAAGAAGAAAAAGAGGAGGCCTAATCTCTCTTTGCTGACTTAAAGAGCTTTGAGGAAGCCTGCTTTCCTGCCAACTCTCTTGCAGTAGGAGATCAAAGAACTCTGTCTCAGACAAGGTCACTGTCACTACAGGGACATCTGAGGCGCCATTGGCCCAACACATGCCAGCAAAACTACCTCTGTTAGGTACCTGTCACTTTTAGGCATGACAATACAAGGTAGTTTTACACATTTCTGTTTTCCTTCATGACATTTATATCAAATTGAGTCAAATAAGATTTAAATAAAATACATATTTGAATCCAGAATTTTTCCTTTGTAAAAGCTATGATGGGCCACAACTTTCTATTTCTCTATGGAGCATAAAGTAATGCTGTCCCTCCTCTACCTGTTGCTGAGCACTCTGTCACTTCGCAGAAAAAAAGATATCACGTCATATACGTATAAATTGATCATGGAGTAATGCAGTACTTCCCCTCCATCACTAGCTGCTGCTGTGCACTGCCAATCAGTTTGGGTGAGAAAATGTTTCTCTTGGTTACAAGAAACCAAATGAAACAGCGTGGACAGGAGTCTTTCCACTGCAAAATGAAGCATGGAGTAATACAGAGCTGCCCCTTCCCCTCATGTCACTGCACAATGCTTTTCAGCTTGCTTTAAGAAAGCTTAATGAAATATGAATTTGGCTGTTTGAAAATATTTCTGGCAGCAAAAAACATGGACAGTTAAGGCATCAGCACCATTTATCAGTCGGGTTAAGCTAACATTGTTTTAAAATTACAACTGATAATATAGACATAGCAAATCATTGACAAATTCGACTGCAGGGTCTACTTGAGCTGATAGCTGAACCAAGTAACATCTAATTATCCAACTAAGATACTATTTATTACTATGTTTCTGTGTAATACCAAAAAAAAAAAACAGTTCTTAACCCAACTGCATCTATGAGAATATTTTGGAAGTTGTATGAATGACTCTCATCTTCCTGGTTGATAAATGTACTGAAAACCTTTGTTGTCAGTTATTGCATAAATAGTCTGTTATTGTGAAACCATGGTGTTTTTACTCCAAGACTTTAAGCGTACTGTTGCATGTCTGTTTTCATTTTTGGTTATCACTGGCCTGATCCTTGATCTTCTGTAATTGCTAAAATTGTCAGTAAACAGAGGTATTACCCGGCCCAGCTCTTTGTCTTCCAGCGCCAGCACGCCTGTACTCTCTGTAAACAGTTTCACCTTGACAGCAGGCAAAGGGTGTGTAGTGGTGAAGTCCCCCTGGGTTCCCCAGCTGAAAGACAAAACAGAAAACACTCAAGAGGTTATTTTCCATGACAGTATAACACAGTGATCTCATCTGTTGAACACTCGATAAAAAAAGTAAGTCTTCATCCCATTGTTTGCCCCTGAATATTTACAACAGTTACAACAAGCTTGGGCATATCATTCCAAATTTTTGATTTTTATGTGAAACATATTTCTGTTATCATAGGAGAAAGACAGTT
This sequence comes from Xiphophorus maculatus, assembly GCF_002775205.1. NCBI lineage: Eukaryota > Metazoa > Chordata > Actinopteri > Cyprinodontiformes > Poeciliidae > Xiphophorus > Xiphophorus maculatus. The sequence continues at coordinate 17,132,584 of NC_036462.1, forward strand.
AAAGATTTAAACAGCTTAAAACACACAAATGTTTGTTCTTGAAATGCACTATTGCTGCTTTTATAACTCATGAGCAGGTCTTGGATTTCAAAACATGGGATTCATTTGTGTGGAAAGTGGGGCTTGCAGGGCTGAAGGGTTGGCTGAAGGACATTGACTGTAAATAAACAGCTTTCAGAAGAAGCAGGGAAACAACACTGTATTTTTTATAAACAGAACTTCTCACAGTAATAATGACAGATGAGACACTCTTATAGATCACAGAAAAATAACAATATGGCTTCCTAAGACTAGTAGTTCCAGTTCTTGCGCTTGTATGGAATCTTATCAAGTCCGAAGATTCTAAATCATTCACACTATTTTCGATCATTCTCACACACACTGAGGAGGTGAGCTACAATGTAGCCACAGCTGCCCTGGGGTAGATTGACACAAGCAAGGTTGCCATTCACTCACCACCACCAGCAGACAAGGTGGGTGGAGTGTTTGGATTATTTATAATCCAAACACTCCACTCCAGAATAAATAATCCATTGAGGCAGTTCTTAGCGATTGAAGTATTGCATATATACTGTATAATAATGAAAACTGTGATTCAAATTGCTGTGCTGTTATTGTACTTTATACAAACCAGTTTCTAAGGTCCAGAATTATAATTGAGAACATTATGCTTTCTGCTTTTAATTTTTCACAAATGATTCAAATCTGGAATTTCATTTGATTTTACTCTATAATGTCTAAAATATAATTTATAAAACCCATCTTTATTAGCGCCCTGTGATGGTCCAGGGTGTACCCCGCCTCTTGCCCGAAATGTCTCGTTATAGCAATATAACTGTGTAATTTCTATTATAGTTTTATATTCCTATATTTGTATATGGATACAAAAAGGACACTTTGGCAGAACAGGAAAACAACTGAGAAATCCAGGTAATGCTTAAATTGCAATGTTCTTGTCCTCAAGAGGGCACGCCTACACCCGGCACACTGGGTGTTGAAGCTGCTGCCCTCGAGCCGCACAACCAGAGTCCTGAGGTCTCACACTGATGACTCAAGAACAGCTTTTACAATAGTTCTATAATTCTAATCAATATGTCGCCTCTTTGAAGGACATGTGCAATACAACTGTGTAATTTTTCATTTATTTGTTCTTATTTATGGTTCTATTATGAATGCACTCCATGTTTTATCCCAGCATTTCTCTTTGCACCTTGCATGGGTCAGTAGACTGATTTGTTGTACTGCTACACATTGTTTGTTGGTACAGTGAGGATGTATCAAACACTTTGAAAACCTGTCAGTAAGACTTCTGTTCATTGCTACTAGCTTTCACAAACAGTTACTACTCATGTCCTACTCTAAGGAAACCGTTATGCGAGTCGTGACTCCATTAAATGTCATCAACCAGCAGGTGGTTGCACACTATAATTTAGGTTTGATCAGAAGTCATAATCTGTAATTTTTCATTTGTCAACTAATCCAAACGGGATTTGATTCACAGCCATTAAAATTGGGCTCTTACGTAAAATATTCATGTATTCAAATATATAACTCTGAAGACAAATAAGCTGAAGCAAAAAAGGCAGTGATTGGGTAACGTAAATTTGGGTAAGTATTGGGAAATTGATTTGAGTCAAATCCCATGTGGATACATATTTGATTGTTTTTTGTTTGCTATTTTGCCATTTTCTCTGAAAATTAGTAATCAATGCCATACTCTTAATGGCTTGGTTCAAAGCCTGCAACACAAGATCAATGTGTTTGTTGTGATTTCTTTTTTCACAAAAGTTTTATTTTACTGGTTTTATCCATTAATTAAAGTTTCCCTTTGATTTCCAAGATTTTAATCAGATGAAGGGAGAAAGACTAACAGGAGAAATTGCAGGAAGTGTTGGTTGAGCTGCAAAACAGAACTGTGACTTTTTTCAGTAACTGGGCGAAAGCAAAAACTGATTCAGTGCTAATATTGGTATTGATGCAAACATCACCAATGAAATTCCCTTTTCAATCATAACTAACATCGACTGATCATTCTTTAACCAAAATGACCCAACAATATTCATGTTTTGTTGAAAATGTTTGCTTAAACCAAACTTTTATCCTATTTCTAAGCACTGGACCAGACAGAACAATCAACTGTAGTAAAATGACTGCCTCTACTTTAGGATATGAAGGAAGGAAACTATGCAGATTTTAGTAACAAAGTGTGCATAGAAAGAAAAATTGACAACATATTTTGGCTCCAGGGGGACCTGAATGAAATCTCATAACCTATTTTATTAGAGTCAGTTGGAATAAATAGCATTTTAAAAATGAACAAACAAACAAAAAATCATAACACAATACCTGAGGGATTATGGAGTAGTAACAAAGAAAGTTTCTAATAGACTAGCTCCTCAGATCCACTTAAAACACAGAAATACACAGAGAACAAGTTGAAATGTGCAATACTGTAGCCACGAGGGCTTAAGAGACAAGATTCTTTTTTAAATATTCAATATTAAACTTTCGGTATTGTAATTCTAAACTTTTGCAGCCTTCACAGTTTGGTTAAATGCTTAAAATCTTGTCTTGTAAGGACAAATTAAGATTCTAACATGTTAATTTCTATCCAAAGAAAGAATTTTCCTCCCTCAAAATTTTTCATAATCAACTGCTGCTGCTCTTGAAAATTAGAGAGGGAGCAGAGAGACCGCTGACAGACAGCGGGGACTCAGTGGTGAGTTGTGTTGGTTTCACGTGCAAATATCGTTCTGGCATGAAGGTGACCTTGTCGCTAAATGGAAGGTCTAATAATGGACGTGACAGCAGTTCTTGGAGCTCCTCCTGCAAAATGGGTCAACTCCTCTGCATGCTAAATCTGCTTGCAGTTGTACTGTATATACAAAAAAAAAATCAACCCTTCTATCAAGTCATCAAAGTTCAATGTTAATTCATAACAGTAATTTGAATGTCAGCCTGAGTGCACGGTGGCTGAGCACGCTTAATTAATGTTTGTGAATAACCAGCAGCAGTCTGAAGGGTAACATCCATCTTGTGTGACTTCATTTGTGTGTATGCAAGTGCATGTATGCTCTTTACATAGAAACACTCAACCCATCATGCAGCCTGTCAAGAAACTGTCATTCAAAGTTTGTAACATTTACTTTCCAAAGGCTGAACCTTAAATGCAGCGTAGATCCAAACTATTTTGCTACATCTTTCAATTCAGTAATTTAAGTTGGCGTAAAGCGGTTGTCTTAACAGAGTGTTCACTGACTTTTCTCTTCTAGATCCTGTCCTCATCGCTGTCTTAACCCTTCCTCAAAATTTATCTCTTGTATTAGCAGGATCAATAGAAGACGTTTGGGGATAAAAATAGCTTATATTACTGTATATGAATATTTCATGGGTGGCTCTTTAAAAGCTTGAGTTGTACGATTCTGGAATCTGAGATTAATGGGGAAGCTATTTTAAGGAAAGGATAGATTTATCTAAATTTGGACATTGCAGATGTGATGAATGAGGTCCACTGAGCTACATTAATAACCAGTACAGTAGTCTCTTGCAAAACCTTTTTACATTTTATCACATCACATCCAGAAACATAGATGGAGAATTTTATAGACCAACACAATAAAATGCATAACTTTGATGTGAAAGGAGAATGACACAAGATTTTCAAACACTTTTACAAATCAAAATCTAAAAAGTGTGCATTTTTATTTAGGCTCCTTTAATAATCTTAAGGAAAATTGAGTCCAGTTACCTTTGGAAATCATCTTATTAAAACAACTGCAGCTGTCCTTTGAGGGAATCCAATGTTTGTTAGTGAACAAATAGAATCATAAAGACCAACGGAGACAGCAGAAAGTTCAGGGTGGAGGTGTGAAAGTGTTTATAGCCAGGGCACTTCCACACAGGGTTATGTTACAATGTTCCTATTGTAAGATTGGAGAAATGATTGATATCAAGCATAACTGCTAATCTATGAAGACCTGTCCACTTACCTAAATTAACAGGCAGCATCATCATGCTCCTCCTTAAATAAACTTTACAATTATACACAACTTTATATTTCTTTTTATTTTATTCTTTTTCACACACAATATCAGTTAAATAGAGTGATTATATTATGACAAAAGAGGAAAACGTAAAGAAACTGGAATACTTTTCCAATGTTGGACAGAGTTAAACAATCAATTTCCACTTCCTGATTAAAAATGACCCAGCTGAAATAGTTTGGTTCAGATAGAGAATCTCAGAAATTATAACAGCTTATGCAAATCAGGGTCATTAAAGGGTTGTCTTTAAATATTTAGAAACTCCCACCTAAAACAACATTTTTAGTACCAGAATAATTAGGGTAAAACTAGATTATGTGTTTCAGTTACACCAGATTATTCTGCTTTGGACCAAATAATTAACAGATTTAAAGGAAATTAATAAAAAACAAAGTATTGTGCAAGTGCACAGTCCAATTTCTTTTAAATGTCGTAATTTACATGCAAAGTGCTTTTGAGAGGAAATGAGGCATCTGAGAGCCCCTGAAGAGCGCTGGAAATGTATCGCTGCAAGCTGAGAAACCACCGAGATGTGGGAGAGTTTGGCAACAGAGGCTTACTTTAAGTTTTAAGTGCATCTTAAAAGCCAATTCATTTAGATAAGATTCTTCTAGGATCTTATTCACAAAACTGAAATGGTTTATTGAAAGAAAACAGCAATAGTCAGCAATTTAATTAGTTTTATCTTCCATGTAAATAGAGTTTGTTTTCTGCCCTAACAAACGGTTGTGAGTCTTGAAATGTAGAGGCAATATAAATAGCAGACTGTGTATTTTACAAACATCATTGTTTGTTAAATGCCCGTGGTAAACAAACATCCATGTGTGCTCACTCACGTCGGCTTGGATGCCTCTGCTTGGTCGGTCTGGAGCTTCTCGCCTCCCTCCACCTCCATGGTGCAGTAAACAATCCTGTTTGGAGCCAGAGACTTCAGCCCCACCACTTCCATGATCACCACCTGGGAAGAAGAATAGCCTTAGAGAAGATTGTCGAGAAGTGACTCATCTCTTTAGAGAGGTCAGAGAACAAGAGAGTCAAAAGCAGAGGAGCAGGCAGAAAATCCATCCAGAAATACTACTAGAGCAACAATGAGTGTTTACACTCACAGCTTCTGTCTTTGCTGTACAATAGATTCTGGGTGATTTTCCACTGAAATAGACTGTGAAAACTGCTACTATCCTCGACGGAGCCTGCAACTCCCAATCCTCAAAACTGCTTGCAGACATAATCTGCCACATAAAGTCTTATACCTCCTCTTTATAAGCTCAGTGCCTACATTGTAGCTCTGCCAGGGCCGAGGGTAACTGTGATACTGCAACCATGAAATTCAGTGGGACAGCCTGAAGCGGAAAAATGTGCTGTCAGGATTGGAGTCAACTTTCAATAAAATATTCAGCTCAATACTGTCGATGTGATGCCTGCAAAGTTTGTTACCTGCTACTGAATATTATCCTCTTAAGCCATTCTACAGACATAACTGTGTGTGACAATAAATCAAGTACATCATGGTAATATTTAATGTCTTTTAAGTGTCTTTCAAAACCATGAAAGTTTGAATATATCACTTCAAGGAAATTCCACATTGATTCTGACACAAACATGTAATTTTTCAAAAGGTTAGAGTAGAATACTCTTTTTTTTGTTTAAATAAATGCAATCAGAAATTTAAATGTCACATTCTAAGTTACACAATTGTAAGAAATGTCTCATCAGTTAATGTCCTGGAGTTTTGTAAAAATAAATAGAAATAAAAATGAAAAGCAAATAAACATTTTATATATTTCTGATGACTTCATTTAATCTATTAGCTCAAAAAAGGCTAACTGGGACCTAATGCAATTTGCTCCCATCAGGTGTATTTTTGCTCCAGCATGTATTTAGTGTAACGCACTTTGTGAATCCACTGCAGAATCCAAGCAAATAGCTAGTGCAAGGCAGCAGCAAAAAGAAAATGTTGGATTGCTTTGTAAATTTTCACCATGTTGGCATTAAAAGGTGGGTTGAGAGCTACACAGTATGTACTCTATAACACATACAGAGCAGGTCTGCTGCTATATGCATTTCATCACAGGTGAGACCCTTGGTTGTTGCTCATGGAGCTTTGCTTAGATGTCTGAGTAGTGCAAGATGTGGGCTGCAACCAACATTGCCCCAGGTCAGCCTGAAGGTTTTCAGCTGTTTTACATAGGTCTCCAACTTGGATCAAAACTTTGATAGATTTCGCTCACACAGTTTCTTGTCTCTGAATAATTTTTGGATGCATCAGGAAAGTACTCTGCGATAGAAAAGTTCTTGAAAAGATTCACATTGCTGAAACTTGAATGCCTTTGTATTTGAGATTCAACAAATTACTGAATACATCTCTGAAGTTCTAACACAGAAATATTGCATAAATATTAAAAAAACAGTTTTTCAGAAAACAGTTATTATTCTGGCTCACTTATCAAGAATGAAATCTCAGGCTCTGTCTTAATTGAGATTTTCTTCTCAAAATGTTCAATTTTGCCAAATTTCTGCAACAATTTAAAGTTGATCTCACAACAGGGGAATGCATTTGGGCACATTTTGTCAATTTTTTTGTGCATCAATTAACAGCTTTAACATACATTGGACTAATTTTGGTCAAGTTACACCAAGAAAACCATTTATAGAATAATATTACATTTTTTATATGCATCTAATACACCAGCTAGGTCTTAAGCCTGGCATGATGGTTTTAGAACCATAATTATTGAATATCTGCTTATGTCATTTATAAATCAAATAGATGTCAGCGCAAACCTGTCCACCAAATTTGGCAGGTGTTGTGAGGTATAATGTTTTCTTTCATGTTATTAATGTATATTTATTTCAACATTGTATTGAAGTAAGTCTGAGGCCATTATGAACTCACTGACTGAAATAGCACTGCATCATAAGGAGGAGAGGTGTGATTGCTCTCTGTTCTGTGGTGATAACTCATCTGAGACAAGCTGATAACAAGATGAGTCACATTTCCCATTAAGGAGCAGGTAAATAGGTTTTTATGCACACGTGTGTGCGTCAGTCTGTTCTTCACACAGCGTCTGGTGGACCGTCTGAACAGGTGTGCTGTCTGTTTCTATTCTTAGTGTGGAGCAGGGAAGTGTTTCTCATCGGTTTTGATTTCTAGTCCCGCTGAGGCAGACGTAGATTTGCATCCCTTTAAGATGTTTCTTGAACATCTTAAAGCATGTTATATTTTATTTTTATTTTGTCTACAATTGCTACTCAGTGGTGGTTGTTGTGTGTCTTGTCTCTATGCTGCTGTAACTGTGAAATAATTTCCCTGCTGGGATGAATAAAGTAATTCTATTCTATTCTATTCTATTCTATTCTATTCTAAAGGGGTAATATTTGTAGCACTTGGCTAAAGCTGGTAAACCAAAATATATAGTACCTCCAAAGTAAAAGAGAGAACCACATCAGACTTGGAGAGATTGTTCTCGTCCTCCTGGCCCATATCGATGATGGAGGTGTTGTGGCCTCGCTTCAGCTTCTGGAGTTTAAACTCTCCACCTTTGGACACAGGCATGCTTTCCAGGTTGGCCATAAGCTGATTCACGGAGGACTTGAGCTCCTCGATGTACATGGCCTCCATCTCTTTAGACACAAATTTAGGGAACTTGCCGCCCTGTTGGGGAGAACAGAAAAGAATCAGATATTTCTAAGCTTGAAATCAAAAGCTTGACAATTTAAAGCTTCTTAAGACCAGGTCATATAATTTCACTTCAAAAACACAAATTGCCCTTCGCAATCATCCACATCTACTGAAGTATAGAATACTCTTTCATTCATTTTTTCTTATTTGTGGCCTGAAGCTCACACCATGGTGTCCATACTAGTGACACCATATTTCTGAAATATTAACTATATAACAAAGCATATTAAAACCAATCTGAGTGCTCCCTGCAGAGTCTGACTCACCCTGGCAATCTGGTCTGCCATCTGAAGACGACCATCAAGCTCTCTTCTGATTTGTGCAGCCTGCTCGTCCAGATTGTCCAGCTATTGATAAACAAAGAGGAAGAGGTCATTCGAGTCATTTTAAGGAGAATGAAATACTTTCTGATCCCAAGTTTTGTTCACACAGAAATAATGTCTGCATAAAATATGAAATAAGATCCTTATCTACACATATTGTTGATATAAAAATGTAGTAAATTTTGACTAAAAACAAGTTTATGTACTAAAATATGCACATAAACTTTTAGCTTCTTACACAAGGATTGTACAAAGTTGTGTAGTAACAATATTTTAATAGGATACTGCCTAAATAGATTTGTTTCACAGTCACATTGTAGAAGTGCTTTTGTACCAATTTAATTCCATCTGCCCGGTAAAATATTGTGCACAAATGAACAAACCTAAAAGGTCTGCTCAGTACAGCAGATTTAAGGCAGATTTATTTTCTCTTCACTGTCTGAAGTTACAATCCACAGTGGTTTATACACTTTGGAGATGAAACTGAATTAGGGTGTGTCAGAATTATTTGAGACAGCTTTTTTATATTGAATCACAAGTCCACAAAGACCTAATCTTGTATACACAATTAGAGCTGCTGTGGGTCTTGGGGGTATCCCATACTGAAATCCACATTGATGCATCCACAAATCAGCAAGAACACAATCCTACACAAATTTCTCTACGCTACTCACATTTCATGAATAAGGATCAAAGTTTCACCTTATGCAATAATACATAATACATCTGCAGCCTTGAAACCCATTTTTCTTTTTAAGTTGTTGAGCACTTACTATTAATCATTATTGTTTTTACTTTGATGCAAAATTGCATGCTGAGCAGAATAGAGTTATAATGGCTTTATAGAACTGAATTACAGAAAATAGGATTAGCAGCTAAAAATAAAGAATTGAGAGGACCAGTGAATCTCAGTGAATGTACAATAGTCTTTGGGAGCTTTTGAATGTTTAATGACGTAACCTTGATGTGGGCAATGTCTCCATAACCTCACTCATGTTTTCAGCTGCAGCTGCCGGCACCGGAATAAATTGAAGAAACTTCTGAACTCGTACAAGAGAAATAAGCCCTTCATCAAAAAAGCAATTAGTTCCTACATGAGTAACTCAATAGTTTTCCCCTCTTCATATTCAGTGTATCGCCTTTTTCCTTCCAGCAGCTGTGCACATGATTCTGAATCAGTTATTCATGTGCTAGTTAATTATTCAAATAAATCTTTCTGTTACTACATCTATAAAAATAATCTTTCTTTGTTTATTACGTTTATAACAACCAATTTTTTTAAATGCAAGAAAGGTCATGAAAACAGTCTTCATAAAACAATCTAATTTTGCTCACAATTATTTTTTAATTTCAGAATAGTGTTTTATTATTTCACATTCTTCTTTCTTTTTCCAACACACCAAACAGGGACATGGGCAAATGATTTAACTAAAGGCTTTTTTGCAAATCTTATCCAAATGCTTGTCTGCGCGTCAATATGTGACGAGGACGGACCATCCGATGCGTCAATATATGACGAGTTGGGAGTGAGAATGGGTTGAAATAACACTACAACCCTACTGTACAAACAAGTCTCACCTCAACATAAAGTGTGTGTCTATGTCTCGTGCATGTTTGACTATATGTTTTGTCCTCATTCAGTGAAGTAAATGGCCGGTATCTAGTCCAGAAGACTAGAACGCTAAGCTGCCACACACTGGCTCCAACAGGCCCTATGACCAACACCAGCAGGCAAAGCAGATTAAGTGTCTTGCCACAACAGATATAGACAGAGACAGAGGGGGGCTTGAACCAACAGCCAGATGAGCTCCTACTACCTCAGCCTACATACAGAGAGCAGTGAATCCAGACGTTTCACTTAAATGAAAAGAATGATATCTCATAGTACTACTACTCAAGTAAAAGTAAAACATACAATGAAGCAAAATTACTCCTAAAAGTACATTTCTTTCCAAAAGTTACTAAATGTAATTGAACAAATGTGACTTGTTACTACCACCTCTGTACATAAACAGTGTCTGCTGCAACTGCAGTGACAGGTGCAGAAATGCCTCTAATAGGATGGCATTTTCCCAAAGGATTTGATTTTGTTATTTTAAATATAAAAAGGAAATCCAATCAAAATGTAATCTCACATCCATTTTTTGCAACACCAAGAAGAAAGATAGTTTGTATATTAATTGTTATTTTGTATTTTAAATGAAAATCAATAACTGTTTCATTTTTGGTTTTCATAGCTGACTTTGGAGAAGAAAATACAACTACCAAGCATTCATGGATTCAAAATCTCTGCAAGCTCTTTAATAAAGACTTTCTAACTTTACATTCAATTTAAAGTTTCAGATTTAAATGCTTCAATCAAACTAGTCTTGTTACCAGTAGAAAAAAAATACTAGTTGCAGGGTTTTTTTTCCAGCTGGCATTTTAACAGTGGCAACCTGGCTTTTTGCAACTAATGATTTAATGGCTTAAAAGGGTCCATTATAAAAGCATAGTGACTGGAATTACTGTCATCAAAATCACTGAAAAGCGGCGGTCAAGGTAAATATGATGTGCAGTCTTAAAGAGTCTCGCACAGATTAGCGGATATGAAAACTAGTGGAGCATGACTATAAAAAGACCAATCAGCACTCCAGTTTCTTTCCAACCGACTGCAATCACAGAAGCACGATGTGGCATCGCACATGAAAAGATCGAAATCAAAAGCGATTTCTGCCTTGGTGCATAGAAAATATGTTTCTATCACCGCAGGCAACCTGAAAGAACCACATAACTTTTCTGGGGGGTTTTTGTGGAAGTGTCCAGTATTTTGAACTTTCCCTTTTCCTATTGGTTTCAATCAGCAGAATTAAAAGCATTTTTCAATAATGGCAAAGCTCAAGCAACCACTAAAAATAAAACAAATGTCAATGACAAATATAAGAAAAGCTCTGACTTCAATTGGATTTGTGTTGAAGTCAGTGTTTATTAGATTTCTGTGTGCTACTTAAAATTATTTTCTGTGGCACAATGTTTACTGATTTTTAGCTTAAAATCTCCACTCTGAAATTGAAATGTATTTTTCTCCACATCAATGATGGAAAAAGTGTTTCAGATTAGCTGACACAATGAACTAGTGGACGCCTGATGTCTGTGTTTTGCTCTACACTTCTCTATGTTTCGTATTTCTTCTGTTGTTCTCTCAGCCAAAACATCTCATTCCTGTCACATTTGATGCTGTGAGTCACCAGTCACCAACATGTTCTGTGTGAGATGATTAGGACAAATCTCCACCACAGTTGCACCTAAGGAGACATGAACCATTTCAGAGAGCAGCATGGTCTGAGTTCACACTAAAAAAATTAATTGTGGCTTGTGTTAAAATTGTGAAATCGTTTATGTTTTTTGTTTTGTTATATTACCTGTAAAATAGTCAAAAAATGATTTTTCACAGTGTACTTGCAAAACAGAAATTTTACCCTGATAGTGACGGTGATGACTTTTTTAAGTGTTATGGTGTATATTGATTAAATTCTTTCTCAAATGAAAGAACATAAGTAATGCAGGATAAGTTCAACCTTTTTCTGTGCTTTTACATTTCTAGAACCATCAGCAAAGTTTGACAAAGGCCACTTTATGGCCATTCTATTCCAACATGACTGTTGACAAATGCACAAAAGAAAGTTCCATAAAGACATGGATGACTGAGTTTGGCATGGCAAAAACATGTCTAGCCTGCAGAGAGTGCTGACCTCTACATATCACACATTTTATGTAGCTTTTGTACTAAATATATAATGAATTGCTACTTTGAAATATTTCATTGGCATAAAACCCCAAATAAAAGTTTGATACTCACAGGCTTTGCCCCCAGGCGGAAGTAGAGTAAACCTCAGACAAACAAACAGTGTTATAATGGCAAAGGTAGTGGAACTCAATGCCTTACCCAAGACATTTTTGCCTTATAAGTCAACACTGAGGCAAAGACACAGACAAGAAAATTCTCCAACAAGTCCTACATCAGGTCTGTAAAGTTGATTGTGAAAAACAACAGAGAAGTCAGACGTTAAACGTCAATTACTAACCAGAGAAAAAAATGAGGGGCACAAAGTCTCATTGGATGCGAGAGTGAAAGGTGCGTCAGACGCATTTTGCACGTGCAAACCGGGTGAGTACTGACTTAAATAACACATGCTTGTGAAAATCCGCCATCCGGAAAGTGCTTAAAAATATTTGCATAAAAAGTTGCTTAAATGTAAATACTACAGTTACTGCAGCCTATGTTATCATGCTGCCATAGAAATGCCATTGGAATTTACACACATAAAATCAAGTATTACTACGTCCACTTAATGAGCTATGATTTGACTATCAATACCTGTCATTATGAAAGAAAATGGGATGTTTACTACCAGTTACCTTCGGGCAGATGCAGATGTGGTAGTTGCTGTTAAAGTTTCCTTCAACTGGACATGAGGTCGGCTGCAGGCCTTGATCCATTTCTTGCATTATTCCTGGCTCTGTTTGGGTTTTGGAAATATAATAAATTGTATTCCGCCCTCTACACACTCTGGATTTCAGCTGTCGGGATTGCATGTTCCCTACAGACTTCCTATTTTCTTCAAAACCTTCATGACTGCAGCGCTTTAGCGATGACGAACCCCGGCTAAGGGGTGTGTACTTCGGGACAAATAGCAATCGCCGATTGGTCAGTTGCTGGCAAACCCTAGAATGACTGTCAGGTGGCGTCATGTCAAAGCCTTTACGGTTTCATTTTATCTAACAGGTACACGAAGAGAAATGCCAGCCTCCTCACAAAGAATTATCTAAGATTCTTTTGCAGAATAATTCATTCCAGTCCCATAAAAAACACATAAAATAGTTTCTCTATTCTAAGCAACAAGTTAGGGGCAGTTGCTTAGCATACAGGGTGCCCACTCTCCACTGACTGCAATAGAACAAAAGCTACTGTAAATATGTTCAAGGTGCAACTACCAGATAGTTGTTTTTTTATATATATATTGTGTTTTTGCATCTTTTCTGATGTCATCTAGGGCAATTGTCCAAAAACCCTAACCCAGTCCACTGACCTCTGGATTGCAACTATACGAACAAGATAGATCATATAGTTTGTGATAAAAAGAATTGATCACAAATTTAGAAACAACTGAAGACATGTAAAATAAAAAAAACTTCTTCCATTGTTCCTGCAGGTTAGCACCTGACTCTATTTTGAATGCAATGTACTCTAAACTCCTCTGGCCTCGTGCTAGTGGGACACATGCCAGAACTGACCTCCCTCAGCCTCTGGGTACTCCACCTATTCCTATTACATTAACAGGCCTTGTCTCTCAACCTTTACCATATTGATTTTCTGCCCATTCCAGCAATCCCTCTTAAGAGAGAATGAGCCAAAGTGCACATACAGTCAGGGGAGGAGTACAGTATGTTACAAACACAGGGGGAAAAAGTCAAACAGATGCAGTGTTGGATCTTATTGAAACTGGGCAAAATCAGATCATGTGCAACATTTTTTTTTTTACGTGAAAAGCAGAAAATCATGTTCTTATTATCATCTTATCTACCACCTTGGGCTTGATTCTGTTCACTGGTCTGCAGAATATGAACTTATGTCAGCCAGATGCCTCTTAAATAAAGGACAGCAAGCATAGACAGTTAAGTCTGATGCCCTACCAGCAGTGGCCACTAAACAGCCACCCTGCTATATAACCCAGAGTTCCTGTTTAGTAGAGCACATAATCAGACTTTGCCACCAGCAGCAGCAGCAGAATGTCTGCATTGGAAGCACAGTGGTATTCAGCACAGATCACAGATTGATGCTTAAATAAAGACCAGAATATGGAAAAACAGAAAGAACGCAAAGACAAAATTATGCTGAAATAATGGGGCAAATTGAATTCCTGCCTCAGTTCTGCCTCAGCTGCCTATTTCCCACTGTTGTTAGCAATCTTATGTCAAAACAAAGAGATAAAAGAACTCCACTGGACTATGGTGCAACTGACATCTGACATGTGCACTCCCATAAGAACTGTCAGTACCAAGTTTGGATATCAGCAGCTTGGCCTGTCAGCATCTGACGGTGCATTTTTACTGTCCCATCTGTGCACCTCCCTCTCCAGCAAACATGACAAACCTAAGACCATATGTCCAAGAAAACTTAAGACTGAAGTAGGTGACAGGAGAAAAAACTGGTTCAGTGTAGTCACATCTATATCATAGCTCTTCAGCAAAATTTCTGAAATGAGAGGAATGAGTATGAAGTGTGAAATGTAAAGAGAAGTGTAGCCTGTTTCTATAGCTACAGTCTGAACAGAATCAAAAGTTAAATATTGTCCTTAGAATGACATAAACTTTCAGCCACGGAACCTCACAGTACCCTCTGAAACTGAAAGGTCAATGCTCTCTATAAGGAACATATTGGTGCCCACAATAACAAACTCAAAAATGTATTTAAAAATGTGCATTTATTACTGATTAGAGCTGCAGAAATGTAATGCAGGTTAGATTACTTTAGTGTTAGCCGAGATGACAGCAGGTTAGAGGCAGGTGGGTATTTAACAGCCCAGCTGATGACACATTCCCAGGTGGCTGCTGGGACATTAGCAGCAGACAGAAAACATGACTGGGGTGAGTTTTTCTGAAGAACACAGACCGGACAGCAGGGTATGATTTAACATGGAGGAGCTGAGGCAAAGAGCTATATTTAGATGTGCTGAGAGTGCATGTGTGTATGCTAAAATATGCAGTGTGGGATAGAAGATATATGTGTGAATGTAGCATCTCTGCATGGTCTTCTCAGTATACATTTTAATTTCTCCACATCTTAATTTCTAACAGTTTAATGCTGCCTAAAATATGTCTTGATATAAAATGACAACTGATGCAATTACACAAAATCTAAGACAAAATCACTCACGCATTTCTCTTCATCTCTGTGGAGCACAAATATTTGATCACTTTCACTGCTCTATTTGCACTGCAGATTAAAATGCTATTTAAAGTGGAGTAGCAAAGGACTGAGCTTTTACATCAGTGTTTTGAGGCTGCCCTTAAACCAGACAGCCAAAAACCAAATACACAAAATCTTAATTTTCTCTTAAAGGGGCAGCATCATGTACTTTCCAGGCATACAATTCCATTTTATAGCACAATAAAGTGTCTATAAAAATGTTGTTATAAAAATGCTATATATATATATCAAACATAAAGAAATTTGTCGTTTTGAAATTGGCCTCTGTCTTGTTAAGAAGGTCTTGTTCTTTCTGACACTCTGCCTTTAGCATGTCATCTCAACAATGCTTCTCCATTATGTAGTTTACATCTGTTCTTAGGAGCAATTTCCAATAATAAGCTCAGCAGACTGATTGCTGCTGGCTAGTCTAAAGGAAAAGAAAGGGGTTGGAATCATTGGATGTGACACCAAAGTGACTCTCACACTCTCCTGTTCTTCTCCACCTTCAGCCTTTTCTGGCTCTCTTCCTTTTTGAGTCAGAGAAAAAGCAAAAGACTGAGCAGACTGTTCAACATGGCTTTCTTGTCCTGATTGTTGTATTGTATTTTTGTTCACACAGATCGCCTGGTACTACTTTTTGGATTCTGGGACGACCCATTATAAGACGACCAGCCCACTAGAGCTGTTGCTCAATTATAATGGAAAACTACCTGAACTGTGTTGATAGTGATTTTTAATCATATTTGTAGAGGACTTCATTTACGGTACAGTGATCAAGGATACATTTCAGTTAAATGTTTATGACTGCAAACATTGTCCAGAGTCAGAGGCAGTTTCTCCATACAGTGCAGCACCACGGCTCTTTCAGTGAAGAGGTAGTTCGGCAGGCATAGCAATGCCCTCATCCTCTCCCAATCCTCTGTGCAGTGAAGAGGCTCCATTACGCAATTATATCAGCTACAGGCTAAGCCAGTGAGAACTCAGGCCTCATTTCCCAACTAACAGTTGCTGACAAGACAAATTATAGAGGAAAAGGAGGAGCCTTCTTTCAGTGCTGATGGGAGGATGGTTTGCCAGGTTGGGATGTGCGACAGACCATGATTTATGGCTGTGCAGGGTGGAAAGCGTGATCCTGATGTGCTTGTGCTTTACTTTGACACTCAGGCTTGGGTAATTCAATCACCCATTTGAGACTCAGGGAATAATTTTATGTGAGGAAGAGTCAAATGAGGTGACTAAATATCGCAAGTTGAAAAAAAAATCAGAGAATAAAAATCTGAGAAGTGTTTATTGTGCTCATAGGAAAATGATTTCAAAGTTGTTTGAAATGAAATGCCTCTGCCATTGTGGTTCCTCATGGCTCATTGCTGATTGGTTTGGATTTGTGATTTTGTTTACTAGATCTGACAGTGAGCGAAACATGACATGCTTTCTGATTATCATCAGAGAAAAAAAAATGTATAATAACTATCAGTTCTGCAATGAGGGCTTCATTATTTCTCATTTCTTAAAGATGAAAGACATAGAAAAATAATACCAAAGCACTGTGAACATTTTAAATGTGCTGCTAAACACAGTCAGCAAATGCCACCACTGTTTTGTTACAGTATGACCTAAGAACAGAATGATCCTGCCCTCAGAGCTTTATCTACAGCCTTACCTTAACATGTGGTCCAAGCAACAAAGCTCCCATGACCCTTTTAGCATGAACTAAGAACATCCCTCAGTTATACACCATTATGCATTTACTGTAAAAGGAAAGGACATCAAAATGTCTCAACTTAGAGCCACTGAATTGCAAATAAACTTTAATAACATATACTTTGATACACACATGGGGATAATTTAATAATTAAACCACCAAACTCTTGAGTTGTAAATTTACAATTTACAGTCCTGTGTCCTGGGTTTAAATCTGTGGCAATTTTTGCTCTCAATTTTCTTGCACAGGTTTTCTAAAAGTACTCTGGCTTCATCCTAAAATCCAAATAAATACACTTTACGTGAAGCGAGGATGCTAAATTGCCCTCAGGTGTGAGGGCAGGAATGACTGTCTGCACTGTTTGTCTCTGTGTTGGCTCTGTGATGGACTGCTATCTGTATGCCTCTTGGCCATTGATCGGCAGAGACAGCCCACAACTCTGAATGGAATTAAGTGGGTAGGAAAAAAGGATACCTGAACCATTAATCTTAAAAGAGCAGCATTCCATTGAGAAGTCATTTAGTGAGCAGAGGAGTGACTTCGCTTTAAATCTGGCTGATAAGAAAAAAGCTATAAAATATGGTGAAAAAATACATTTTTCAGAGCAATATGGTTTAAAAGATTAACAATTAAATATTTCTCTTTGCAGTAAGTAGAAGTAAATTGCGATATATTACAGTAAGAAGAGATAAAATGATATCTATATATATATATACATATGTAAAAAAACATAGACAATGGTGATGTTAGACTTTGCCAAAAACTCTGGATGTTGTTTATGGTGGTAATGTCTCTCCAGTCCTGGAGTAAACTCAAGGACACCTGTGAAGTAACAAACTGGGGGGGTGGTCCCCCTTGTTTTTAATAAACAGCGAGAGTCTGTCAGTTACTAAAAAATCATCATTAAACCTATTGCTGAACCTCAGATTAAGGAAAAGCTTTGTAGTTTTTGTCCTGGTCTTGATACAATGGACTACATCTTCACTTTGGAGTTTGATTGTATGGTACACATGTTTTGAGGAACTACAGAAGGCTTATGAGCTACTCAACGAGGGCTGATAAACTTTAATGGTCAGATGTTAGAATTGTCAAACACATTGCCACAGATAATGAAAAAAAAAAACACATCTCTCATGCACCATGTAAAAAAGCCCACTTGCACCAGTGCTATAGAATCTATTCAACTGTGCCTCAAACACTGCACCCAATAATCTCATGCTATACTGTGCATGAGATTAATCTTAGCAAGCTGGATGTTGGAAACTGGAAGTTGAAGCTTATAATTTTCTGATTGTTTTGGCTAATGGCTCTCTGAAAACTTGTATTTATAAAGCATTACAATGTAACTTACATAAGGTCAATTGATATTTAAATGTGGAAAAGCATGAAACAGTGATGTCGCCACAGAGGAAGACATTCCATCCTGACAGCTGAATATTATGAATTCCACATCCTCGATCCCAACATACATATACTATTCAGAATGAAAGCACGCACAAATTTTAAAAGACATGGCAAGACTTCATGTTCAACAAAATCCCCCTAATTTCCTCACATATAACATATTTTTCAATTTGTCAGCAATCATGCCAACATAGGAAAACTGTGGGACATCATTTTGAGGATTTTCTAGATTTTTAAAAATGCATTTTGTTTTGAAATGTAATTTAAAAAGAACTGCTTCAAAAGTACATATTTTTGAAAAAAGAATTTCAGTGTATAAACATGTTTTTACAGTTTTCTGCACCAAAAAGCAAGCATGGAGCCATCAGGGAGTAGCGGCTGGTTGGCACAGCAGCTGTCTCTACCAGTCTAATCAGTCTGTTAGTCATTTCCAGGGGTGATTTTACTTCAGCATGAGACAGAAATAGAACAGTGCTTCCTTCTGACAATTTAGGATGTAACTGCAAAAAATAGTAATTCCCCAGAGACAACATCTAAGAAAGTTGGCCTCTGAGTGAAAGCCAATCCAAGAACAGCTCGGTAGCATGCTGACTGGGATGTCACATGTCCTATATAAAGAGCATTTTATCACTGAGTTGAGACACCCATATATGACTAAATATATTATTTAAAGATATCATCACCAGTAAAGACTGATATATTAATTACTGCAGCAATTTAAATTGAGATGATACATAGAACATTTGGAGAAGTACTACATGTAAAAAAGAAAGGAGGTCTCTACTTTCTCTTCTTTGAAATAAATGTGTTTCTTCTCACAGTCATGATCCATATTCCATTTCTTACACCACTGGGCAAATCACATAGCAAAACCTCACATACATTTTGCACCATATATAATGCATTATTCATTGCTCAGAGCATGGCATGTTCAGATAAATGGTGTTGTATTCTGCATCCAGATTCCTAACCTGTGGTAACAACTTGCAGCCAGCATACAAAAGGAAGCGGAAAAAAAAAACTAGGTTAGGGAACCTCAAAGGACTGGGAGAAAAAATACACAATGGATATGAGGGCTGTGGTGATGTATTGCACCTCTGCATTAGAAGGTTCACACTAATGAACACTCATGCAGAACAGAACCTATATTGATTTTTGCCAACTGAGACATTCAAACAATCCTGAATCATCTAATTTGTTTAACAGCAGCTTGTGCCATCCACTTCAATATAATCAGCTGCTGACAGGAAACAAGAAAAATCTGTGATTAAAAAACAAACAAACTAGGCCTTGGAATGTGTGTCAAGTGTTAAGGTGTCCGAGGTTTTCTCCGCATCCTGTTTGTATAAGAGTTTTAATCAATCTGTAGTAGTAAGATAACAGTAGGGCTGCTTTCAGCACACCCACGGAGAGCAGTAAAGACAGCAAGCGAAGGAGAGTTATGTCTGACACAAGCACCCCAGAGTCCACTATTATCTTCCAGTAATCTCAACATATGTCCCCCATGATAAAGTATTACTGGCCTGGTAGTAGGGGATGCATCTCAAGATACCAATTTGATTTTATAGTATCTCTGTTTAACATCACAGCCAAGATGGGAGAAAGAGTAAGGAATGTAATATGTAATACTGTAAATTAGAAACAGGACATAATAATGCAAACACCGGCCAGATTTGGGATCATTTGACTGGAGGTGAACCCGATTCATTTATTACTCGAAAAAGCGCTCATGATGTCTTGCAAAATATTTATTTCTCCTACCCTTTTCACATTTTGTCATGTGAAAACTTCAATGGATCTTGCTGATCTTTTGGATGATTAACACACCCAAGGCAGTACATAACTGAAGTTGCTGGAGAAAGAAGCATCTAAGAAAAAAATAAGTGTAGTGTATTTTTGTATAACCACATTTTGATACAATTACATCTACAAGTCTGGAATGTCTTACTACCGTTACCCATCTAGACACTAGGGATGTTGTAAACAATTATTTTGTAATTGAGTAATCTATCAATTATTCAGGCAATTAATTGAGGAATTGAATAAAAATTTTGATCAAATGAAATACTGGTAAATACTGTCTAATATTTAGACAATATTTCATATCAGTGCATCACTAACAATTACTTTTCTGTTGCTTAGAAAACTTGTAATAATAATAGTTAATTTTTTAAGTCAACCTGGACCAAAATTTAAAAAACAAAGTCTGAAATTATATTAAATTTAATAATAAAAATAATAGAGCAGCAGTTTTGGGCTGCAAGAAAGTCCTGGGTTCGATTTCCGACTTCTGATCTTTCTGCATGGAGTTCTCCCTGTGGATGTGTGGGTTCTCTCCAGGTACTCCAGCTTCCTCACACAGTTAAAAAAAATGACTGCTAGCATAACGGTGCTACCACCATGTTTCACCATGATAGCATTTAGGGTGATGTAGAGTATTAGTTATTTACCACATGTAATGTGCCAAATCAGTTGTGTCTCATCTCACCAGAACAGAGTCTGCTACGTTTCATGTGCTCACCATACAAATGCTAAATCTGACTTCTTCTGGCTTTCTTTCAACAATAGCATAAAGGTTTGTTATAATATTTACTAATTAGGTGACTGATTGCTGTTGCTTGCACTGGAGTTTACTTGGGACTGTTTAAAGTGGGTAGATACTTGCAACATTTTTCACATTATTTTAACATAAAATCCCTACAAAATACGTTGATGTTTGTGGTTGTAATGTGACAAAATACAAATAACTGCTTTGCATTGCACTGTAGGTCTGTAGGATGTGCCACATAGAACAGATAGAGCCTACCTGACAGGCTTGGTAAAGCAGCTGATGCTCAAACTTCTTGATGCCAAGGATATTTTGGAACATCTCATATAGCTGGTCCTTGCTCAAGATTAGCTCAGAAGCGGCGCTGGCGGTCATGCGTTGCTGAGCCTTTCGTGGATCTTCATCACCACGGTAGATGGTGTCAAATTTGGCCATCCAGGAGCTCAAAACTGTCTCCTTACTGAGACCGTCAATCTCCGGGAGGCTTCGCACTCGTTTCTCGATGTGCCTCTTGAAGACTTCCCTGAAATCGTTGGCTGAGAAGCCGCCACTCTGCACCATCTTAGCCACGCGGTCACTCTTCAGGAACACCTGGCATGTAAAAGACACAGTTAGACTTTAATATTTATCTTGCTGATATATGTAAATAAATGCTGGATTGTCTCTGAAGACGATCTCTGATTTGCATATTTAAAATTAATGTTTCAATAAACTTGGAGACAACACATCCCAAATTAAACATTTAGTGCAGAGGTGATATGGTATGGCAAAACGGACAAAGTATTTTATTAGATGATCATGTAGGCAAGTGTGTGTTTATGTGCATGTTGTGATTTAGTAAGAGGCGGAAAGCCTGTGGTAACAACAAGCTAACACGGACAGAGTCAGGCAAGACAATACTGTCACTGCATCAAGGGAAGCAGCCATCCAAGCTGACAGCATTTGTCAATGTGACAGTCACATTTTGTTCTTCACTTCCATTCTGGTTACAAAGCAGCAGCTTCTGAAACATCACAGCACAGGAGTACATTATCATTGTTTTTTTTTATGCATCTTTTCACTAAACAACAAAGGTTTGCTGTGTGAAACAGATGTTAAGTCAGCCGTTTTGGGTTTCTTTGTTATTAAGGTACTTATTTTATTTATTTTTTTAAAACACACAAACACAAAAGTAGAAACGTTAGTTTTTCAACAATAACAATTTATTGTTTTTGGCATCATAGCGCTTATGACACTATGATGCCATCATAATTTGTCGAGAAATTTAATTAAAGTAATCTTAATGTATGCAAAATTTTGCATTTAGAGAAAGCATAAAAAATAATCTCTAATAATTAATCTCTCCCATTATTCTGGTATTTAACAAACAAATAACTTTGGTTATGCCAACTGACATAAAACAGGCTACATTTACACGTAACTAATGCCATAATGTCATTACTTTGAATTTTTTATACAGTGTATTTATAAATCTGATTTTCCATGTATTACGGGCAAGAATTATTGCACATGAAGAGTCCTACTTGTGAATATGAATGCAATTTAGCACTGCTTATAGTCTTTTTCAGCACCCACTTTCCCACACCCACACCTGTAGATTTGTGGTGATTTCTAGATGTAATGGGGTTCTTGTACTGTGTAAAAGTAACCAAGAAACCACTACACTGTTATAAAAAAAATACATTATGTTACATTACGCAATGTTCTTGCTTTTAGATTTTTTCTAAATTTCAACCTTTGACGCAATTGTGTTATGATCTGAAGTCAAGCAGTTATGTAACTGCGTGACTTTTGTTATCCCAAACACTGGGTTGTATTTGCAACTGATAGGATTCAGTAAATTTCAGAACTTCATGCTGATTGCTATATTTTAATTTTGTTTTTATCATATTTTCCAAGAAAGTGATCTCAAGAAGAAACCATGTTCAACCATGTAAAGAAATATATTTCTCTTTAAGTTTAATTTCAGGTTGATAGTGATTTAAAAGTTTGCCATAAATCATATTAAACTGCCGGCATTATGTACTGTATGTCTCCTTTCTGGCTCCCTACTGCATCTCGTCTCACAATAACTTTAAATATTACAGGCAGGCTCCTGTTTAGTTGTCTTCTAAAAACAGAAACAATAACAGTGACCAGCTCTCATCATTTAGTTTAATACAGTGGCTTGTTTTTCTATCTTGTAATTAGCTGTTAAGGGTTTTAATGCCGTTCTTTTCAGTGTTGCGTGCATGGCAGTAATGACTTTTGCAGATCAAATTGTGAGCCTGGAAAAAATGGCTGTGTCAACCACACGCTCTGACTCATAATCTGTGCAGTGAAAAGCTTCCGCCACCATTTTACCACACAACCCCTCTCAATTCAGGCATTTTGACAAGGAACAGCTGAAGGATGTGGAGTTCTGTCTGACATTTTTCATTCAACAATACTTTAACATTTACTAAGAAAATAAATCAAATATACAATACATTAACAATGGCTTAAAATATTAGAAAATTAGGTTTGTTTTATTGCAAAAGTGTAGAATGTTACATCAAGAGAGATGTGTAACAACAATGTAAAAACACAAAAACTACTTTTAAAACATTAAGCTCCTGTGCTTCAATAAGTAGTTTTAAGTGGACTACCGTGTCTTACTACCTCAGAGTAGCTCTGAACGGCGTTGATGAATGCTTCATCAGCTACAATTTGCGTCTCTCCATTAAGGAAGGCCTGGAAGCGGTCCTTGGTCTGCTGGAGCTGCTGCTTGGAGATCTTTGGAAGCAAGGATAAAACAGAACACAAAAATATGTCAGACTTATTCTCTTTAAAATAAAAATCCAACGTCATATTTAAAAGTGTTTAAAAAACAGCAAGTGGTTTCACTTTTTGTCCCTAAATGGGTTTCTATATATTAACCTTTTACATTTCATTTTAGATGATAATCATCCAGCATTTGAATAATGAATTGCCTTCAGCTATAAAATTGTGCAAAGTTTAGGAAGCTAATTTCAGGAGATTACAACCCCAAGACTCATTATTTTTAGTAATAAAAAAAATTAATTTTTCATCCTTTATAAGGCAGAATTCACATATTGTCTTTTAATATAGACAGTCATACAATCAAGTCGCCTGAAATCGTCCATATGGGTGACCTCTTTAACTCTAGCCTGAACTAAGCAACTCAACAGTCTACACATATGATGCTCAGTTGAAAACAACTCTTTTGGGCATTTTATATCATGGTCCAATGAAGCTGAAAAAAAGCCACAAATAGAAGACATGCCACCCTAACATCACCCTACTGAAAACCTCCAGGCCTCAGTTGTACTTTGACTTTCTTCTCATGAGAACTGTAATCACAGGAAGTCAAGTCATGCTCAGCAGTCTCAACAAGAGAGAGAGAAGAGCAAACACATCAAATACTTTGACTTGGTGAACTTATTCTATTCCTGCTGAGCCATTTTTTTCTTTCATTTAATCCACGTTTGTGGTTTATTCAATCTACTAGTTAGTAAAACTTAAATTATATACTTTCTGTAAAGATTTAATGTTTGAATTTTCAGTTTTTAAATCATAATTTAATATAAACGAGTTTCTGGCCCAACCTGGCCCTTTGTGAAAAGTGAAAAATAACTGGTTGTGTGTACTTGGTGGTTTGCAAAAACTGCTAGGCGGAAGACCATTGGCCACTCTTTTTTGAAGAATTGTTTTAATTCAGCCACATTAGAGGTTTGGAAAGTTTCCAGAAAGAACAGACTTTTATGGTCACATCATAACATCTCAAACAGAGTTAATTTATAATTTTAATTAGGCCAGCTCAAAGCCTTCAATTTTTGCAGCCAGCCTGCTAGTATGTTCATAATTCAATAACAGTTGCAGTTACAAAAAGGACCAAGTTGTTTTGGGTCTAGTCAGTGGGTACTATGCAAATGTACACATAAAGGTAAAGCTATGCTCATAAATAATTAATGACTAGAAAAGCATATTTCTGAGGGGTGTTTTCCTAGATGTAGTAGCTTTTCATCCAATTTTACAAACATTTGCAACCCTTTCAGCTAAGTAGTTCGCAGGAGCAGTGTGACAAATTACTATTATGTTTTGAAGTGGCCCTCAAACTTCACTTGAGGGTTTTATAGATTGTTACTATATATAGATTTAGCAAGGGAGACTGGACACAAAACGAACAAATAGGGAGGGCTACATAAAGCATCTGGTTGGAAATGAAATTATGAAACCCAGAGTAACCATCAGGTGTGAAAGACTATAAGAGGAAAGAATGAGGGTGGGACAAGTCAAGTGTAAGCCTGCTTGCTGGCTGTCAGAGTAATGTGACCAAAAGGGTTCCCGTTTTTGAGTAAGGTAGACGATTTGTCTATGCAGAAAAATTTGAAAAATCCCACATCATTTTAATAGACAATAAAACTATCTAGCTCCAACTTTAGCTCTACAGCTAGCAGACTTCTATAACCTCTATATTAACCTTGTTCACATACAGCTGACAAATAACTATAAAACTGAGTCAAATCATGAAATAGATGGAACTTTGAGTTCCATCACTGACAGAATATATTTGTGTTTTATCAGCAAGTTTTACTACGAAAGGTCAAAACTATTAATAATTCGGATTCTGCTGACAGTTTCACTTGACCTAACTGACTTTATGTGACAACACAGCAAGCTGTTAAATGTGTGACTGTGTGAATGAGAGTTCAAGCAGCACATTGCAATGAGCCAGGTGGATACTGTGCACTTCCTCAACAAAGCGCACTTCAAATGCATTAAGTATTTATGACTTTCAGCTTCAGTGCTTTTCATTTCACTGCTAATTAGAGAACTGTGGTGATTAGTAACCAAGGTGATAGATGAGGAAAAATGCCTTCATTTTCATCTGCGAAGTCAGACTCTGAGGACACACTTTCCTGCTTTGCTCATATTGATCGACTCTCTGTAGCTCTTATCAAGATTGCAGTGTTACGAAGTGATTCATTTGCCTGCAATGAAGTAGACATTAATCACCCTTCACATATCAATGGAGAAGCAATGCATATGTAGTGTAATTTCTTTTCAATTTAAACTATGAAAAGATAGTTTAAACTATGGATTTCAGTCTGCACCTTGCAGGTAGTAGTTTTCACATTAAATATTCTATTTATATATAGGACTTAACTTGTTAGAAATGTCATTCTAGCGAAGTCAGATGCCTTAAATTCCAGGCTTTATGGGTCTGGTGTCCTGAGGTCCACAAAGGGGCTGTTTCTGCTTCAACAAGCCTGAATTAAATAATTAACATCCTGAATGGATGTTAAGGACATAATTCCTGTGATTCAGGTGCATTAAACATCTAAAGGTTGCAGAACACCAGCCTTTTATGAAAGACTGAGACCTCTAGTTGCACATCTATGAGGAGACCTCTGTGGCTTTGGATTAAAATGGAGATCAGTCCTGATCCATGCAGTGTGCAGGTAGAGTGTAAAAACACTATAAAACAACCCCCTCTGACCAGTTTATTACCATACAGGTTAATTTTTTTTAATCTAATTCCAATTATTGTATATGTGGAGGAATTTCACTATTTATATAGAACTTTAAAAACAGCCAAAATGCTGTGCAATAAAACGTGGTAATGAATTATTTACTATTTGAATTTTCTTTGTCTAGTAACATAGGTATATTTTCTATTTATGCAGATATAATGCAGATGTATCAATTATATGTGTAACGCACTTTAAGATGCTGCTTTTTGTTTCACTTTTTTTTTTTTTTGAAATAGTTTTTATTATTTTTCTTGGAAATGTAGGTTTTCTCATTTCTATAATTCCAACTGTTAGCTTTATTGGCTTTCAAATGTCCATTTTTCCAGTCATTTTTGGCTGGATTAAAATTTTTGTGATGCCCTTTAGTTGACCTTTTATTATAAACAAGCTTTATCATAAAATTTGGTTGCATTAAGAAAAGAAAACTTATTTTCTATTGGCGTAGACAGTATTATTGTCATATCTCACATGATGTTCTAAACTGTTCTTGTGCAACTGCAAATCTCAATGCATTTTATTGGGATTTTATGTGATACATCCACACAGGTTGTCAACTGCAAGGAAAAGGATGCATGGTTTCCAACTGGCCTATTGAAGTGCCAACCCAATAAAACAAACCTCATATAACCTCATATAACCTCATATAATGTGTAAATGTTCAAGAGGTGTGGATGCTGTCTCAAAGCCCTGTATGGTAGAGTGTGATAAACAAAAAAAGGTGCATAGTATGCTCAGCATCCCTTACCTTTTTCTACATCCTGAGTTGTGTTTAAACTGTTCTCTTCTCCATTATATCATGTTCCACATCCACAGCACTAAGCAGGGTGGCGAGGTGTTTTTACATTTCTAACAATATTTGAGTGCCACTTCATAATTATGTGCTGCTCATTGGCAGAATTCTTTTTCATATAAATAAACAGCTGCATGACTCACAGGAATACATGCCTAAGTCTAAGGTGAGGGGTAGCTTGCTTTTACTGTTTTTGCCTGATAAGTCCTTCATAACACTGGCATGATTCATCACTCCAGAGAACATGTCTACGCTGCACTCTAGAGTCCATCGCTAGTGTGCGAAACACCACTGCAAGCTGCTTGCCAAGGGAAACCAACTCCTAAAGCCTCTATACAGACTGTTCCTGAGCTAATATGAACACCACATGTAATATGGTTTTTGACTGATTTTCTATTGTTCCCGGCTTTTTTTTTTTTTACTTTATTATAATACCACATTTAATTGGGAAATATTAGACACAATGATTTCTCCCATTTTCTGTAATAGAAGTTTGTTTGCTATCCATTTATGCTTAAAATGTAAGCTTCAAACCACAGTGAAACGACACATTTTTGAAGCTAAAAGTACCGCATTTTCCGGACTATAGAGCGCACCATACTATAAGCTGCACTTACAAAAAAAAAAGAAAACTGGAAACGTAGGTATATAAGCCGCAGCGGGCTATAAGCCGCTGGTCTCTCCACCGCTCTCGGTTTTCCTAATAAATCTGCTGGAATTATTAAGGATGCATCCCTGCTTCTCCAACGCCAAACCATGGATTCGTTCATGCTGAGCTTACGTGCAGTGGCTCTATTTCCCTCCTGTACTGCCAGATCGATATCCTTCATCTGAAAAGCTGCATCATATGAGTTTTAAGAAGTTCCTCAGTTGGGCCTGCTGCAAGCAGCATTTTCTTCTTTGATTTCCAATTTTGACTTCCAATGACTCACTTTCTGCTAAAGAGCCCCCTGGCGGTTGAAGAAAAATCCACAGAAAAGCCGCACCAGGCTATAAGCCACATGGTTCAAAGTGAAAAAAGTAGCGGCTTATAGTTTGAAAAATATGGTAATCATCATAGCAGTGATGAGATAATTTTTTAATTTTGACCAATAAATTCTTCAAGCGGCATGCACTTCTATCACTTTATCAGATGGCTTTTTTTGTGAGTAGTGAAATTTATGAAAAACTCTGAAAATTGCTTGACAGTGCACTGCAGTAATATCAATGAAGATCAGGTTTTAAGCTCACAAAATTTTAGTTTAGAGAAATTTAAACCTCAATTCTTATAATACAGATGTAAAGTGTGGTGCACAACTATACATTTCTGGATTGATTTGTAAATTAAAATGATCAAAAGTGCTTTCAAATTTTGTTTTTCTTTCTTGGTTTTGAATCCACATGTAATGAACCTGTGAGAAAGCGTTTCAGCTGCCCTTGCAGTGCTGTGAAGAGTAGAGTCATTAGCTAATTGAATGCAGCGAACAGGGAGCTGTAGCAACTGCATGTTGGTGCAGTAAAGCCTCTGCTGTGCTGACTCACACTTGAGGTTCTTCTGGAATTATATAATGCTAAGAGGGTACGTTAAATTAGGTTGTTTTCCAAAATTAATGGTCTAGATGCTTGGGATTGGACTGGCAAATACAGCATTTACTGACTAATAGTAAAAATATATATATATAAATATTCAAGGTAGAGTTGGAGGTCAACCTCCACAATTTATTTAGGAGAACATTTACCATACTATCTGTATTAACATCATCGAAAGGGTATCTTACAAACCAACTGCTCCCATTGTGTGTAAACCAGTCTGCACTGGCGGTGTTCAGCAAACATGGTGTCATTGGATCAACAACACAAACAAATAGCATTTTATTGTAGACAATAGCAGAGGCCCACATCTGATTACACACTGAGTACCAGAACAAGTGCTGCATGGCAGCTGCAAAAAGTCCACCAGCAGCCAGTCTGTTCAAACAAACACAAAAAAAACCCCACCAGGATTGTGGAGTGACTGCTTCTGCAATCTAGTATTGTATAAATACAGATGCACAAGCTATTATCCCCAGTCAAACTAGCATTCACAAAACACACAAATGCAATGAGAGCAAATACCTGTCCGTTTTGTTAATAAACAGCCAAGTGTATGTTTTGAGCAAAGCTTGGTACACTGCAAGCATGGATAAAACAGAGAGACGCTGGCGCTTTACAACCAGCCTTCACACTACTGTCATCGTTGTCACTGTGGCACCGCTGTTATATCCTGGAGAACACTGTGTTCATATCAAGCAAAGCGCCGTCTTATAACAGTCATCCATAATCACACCACCGACTTGCTGCCAGGAGCTCAGCGGCTTCCTCTCTATCAGCACTCAGTGACAGTGTGCAAAACAGAAAGAAGTTCATAGAGTTGTAGAATGAAAAGCTGCAGAAAATTTTGTACAAATTTGGTTCAAAACAGTAAAATCTGTCCTTTCTGTACCAAACCTGGCATATGCAAATGAAATGTAGCCACAACATTTTCTAGCACACATCCATGCACTGAGTGATTGCATGTATAAAATAAATTTGCTCATCAAAGTAAAACTTGTTCATTTTATATACACAGCAATACATAGTATGTATTCATCTATGTTACTTTTGAAGAATGTTGCTTACAGCTGATCAAAACCCAAAGTTCAATTTTTTGTTTTAAATTCGAGTATTACATTAAAAAAGCATATTTTGAATACAGAAACTTTATGTTATGAACATTTTATAAATAACACAAATAAAGAGAAGATTTAGAAGACTGTTATCCCATGGAAAGTGACTGAAGCAATACGCAGTCACTGCTAGAGAAGCTGGCTGTGCAGAGAATGCTATATTGATGCCGTTTAATAAAAATTAAGTCGAAGGAAAAAGTATATTTGAAAAAGGTTGCTATTTAAAAGGTTTTTGTGGCACTAGTTGGCCTTTGTTCAACAGTAGATGGACAGGAATACAGGCAGAAAGAAGGGAAAAACGTCCAGTAATAACTGGGAATCGAACCAGTGACAACTGCATTGTGGACTGTAGCCTCTGTATATGATGTGCCTGATCCACCACTGAGCTATGCAGCACCCACACTTTACTCCAGTCCTTTTTTTTCCCTTTTGCTCTTTAATTCACGTGGATTTGAGGTTTTGCAGAAATGCCTGCAGATTTGAAAAGTTCAACTCCCGATATATGTAAGCAACTTTTAAAAGTGCAAGCATTACCAGCTAAATTCCCATAAGCAGCAAAGCCTCCAAGCAAACATCAGAAAATGTCTCAACATTTTGCTCCTTTGATAAAAAAGAAAAAGAGGACATAACATTTCAGGAGTATACCGAGGATGAAACATCAACAGAGAAACTGCAGGAAACTGCCCCTGGTGCAAATATCAAGAATAAAAACAAAGAAACAAGCACACTATTCTTTCTTTTCCTGTGGCTCCTTCATTACAACTGAGTCAGTTCTGCTGGAAGAAAGAATTTGATAATTTGTCTGAATGCATAACATAGGAAAATTGCTTTTATATACATTTGATGAAAAAAAGTCACAGGTGAATGAACATTTTCTTAATGGGAAAAATAAATTAAACGTATCTTTGTTAGGATACTTAGGAGGCAACAGAATATATATAATTACTGAGCTATGTCAACTTTTTGATTTAATAACATTACTTCTTCTAGAAGAGTCTTCCTAACAGCCCCTTGAAGAGGTTGCTTAATTTTGCATGAAACAAAAAGAATGATACCAATGAAATGACTGTATTTTTTAATAAAACATAAAGCTGACTCTGAATTCTTGTTTCCATTGCCACCACATTACTCCATCCTCCCTTTTTTCACTTTTCTTTAAAATCCAATTGATTTTCCATCTTTCCCCTTTTGTGCTCTCTGTTTATATACGTGATTATCTCTAGTAGTTGCTGGATTGTGAGTATTAAGAAGTGAGAGATCTGTTGAACAAAAGCCTTCTTTCTGACAGCAATAGACTTTTTTGGGAAACAGATTTATTTTTATTGATAACAAGAACTACATACTGAATATAAAACATTAAGACAATTTTGTCCTGTGATAAAAAAAGGCTGTAATTTTCAAAACCATGACATTTAATTCTGTTCAGCAGTCCATAAATATGGACTGTAAAAGTGTAGCCTCTTAAATGTTTATGAAATCATAATCAGTGCTTGAGCTATTTCCCACTAACCACATATGGACAATATTAAGTCCCTCACTTTATGTTTTCGTGTGATTCAGAAGTTTCTCTATCACACAGTTAGCAGGAGATTTCTACTCTTTATGGATTGCAAAAATCCATAAAGAAAAAAAAAAGACAATGAACCTTTTTTTTGGTGCATGTCTCATTATGGGGTTTATTAAAGGTAATGCTGACATTTCAAAAGTAATGGTTCACAAAAACCATTAAATCTTACCAAAATCATAATTGCCAGCTATGTTAGGGTAAAATGACAACACGATCTGAATAATAACTCAAGCAATAGATTTACATCTTTATTCTGTAAGAGAAATCTTCTTGATCTGCTCTTTCTCTCTTCCTTTTTCCCCCATCATTATTCCTATGTGTTCTTGGACACATGTTTGGTCAATAGTATTTTCTCACCCAATGCTAGAGATCAAAGCTGTGAGTCTGAGTAAAATCAAAGTGCCTCTGAACTGGAGCACTGTTATGTTAAAAGTCTGTCAGAGGCAGAGTGCTGCTTGGTGACTTTGTTCAAAGGAGTTGTGACACGAACATGTGAAGCTCAGGACAGATGACTCTTGCTGAGCGTCTACCTGACATTCAGCCTCGTGCCAGCTCGGCAGCCGCTCTTTGTGTTCTTCATGCCTCAGTGAGAGCCATCAGAGTGAGAGGCAGAGAGGATTGCAGTAATGGCCATGTCCCGGCTCCTCTGTCTTTAATGTGGAAAATCGCCACAACAAATCTCCCTCACAATCTCTTTCCTCTTTGTCCTCTACTTTCCATGCTTTAGCAGCTTTTCTTTTGAATCAGTGTTCCATAACACTGCCCATGATCGCAAAAATAATTCTTGAGCCTTTAATTTTCCCTAAAAGGCAGCGAGATGAAATTCAACTTGAAAGAGACATAAATTCCCAACAGATTCACGAGTTGTACCCAAACGTATCCATTAAGAAATCATTTGTTGAACGTGTTGAGCACAAGTGCTTTCCACTTTTTTTTCTTTTTTTTTTTTATCTGGCAAGCGTTAGCTCACTGTTTTGAAATTAAATGACCTTCCTTTGGATAGCCAACACGTGTTGTAAAATGAGTCACTTTTGCATAAACTGAAACTCTTCCCAGAGTAGAAAATTGTTTAAAATTTCCTCTTAAAAACAGGTTCTGGTTGTCCTCTGTGTGCATGCCAAGGGTTTACTCTGGCACACAAGCATCTCTGTGGACCACTAACTTTGTGGCATTGCATATTTTTCAGTCTAACATTAAGTTTGATGATGGACATTGAAAAATCAATTTCAATGACTTGTACCAAGCTGTTCCTGCATGGCAGGTTCGGCAAGCATCCTAATTGACTGTGGTCCATCCAGATCTCAGCATTCCGAGAAAAGAAGGGGGTAGTATGAAGAAAAGTCTTGAGTTCTTCATTTCTAATTTATGTCTTGGACCTTTGTACATTTAAATACAGCTAAAGTATTGGGACACCTTATGTATTAGTTTAAATTTGTACAAATGTAGTCAGCTGATGTGCTGAAAGAAGCTGGATTTTTTTAGGAAAGGGCATCACCCCCAAAATATTTAAAATGTAGTCTTAATAAGTCACTTTTACACACACACACACACCCACGCACACACACCCACGCACACACATGCCCACACACCTCCACAAACACATGCACACAATATCAGATGGTTTGTCCTTTCTAAAAAAAAAAATGTGAATGATTAATAATGAATTCTTGAGAAAATAGAGTACATGTGCCCAAAAATATATATGAGTAACATATATGAAGTCAAACAACTATTACAAATTTGACAGAAAGTATAATTTAAATACAAATTAAATGAGTACAAACTGGATCCTTTTGAAGCTGTAAATAAAGTGAACTGTGAACATTAACTAATTCAGTGCTAACCTGTATCACATTTTGTGAGTAGGTTCTTGCAAAGTGAGATCTTGTGTAACAATACACACAAAGTACATGTGTAAGTGCTGTATTAATCAAAAATAATGAAAATGAGAAACCTGTGTATTACATTAAGTGAACCAAAATACCACACTGCCCACATGAAAAGATAACATAATGTAGCCACTAGAGAAAAATTTAACATGACGTTAATATAATTCTAATTAGCTTTTATTTGAAATATGGGTTTGCTTTTTTGCACTGATTTTGAATGTTCTGCATGTGCATATGTGGGTTCTCCAAAGGTACTCTGGCTTCCTCCCATAGTCCAAAAACATGAAGGTTAACTTTACTCGTCTCTAAAATTTTCTCTTAATGAATGTATGTATATGTATAACGTATGAATATGAGTGTGTGTGCATTTTTCGTTGTCCTGTATGTCTCTGATTTTCCCCATGACTGCCCAGGGCTTAACTTGCCTTTTACCCAGGTACCACTGAAGATAGCCACCAATCACATAATGTGGACCATAAAGGATAAGGGTATGGTATGTCTAATTATTAGTTTCAAGTATGCACAGCTAATCCACCGTTGTCTTGACCCCATTCATATAAAAAGTAGTGTCTAAAACATGAATATCATCACTCTCAGACAAACCTTCTATCTCCAACAGTGTAATGTTTCATGACATGAATCAATCAATCAATCAATCAAATTTTATTTGTATAGCACATTTCAGCAGCAAGACATTTCAAAGTGCTTTACATCATTACAAACACAGAAACACAATGCAAGATAGGATCAATAATCAAAACAAAGCATTAAGTCAAGTTCCATCCATAAATTTGTAATTGATTACATTTCAAATACAATTCTAAACAGGTGGGTTTTTAGTTGAGATTTAAAAGAAGTCAGTGTTTCAGCTGTTTTACAGTTTTCTGGAAGTTTGTTCCAAATTTGTGGTGCATAGATGCTGAAAGCTGCTTCTCCTCGTTTGGTTCTGGTTCTGGGGATGCAGAGCAGACCAGAACCGGAAGACCTGAGAGGTCTGGAAGGTTCATACAACAACAACAGATCTTTAATGTATTGTGGTGCTAAGCCGTTCAGTGATTTATAAACTAACAACAGTATTTTAAAGTCTATTCTTTGAGCTACAGGGAGCCAGTGTAGGGACTTTAAAACTGGTGTTATGTGCTCTACCTTCCTGGTTTTAGTGAGAACGCGAGCATGAAGAGAATATCTTCTTCATACATCCAAATTCAAACAGTTTAGTCAAAGACAAATTTACTTTAGGATACTTTTATTGGAATTCATTGTCATTTAAATAGACATATGTGAAGAGAGTTGATCAAGAGAGTTGATTTAAAAATAAAAAAGGACTAATAATAGAGATGCAAGAAGTTCGCCCAATGACTACCAAATCATTCTATGTAGGATTCACATAACTATGTAATTTCCTATTATGTAAACGTTGATGTGAAGCTAAATGTCTTTGTCAGAAAGTCCCCAACTAACAGGCAGAATCTATGTATTGCAGAATTAACTTTTCCTGAATTTAATAAATGCTAAATTATTAATCTTTTGCTCTTTCAGTTATTCTATTTACTTGACTAATATAAGGCCCCATCTCTTCAATACATGCCATTCGCCATTCACCAGCAGAGCTATCCATTTTTCATCTACTCCCTATCAGCATCTGTTGAATCAGCAATCAAGTTTCCTCTGTGTTGTGTAAAGAGGAGTATTTTCCTTTCTCACTGTAAATCTCACTTTGGAAAGGAGCCCTCAAGTACTCAATGTAATTAAAAATGGACAAGAAAGGCGATCAGGAAACTCCTCCGTCTTTGAGGCCTTTGCTTGCTAAGCGAAGCTGTATGTTAAATAGATGGATACTTTCTCTTGGTCTTATCAAATGCTTTGGACTAGAGAAAATAGTAACAGGTATAGCACATTGCTTGTAGACTTGTTGCCCATCCCAATCTGATCGTCCTGTTAAGCATTTTTGAGATAGGAGTTTTTACAGACTTAATTAGTAATCAATGGCTCTTTATTCTCCAAGAGCAGAGGTCCCCACCCCTGATCCTCATTGCCCACTGCTCTGCATGTTTTAGGAGTTCACCTGCTGCTGCACAGCAGAATTAAATGAATGGGCGAACAAGCTTCTGCAGCAACTGAAGACATGCTAAGAATGTATGCCCTTTGAGATTTCAATTTGATATAAAAAGGACATTACAAATAAAGTTTATTATTATAATATGACTATTACAGAAGTCATGCAATAGTTTGAATCAGTTGTGCTGGAGTGGACGCAGGACGATTGGCCCTGAGGACCAGGGTTGGGGACCACTGCCCTAGGCTATAATATGAGATAAAAAACATAAAAAGGAGGCCCAATTATTTGAGCTGCTCCTTTATCTTTCCAACATACAATGCGAGCAGGACACTAAAAGAGGTAATAAAATCTCCACAGCTCACTGTCAGTGAACCATAGCAAAGAGAGACATCTTGTGGTGACCATGTCCGCATAACAATCTTTAGATGCCTCAAAATATCTCTTAGGACTTTAATTTGGCTATCCATTATCTAACATTTTAACTTGAAGGGTCGCCAAGGAGGCTGGGTGCTATCTCCAGTGGTCAACGGGCGAGAGGAAGGTTATGTCCTCTACAGGTAGACTTGAATTTGATTAAATTCAAATCTGTGCATTCCAGCTGTTCAGTAACACTTAATTTAGCTGGATATGTGTGCTTTTGCCAAACGAGAACAAGATTAAGCTTCTCAGAAACCAACAATGGAGTTGTGAAACGATAAATTGTGCCAACAACCAAGTAAGGTGGAGGGTCTGCAATACTGTGGGCCAGTTCCTCCTCCAAAGACTCTTGGAAGCTTGTTAGAGTCAATGACATCATGAATCTTTTGTGCCAGAAAACTAAAAGTCGGTTGTCATTTGGTCATTGGACACGATGATCAAAGGCATGTGGTTGAATAATGCAAAATTGGTTCACCAAAAGCAAAACTATGTCTTTTCAACTAAATTTCTAGACCCAAATTCTTTTGAAAAAATGTAGGCTGAGGTGAGGAGAAGGAAGCATAAAAGGAAATTCAGGACTAGATGGTCTAGTCTAGAGAGGTTATGCAAGACTGAATGGTCAAAAATTGTGTTGTATAAAGTATGATCTACACAGGTACCTGCCAGGATTAGAACCCAGGACTTTGTTGCAATTGCACCACAGTGCAGCCTAAGCATGTCGCATAAATCCAAAATCTCATATGTAGGCTGATGTCTCTGAGATAATGAAGCTTTCTAATATTTGTTATTCATTTCTCAGACTGAATGTCTTTCATTACAGAAGTATATATCCCTAGTATGTGTTCAAATTTTTATGGTTTGGGATAGAAATTGTTCATAGAACATGGTCATAACTATCATCCGCTTCACAGTTGTGAAGTGGATGTGTGTGCAGAGTAGTCAGTGTAAAATCGATGGATGCAATTTTAGAAGGGTTCGTGCTGTTTTAAAAATTTAACATCTACTTTCAAGGAACCAGCCCTCATTTTGCTTCTCTTTAGTACTGCTGTAATGTGTGGCATGGGCAGCAGCTATCATACTGTTTCTTATGAGGTAGTATAACATAAAATCATAAGACACAGTAGATCTATCTGTCTCAGCCACTGAAGGCAGTGTGAAGAAAACAACAACTGTTCTCAAGAAGATAAATCTGCTTCCCTTTCAAGGAGTGGTGATCTGCAGAAACACACTGGTGTGCAATTGTGTTTCAGTCTTTCATTTTATTTCTCATACTTGAGTAAATTAGTTTTTTCTGAATATCTGTGCAGGATTTTAAATAATTTCTAAACAACTCACCAGCATAGATGACTCTGAAGAAAGTATTTTTATTTATTTTTTTTGCAGGAAACTGAATTCAGGTTTTTCAAAATCCTGATGCAACATAACATGAAGGTGTTTTTGCACTTGCTACTAAAATTAGACTACCAATGTGAAGTGAAGTTAATTATAAAAGTGCTCTGCGAGGACACGTGCTTTAGACTATATTAACACATTCTAATTAACACATACAATACAAATACCTCATTATTATTGCTTTCATCAGTAGATAAAATCCTTTCACAGTGCATCCAATACATTCCTGCACATTAACACAAAGGCTCGCTGTAATTTTTGCTTGTCAGTAGCTATTTCTGTGATCACTACATTGGCCAGAGAGAATCAAGCTACAACAGAATATTTTAATTAGTCTAACATAAATCAAATGGACCCAATATCCATTTATGTTTAAAGGAAAAACATTAACAATTTAATCTTGCAGCTTTCCCTTTTTAGCTGCTTCTGAGAGAGTGAAGGATGTGTAATTTGTGAAGCCGTGATATGTTTCAGGAGACTGCACAGATTGCTGGTGAGGGGGTACTTCACCTGCTGTTTTTCAGCTGTCACCCTTTTTGAATCCACTTTCATATCTGTAGCATTGTGGAACACCTTCACTTTTCAGTATTTATGCCATGCCAGGAAAACAACCACAACAAAAAAATTTGAACAGAATCGCCTGTGAAACAGTAGGGAACATTTTTCTGCACCGGTTGTCAGACGTTGACTGACATGTTTATTGTTAACTGAAAACCTGACTTTTACAACTGCTGGCACAGCATGCTTGGTTGATTCATTTTTTGAGGTACAACACCATTAAGACATCCTATATAATAATATAAATAATTTCAGTGTCACATTGTCCCTTGGCTGCAACAAATGCAGAATGGCCTGTTTCTGTCTCTTATATGTCATTTGATCCATTTACTTTTGATTTCTTTCAAAACCAATTCATAAATTCATGTGTGGAAAAGAGAGAGGTAATATGCATAAAGGCTGTAAAAGGTCAACATATGGGGCTGAATTTAGCATTATGTTTACATTGGTTTTTCTTAAAAAACAAAAAAACAAAACTCAAGCTCAATCAAATTAAATGGAGAACATCTGTGGACATCAATTTTCAAAATCAAAATTTTATGCTTGTAAAATGACAAGTATCAGAAAGTGAGCTACTGTACACTGCTTCACTAGATACTACAGATAATGTAACTGAGTTATCCATGAGAGCATCCTTCCTTCTCTATCTCTCTCTAAACAGCTAACATAACAAGAACAGCTTCATCTGTTATGTCCACATTGTAATTTACAATTTATCTGTAAGCAGCAACTCATAGCACTTTTTGTTCTTACTCCAGATTTCCACTTTTACAGACCAAATGGCAATTTGGAGGTGAGAAAAATTTCCATATGGACAGGTCTGTTCCAAATGCAGCAGAGTCACAGCAGAGTGCATTGCAAAGCTGTTATCGGGCTTTAACATATTAATAAACAAAGGCCACTTTAAAGATGGAACTCACTAATTTCTCTGCCAACAGTACTAATTACATTAAGGCATTGATTCAACCTGCTGGCAGAGAAGTAGGTCAAATTATAATCTGAAAATTTGCTACATTGTAATTTATAAAACACATTGGTGTTATGGATCAGATTTAATTAATTAATAGAAGTTTCTATTTTACAGTGCTCACTTGCAAAAGTTAAATAAGGCTATGATAGCTCTACATTTAATTTTTTAAATACATTACTCAAGAGAAAATCCCTAACTGCTTCAGTACTTAAGGTTGGGTGTCTTCACTCAAGAGATTTATAAAATAGCTTTTTACAATGGAAAAACAAAAGACAAAATAAACAAAACATATTCAAGACAAATGAGACTGTGCAAACATTTCAAAAAACAAATTAAAAAAAGATCTCAGCATAAATCTTCAGAAATAATTCAGATTTTTTAAAATTCATCTCCTGTGAGTTTTTGTATTTCTGTCTACTTCTGCTTCAGCTACTTAGGGAGGTTATTGTGATTGAATAAACTGTAGCCTCCTGCACAATCACAATGATTGCACTAACACAAATCTATACACGAGCAAAGAATCTCAATAATTTACTCTTTTTCACTGTGACGAGGGCATTAGTGTAAATATGGCCAAAGATGGTTAGCCTTGTGTTCAAACAAGCGTGCTACCAGTTAATTATAAATGAGCACTTATCCATCGTTTGGCGAACTGCTTCCTTCACGTTAAATAACAAAAACATTTTCCTTTGCCCTTCAAAAAGGAGGCAACAGTTCCTTACCCCCCCAACCCTCCTCCATGGCTTATCCTTCCACAAGGTTATGGCAATACATTTTAAGGAGCAGCATCAGCAGAGCTAGCATGGTTTGCAGCCTGGCCTGTTTCTGTGTGATAGCCCATCAATGGTGCGGTTTGTGTGCCAGAGCTTCTAATAAAGGATTATTGTGGAGCTGCTCCACATGTTTCACTGAGGCCCTTTAAGTCTTTTCATTACATAAATTGTTTCATCATATTTCTGTGACTAATCTATAATAGCAAAAATGGTAAAAAGGCCACATATTAAAGTGGGGATCCAATGCAGGGAGAATTTTATATGATGATTTGTTGCATAGAGACATCGGAAGAGCAGTAATGATGATTCTACAGGGTGAATGTTTGATTTTTAAAAAGCTGAACTGCATTATTTTTGTTCTCATCACAACAAATTTATCAAGGTATTAAAAAGACTCAGAATCAAACAATCTATGCTTCAGCTGCCTTTTGCATCTTGCTGCAAACTGCCAGTCAGCTGGCTAAAAGAAAGCTCCTACCCTTTCTCTTCAATTTCAAGACACATTTGACTGCTTGGACCTATTATTGTCACATAAAAACAGACACTCAGGGTGTGGAATATCATAACTATCACCCTTATACAGGTAACATTGGTTTAAAAATACAGTCGCCAAGCTATAAATTGCAGGTTACCATGTTCTTCAGTTGTTTCGATGTTTATATTATTTTTATTGAGATGGAAGAGAAAGCTATTGTTTTCTCCGACTCTATGGCGTATGCAGCAAAACGTACAACTGTCCCCACCCCAAGCACACACACCTGCTCCTGTTCACTGCCAGTAAGCTAGCTGAAAGAAAAAAACCACTACAATAATCCATTACTCAGAGAAAAGACGAGTGGGGAAATGATTCATGTCGCAAAAATCACAAATTGTGACATGATGGAAGAGTGCCACCCCTAACCCTTAGAAACGTAAAGCTCCTTTATGACTACAGTTGAAAAGCTAGGAACCTTAGATGAATATCTTTCAACTGATTTACATTAAAAACTGTATTTGACGGGATTGATTTATAAGACTGAATTTATACATATCGTTTTAAATTTTAATCAGCCTGTATAATTGGTTTGTGATGGACTAATTTGATTTGACAATATAGTTCTGGATATGACTTGGATAACCAAATTAGGCAGATGTCTATATTTTTGTTGAAGTTTTATGATTAGTTAGATTTCAAACTAACCATAAATATTGTTCAAGGCAATATTATTGTGCCTGCAGTAATCAGTGTTATGCTGTTTTAGAATGTAATCAACCTTCTCTTTGGTATATCAAAGCTAAAACTTATTAGGCTTACAGACATTTCTTTGTTAGTACCATGAAAGTATTGCATTTTTACTGAAAACTATTCCATTTAAATTCAGGCACTGCATAATCATAAGATGAATACAAAAACAAGAGTGATATCTACACATTAGCTTTAAACTAAAAATGCAGATTGATATTGTGATGTAATTAACGCAAACTTTTTCTGTGAATTAAATCTTCCTTATTAACCTCATAACTCAACTCATTTCACCTTCATTGAAAAGGTTTTCTATATCTAATCATGTATAAGACTCCTCACAGTTTATCTCTAAGAGCTGATTTTGCATGCCTGTTTAGAGGCAAGGAGCAGACATCTCTTTGATTTACTGGTCTGACATGGAGCTTCGAATTGTTATCCACATTCTTGCTCATCCACAGCAGAGGACTGTCTGTTGGCCACCAGAAATCAGAGTGCATTACTAAGTAACCTACATGCTCAACTGGACCACAAACAAATAAATGGAAACGTGGTGGTTTCTGCTTCCCACGTGCAATTGCGTGTGAGTCAGCAGAAAATCCAGACCATATGGCTCAACAGTGTCTGGAGTAAGGGAAGTATGGTCTGCCGTTTGAGCAAAAAAACAAGCAGCTTCAATTGCATTTATAATGATTCATAATAATAAACCATCTGAGGATAGACTTAGATACCCAAAACTAATCTTTTTCAGGATTTATGTAGAAAATAAGATTCGTTTTTGAGATATAAACCATGACATTAACTATCATGTATGCTTTTGTATTCAGCGCAGAAACAGGCATTTTACACCTATTCTGGTGTAAAAGTAAGAACAGTGACAATATATGGAAGGCTTCTCCCCTACAGTAAGGCCTGTGACTTTGACAGTAAGGACAACATGACCCAAAACTGGCTCCAGCATCCAGCATGGAGGAACTCAGCAGGAGTGTAAAACCAGGATGGGGGCTTTATCTCTTCTATCTAACTATGTTTTGCTTGGAAAACAGTATTAAAATATAATGTGTGGAGTATTTTGAGGCAAATACATGACAGGATACCTTTTAGAAGTAAGGCTAATCCATAAAGGCAGAAGGCTAGTAAGGGGGCATCCTAAGAAGGTGTGTGCCTTAAAGTCACCTTGGGAGGCCAAATTAAAGAGACAAGCAAATAGCTCCGAAGTGTATGGGACAAGTAGCTTCTGTATGGACGCATATGTAAGGGGGGATACAGGCCAAGTAGGACAAATGACAACGTCCTGCTGTAAATCGTCATCCAGCGAATCCTGAACGCCCTCTCTGTTAATGAGCTTGCAGGGCTGGAGGAACATGAAGTGTAGTGAGTGTGCAGTTCTGCAGCACCACCAGACCCTTCACTATCCGGGGTTTTGCTTCCATGTTCCTGTCATGCTTCGAGAATTGCAAACATTTTTGTTGCGTCAAAAAAAAACAAAAAACAAAGTGTGCTTTCACTGGGACAGTGATGCCTTCACTCACTATCCGATGGGCCTTGTGGCCGTACCTCCCCCTCTGTTTCCCAGCTTATCTAGGTCATCAATGACAACATCTGCCGACTGGAAGAAGTCAATTCATCATCAAGTAGTTACAAATGCCACCTTCAGTAGCGACGGAGGGGCCTTACCTTCTGCTGTCGTCTTGCCATATCAGTCGGCTGCTTTGCATTGAAGGGATATGCAATGCATCGCATGACAAAAACATAGAGCTGCAGCTTCTTTTTGCGCTCTTCCTCCTCTCTGTGCAGCTTCTCCAGGTCCTCTTTCTCCTCGCTGACGGCGGACGGGCTCGGGCTGGTCGGACGGGCGCTGCTGCGGCTGCTACTGGGTGCCAGTCCACCAGAGCTCTCGCTGGTCCTGCTGGGAGAAATGCGGGACCCGGCCTGAGGTGCCATCGCCTCTTTGCTTTCTTCTTCCACTATCCCATCAGACTCCTCTTCGCTGGACGACGGATCTAACATCTTGCTCTAGAAGGGATGCGTCCCTGCCACAACGTTGCAGACTGATCTCCCAGATGGCAGGGGTGTCACTTCCTTATGATCCCTTGCCCGAGATTTAAGGTGAAATGTTTCCGAAGTAGAGACAGGGATGAGGCCCCGATCGTACTTAGCTGAGAGATGTCAGCAGTACGAGTGGTGCTGGAGGAGGTTCAGTCTGCTCCACTCTCAGCTTTCTCCGCCTGCGCCGAGCACTCGGTGCTTACGCGTTTGCCCTGTTTTATTGGTCGGTCGGTGCTGCGGATGTGAGAGGGGGAGGTGAGAAGGAAGCAGAGGGGAGGGGCAGGAGGGGAGTTTAGTGTAGCTACAGATGAGGGAACTAGAGCTGCCTTTTCTCTGGTGAAAGCGGGAGATGGCCTCTCCCTCCAGAGACCGAGACTGCCGAGGAGCTGTCCGTGGTGCTGATCGGTGAAGAGGAGCAGAGAGACTGCATGAAGAATGCACCGCTGGTCAATGTACTGGAGATCATGTCATTCTGCGGTGGTACACCTAAGATGGCTGCCACAGGGTTTCTCATACACTGTCACTGACTGAATTCACTGGCTTGAATGGGGAAACGTTCTTGAAAGCAAGGACAGAAAAACAGCAGGGAAGAGCAAAGAGAGTAACATGTCAACAATGATCCCTAAATGTTCCTCCCATGCAGTTTGTTGTTGAGGGGTGGGGTGTGTCTGAGTAGGTGCTAGTTGACAAAAATGTCAACTGTTGGTGCTACATTTTCCTGAAAACTGATTAGACTTCATCTGAAAACCAGTGTATGAGGGACAGCTACATTTCCTGTTGTTTTCAGGATATTCAATTGTTAATCAAAATGATACACATGGATTCATAATAGTGTTTGTACCTCTAGAATTTTTTAAAAATATATATTTTTAAAATAAAAACAGAACCAGAGAACCCATTGCAGTACACAATGATAAAAAAGGTAAATAACAATGCATAATTTTCAAAATATTTACACAAAACTGAAACATTTGGGCTTTATGGACTGGAACTACATTTCAGAACTACATTTTTCTGAAGTGATGGATCCAAGTTTTTGCATGTGTCTCTACCAGCTTTGTAACTCTTACAATTAAGAATTTCGTCATTTATTTTCTTGGTATAATTCTTTAAACATTAGCAGACTGAATGGAGAGTGTCTGTGAACATTATGTTCACCCTCTCCACTTTAACTGAGCTATTTCAATACACAAATGCTTCTTTAATTCATGATATTCCTGCCTCGACTATTACTTTTGGTGGACTACTTTATCTTGGCAGGGTTGCTGTTTGGCCATTTTCTTTACATTTTCAGATGAATTATTGAACAGCGCTCTGTGAGATGTTCAAAACTCAGAATGTTGCTTTATTACATAGACCTGCCTTAAACCTTTCCACAACTTTATCCCCAAACTGTCTGTTGTGCTTCTTGGTCTTTGAGACGTATATTGCTCACTCATATTCTCTAACTAACTTGTAAACACATTACAGGCAGCTGCATTTAACTTACACATTGATGAATTTATCTACTAGGTGACATCTAAAGGTAACTCTTTGCAGTGGATTTTAATTTGAGTATCAAAGTAGGAATACATATAAGCACACCACACTTTTTTTATTTGTCTTTATTAAAAGAAAAAAATCTAAGTTGTGCATATTTTTTCTTGGATTTTACCAACAGACCAGCGATCAAAGAAAACACAATATTTTCCAACGCAGGTATCCATTCAAAATAAAGAGATCCCAAAACAACTTGGTTTATTTGGACACAGAACAAGCTAAAAAGCAGATAAAGTTGTAAGAAAAAAATTCAAAAACTTCAAAAAAGTCACAAACAGAATAACTACTGATCAAGATCACTGTCTCACTTTAAAGGTGGCAACAGACATTGATTTCTTTAAATGATTAAAAAAATGCCACCAGTCCTATAGAGATGATAGAAAACTGGAATAAACAGTTTCTAAAAATAAAACCCACGTATAAATGTTAAAGAGCATGACACTGTTGCTTCAAAGGGGAAAAACAGTGTGAACAGTCCTTTATGAGAGTCTTGCACAATGTCTTTTTTTAAGAATCAGTAGTAAATGTGAAGTCTCATTGATTTTCTGGAAGTAGAAAGCTCTCACTGTCTTGCTTGATACTGGATTTTTTATGTTCTGTTTTGTTTGAGTGCTTTGCAAATTTATTA
The DNA here is from genome assembly GCF_002775205.1 of Xiphophorus maculatus. Lineage (NCBI taxonomy): Eukaryota > Metazoa > Chordata > Actinopteri > Cyprinodontiformes > Poeciliidae > Xiphophorus > Xiphophorus maculatus. The sequence continues at coordinate 17,177,288 of NC_036462.1, forward strand.
AAAATAGGAAACCAATAAAATCACATTTATTGGTGACACTGTTAGAGCCTCAGCGCTCTCTGTGGAGAGCGGAGACATTTCCAGGACAACTGTCTCTGCAGCAATCCACCAATCAGGCCTGACTGGTCAGATGAAAGCCACTCCTTAATTAAATGCACATGTCAGGCCATCTGGAGTTTGCCAAAAGGCACCTGAAGGATTCTCAGACCATGAGAAACACTGTGCTTTGGTCTGATGAGACAAACATTGAACCCTTTGTTCGAATGCCAGGCATCATGTTTGGAGGAAACTTTGCACGGCTCATCATTAGGCCAATGTCATAGATAGCAGTGGCAGCATCATGCTATGGGGATTCTTTGCAGCAACAGGGTCTGATAGACTAGAGGGAAAAAATGAATGCAGCAATTTAGAGGCATATTCGATGTAAAGAGGAATCTGCAGGACTTTCCAAATAGCACTAACTGTACATGTGAGATAGAGAGTGTAATTACTTGTCTGCCACTCCAGATGTTCTTTTTCACACAGCCTGTTCTTGAGGATGTTTTTCGGGGGATTGTTTTGTTTTGTTTTTATGGAAGAGAAGGGAGGATTTCTTTCATAAAAGTATTTTTTCAGCTCCACAAAGTGCTTCATATCCTGCACCAAGATCAAACAAACTGAAAATAACAAAATAAAGCAAAGTACACAAAGGTAAAAAATAGTAAGAAAAGCTTTAAACTTTGTCTTGTATCTCTGTAGATGTTTTCTTTGGGACAATTTAATAGAACGATGTCTGTTGTTGTTTGATGATGTGGTTTGTTGATGGCATGTTTTAGTTTTTTTTCAGACTCACGCCATTTAGCTCCAATGGAGAGGACAAGCATTAATCCCTGCATCAGAGCTCCTTAAACCTTTTAAACATTAATAATTGACTGATCTTCTCTGCTCCTGCATCTCTGCTCAAAGTAGATTGTGCACACATTACATGTTGGTGCTCTTCATGGTACACATTGCAGACCAACACTCTGTAAGTCTGCATGAGTTTGCTTTGCTTGGGAAAATACAGAACTTGTAATGTGTAAGAATCTGTTTCATAGTTATATGAATCCCAGAAGTTAGGACAAAGCTATTTGATGCATTGTTTTCTGTTTTAAGTACATTCATGGCTGCATGGTAGGGGAGTTGTTTGCACAATGTGGTAACAGCTCAATTTCTGTACAGCAGAGACAATGTCCCACAGTAATGTGTCCTAGTTGACACCACCCAGTTGTTAGCAATCAATGCTAATTCTCCCTATTTGCTTTTGTCTCCACAATTTAAATTTCTTTCTGGACATATCACTAGAAAACTGGCCAGAGAGATGTTATAACATTGACCTATCCATGATCTTTGCCCATTGTGGTTGAAACAATTATTTCCTGTTTCCTTTTTCTATTGTTTCTGGGATTCCCTGTCTCCAGTTGGTTTTGTGTTTTGAGTCTTTTTTCTGCTGTGTTATGGTTTGTGTGCATTGTTGTTAATTTTTGTTAATTTTCTGGTCTCTGTGTGATTACTTCCTGTTCTGCCTTTCATTTATTAGATCCCCTCTGTCTCTGTTGTCTGGTTTTCTAAGTCAGCAGCAGAAAACCCCACTGGGTGCCACTCAAGTTTCTGTGAAGAACCAGAAACTGAAGCAACAACAGGCATAACAAAAAATGGCTTGGTGAGTCTCGATTTCTGCCGCAATATTTAGATGGTAATGTCAGAATTTGATTGACATTACCAATGTACAGTAAGTACGTACCGCTGCTCCTTTACATTAATAGGTTAATCTGATTGTAATAGTATTTTAATATACTACTACAATCACCATTGGATGTTTCTTTGTGCACTGTTTAAACTCCACAAACTACCTGGTTATGATTCCTTTTGACGTTCTACTTTTGTGACTAGTGTTAGGTACCAGGCTGGTGGGTTCTTTTCAGATCATCCACCAGAGGGCGCCTGATGACAGCTGGTTCTTGGAGGGCGTGCCGGCAGGTCCTAACCAGACGCACCTGTGGGGAATTGCCATTTCCTGGTGGAGTATATGAGCAGCTGACTGCCAGCACATCTTCGCCAGAGTGTTTGCCTGAACTGGTACACTGAGCCCCTCAAGAATTGGTTCGCTGAGCACACTTGTGATATTCGAGTTGTTTGGAGATCTAATACTCCCTTTGTGATCCCTTTTCCAGGAAGCCTTCAGGAGAACTCGAGTCATCCCTTTTTGGAAGAAAACCTCCAGAGGCACTGTGAAAGTTCTACTGGGAGCCCGAGCCTCACCTTCACCTTCCCAGTTACTTACCGGTGCAGTTCTCAGTTGGCTGTCAGCTCCATTACTTCTCCGTGCGGTCAAAGCACAACCTGTCCACCCTCCGACTCTCTGCCCAGCTGTCGCCCTTTGGACTTACCCACCTCCTGGTGCCTGGCCTTCCTCCTCCTCTGTTCGGACCCCGACTCCCACAATGAGCGGCTGAACCCGGAACCCTTTATTGATGCCAAGCGCAACTACCCGTTCTGAGTTTTTTGTGAATAAGGAAAATAAATCCTTTTGAACTTTTACACCAGTCTCTCTGTGAGTGTTTCTGCATGTGGGCAAGGAACGTTAAACCCAACATGACAGAACACTCTGGCCAAACGGATGTTCCAGCAGAAACAATCCGGAGAGCACTGCATCACCAACAAACGCTAATTCAAAACCATGAGGCTGCACTTCAGGAACTGGGTAATCGGCAGGCAGAAACAAATAGTCGTTTAGCTGAGCTAACCAGTTTTCTCCGCAGTCACTTTCCCCAGGCTTCCACTTCGGAATCCGCCCCGGAGTCAGCACAAGATCCCTCGCAGTCTCCTGATCCAGCTTCCGGAGTCCAGCTTCAGCCCACGAGTTCCGACTGTCAGCTGCCAAACCCTTCCAGGTTTGACGGAGATCCCCGTAAATGCAGGGGTTTTTTGATGCAATGTAACATTCAATTCAATCACTCACCTCATAGATTCGCCCGAGATTCAGCCAAGATATCTTACATTATTGCACATCTATCTGACCGCGCTCTAGATTGGGCTGAAGCCAAGTTTTCCTCCTCCCCTGAATACGGCTGCTCTTTTGCTGAATTCTTAACAGAGTTTAAACAAGCCTTCAATCAAGAAACTGATAAATCCCTGAGTTCTCGCACTCTGCTGAAAATGAAACAAGGGCAGAGATCTGTAGTTGATTTTTCTATTGATTTCCGCATCCAAGCCGCTGCCTCGGGATGGAACTCCCCTGCTTTAAAGAGCGCGTATTTGGATGCCTTAAATGATTCCCTAAAGGACGAACTGGCTACTTTAGATGAGCCCGGTTCTCTCGAGGATTTAATAAAACTATCCATAAGAATAGATAACCGTATTCGTGCACGAGCTAAGGAAAGAAACAGCCGAAGCGTAGTACCCAGATCGCTTCCTGTTCCCCGCCACTCAGTCCAGGTAGAGAGAGGGCAAGTTTCATCTGATCCAGAACCAATGCAAATTGGCCAAGCTAGGTTGACGCCTGAGGAGAGACAGCGAAGGATGCGGGCGAAACTCTGTCTCTATTGTGGAGAAGCAGGACACTTCCTTGCCGACTGCCCCACACTGTTAAAAGCCAAGGTCCGTCAGTAACTACGAGGGAACTGGCGGACCATCAAAGAAGATCAGACTCACCTCGTTTATTGTTGCCCGCAACCATTCATTTTCAAAATCGCTCTATGACTCTGTCGGCGTTATTGGATTCCGGCTGTGAATGCAATTTACTGGATGTCAATTTTGTTCAACAAATGGCCATAGAAACAGTTCCCCTACGCACCCCTCTTCGTGTTTCCGCCCTCGATGGGAAGGCGCTGCCTCTGATAACCCATCAGACAAGACCCTTACAATTAACTGTTTCTGGCAATCATTCCGAATCTATTTCTTTTTACGTTTTTCCCACGGCCAGCTCACCATTAGTTTTAGGGTTCGAATGGTTACAGCAACATAATCCAAATATAAACTGGTCCGACAGACATATTGATTCCTGGTCTGTTTCGTGTCATTCAACCTGTCTCCGCTCTGCCGTTCCTCCAGGTCCCTCCCCGGCTAACGGCAATGAGGCGGATCCTCCTGATCTCTCCAGAGTTCCGGCAGAATATCACGATCTGGCACAGGTGTTCAGCAAGTCTAAAGCCGCGTCCTTACCACCTCACAGACCTTATGATTGTGCAATTGATCTCCTGCCTGGAGCCCCGTTGCCAAATAGTCGACTTTATAGTATTTCTAAACCTGAGCGGGAAACAATGGAGAGGTACATAAAGGAATCCACAGCAGCGGGCATAATCCAACCTTCATCTTCACCTCTGGGGGCCGGGTTTTTCTTTGTCGGTAAGAAGGATGGTTCTCTGAGACCCTGTATTGACTACAGGGGATTAAACCAGATAACAATTAAAAATAAATATCCCTTACCGTTACTCTCCTCTGCTTTTGAACCCCTCCACGGAGCTACCATATTCACTAAGTTGGACCTAAGGAACGCTTATCATTTGCTCCGAATCAGAAAAGGTGATGAATGGAAGACAGCTTTTAAGACACCCTTGGGCCACTTTGAGTATTTGGTAATGCCTTTTGGCTTGTGTAATGCCCCAGCCTTTTTTCAGGCTTTAGTGAATGATGTGCTAAGAGACTACTTAAATGTCTTTGTGTTTGTCTACTTAGATGACATCCTGATCTATTCGAAGACCTTACCTGAACACAAGAACCATGTCCGCCAGGTTCTCCAGCGCCTCTTGGAGAATAGACTGTTTGTTAAAGCAGAGAAGTGTGAATTCCACCAACAATCAGTCACATTTCTGGGGTATGTCCTCGAGGGTGGACAGGTAAGGCCGACTGAGGAGAAGATCAGAGCTGTCCTAGAATGGCCCACCCCGGAGAACCGTAAGCAGTTACAAAGGTTCCTCGGCTTTGCCAACTTCTATCGGAGGTTTATTCGAAATTACAGCCAAACAGCCCAACCTTTGACTGCCCTGACCTCCACCAAGGTTCCGTTCAGCTGGTCCCCGGAAGCAGAGGCTGCCTTCTCACAGCTAAAGACCCTGTTCGCGAATGCTCCCATTCTCATACAACCAGATCCCACCAAGCAGTTCATCCTTGAAGTAGATGCCTCTGAGACGGGGGTGGGAGCGGTTCTCTCACAGTTCACAGCAACCGATCACAAGACCCATCCTTGTGCGTTTTTCTCCCGTAGACTTTCTCCTGCTGAGAGAAATTATGATGTTGGTGATAGGGAGTTGCTAGCCATTAAATTAGCATTGGAAGAATGGAGACACTGGTTGGAGGGTGCCGAGCATCCCATTCTTGTTTGGACAGATCACAAGAATTTATCATACCTCAAATCTGCCAAGAGACTTAATCCTCGTCAGTCCCGATGGTCGTTGTTCTTCTCCCGTTTTAACCTGTGTATTTCCTATCGTCCAGGATCCAGGAACATTAAGCCCGACGCGCTCTCCAGGTTGTATTCGCCAACCGATGCCGAGAGACAGCCGGCTCCTATCCTGCCGTCTAGCTGCTCTGTTGCCATGGTTACCTGGGAAATCGAGGATTTGGTGAAACAAGCTCAGCAAACAGAACCCGACCCAGGCACAGGCCCAGACAACAGAGTCTATGTGCCCACATCTATTCGAGCACGCCTGATCACCTGGATGCACGCCTCTAAATTTTCTGGCCATCCAGGGATTAGCAGAACTGTTGCCCTGATTAATCGACGTTTTTGGTGGCCGTCCATTCAAAAAGACGTCAAGGAGTACGTGTTGGCCTGTCCAACTTGCGCCAGAAACAAAGCATCCCATCTGCCTCCGTCTGGTCTCCTGCAACCGCTACCTACACCCACTCGCCCCTGGTCCCACATCGCCATTGACTTTGTGACTGGTCTACCAGCCTCCAGAGGTATGACTACTATTTTAACCATAATCGATCGTTTTTCTAAAGCCTGCCATTTGATTCCTCTGAGAAAACTCCCTTCAGCTTTCCAGACAGCACAGTTACTGGTGAAACATGTTTTCAGACTACATGGGATTCCACAGGAGATCCTCTCTGATCGAGGTCCACAGTTTTCCTCTCAGGTGTGGAGGCATTTTTGCTCGGCCCTAGGGGCCAAGAGTTCTCTAACCTCCGGTTATCATCCTCAGTCTAACGGCCAGGTGGAACGAATGAATCAAGAGTTGGAAGCCACCCTTAGATGTCTCACCTCATCCAGTTCGACGGATTGGAGTCTCTACTTACCATGGGTTGAGTATGCACACAACTCCCACCTCTCGTCTGCAACAGGTCTGTCTCCATTTGAAGTCTCATTAGGGTACCAGCCTCCGCTTTTTCCTGCTGAGGAGAAAGAGATTGCAGTCAACTCTGTACGACACCATATCCGCCGTTGTAAGACCTTCTGGGACAGAGCGACTTCTGCCCTCAACCGGACGGCTGAACTAAATCGTCGCTGGGCCGACCGCAAGAGGCGACCTGCCCCCACTCTTGTTCCGGGCCAAAAGGTTTGGCTATCTACTAAAGACATTCTGTTGAAATCTGTTTCTAGGAAATTGTCCCCCCGTTACATTGGTCCTTATGAGATTGAGAGGCTGGTCGGCTCCTCTGCTGTTCGTTTACGTCTGCCGCCCTCTTTTCGTGTCCACCCCACCTTTCATGTTTCCCAGGTCAAACCGGTCCATTCCAGTCCCTTGTGCCCCCCTGCGGAGCCACCCCCTCCTCGCATTATTGGGGGCCACCCTGCCTACACAGTCCGCCGGATTGTGGATTCGCGCCGGCGGGGGCGGGGTTGGCAGTACCTGGTGGACTGGGAGGGTTATGGTCCAGAGGACCGCTTGTGGGTACCTGGTTCTTTTATCTTGGATCCTTCCCTCATTAGTGATTTCCGTTCCTCCCTGCCCTCTACCTCTTCTGGACCGCCAGGTGGCGGTCGTTGAGGGGGGGGTACTGTTAGGTACCAGGCTGGTGGGTTCTTTTCAGATCATCCACCAGAGGGCGCCTGATGACAGCTGGTTCTTGGAGGGCGTGCCGGCAGGTCCTAACCAGACGCACCTGTGGGGAATTGCCATTTCCTGGTGGAGTATATGAGCAGCTGACTGCCAGCACATCTTCGCCAGAGTGTTTGCCTGAACTGGTACACTGAGCCCCTCAAGAATTGGTTCGCTGAGCACACTTGTGATATTCGAGTTGTTTGGAGATCTAATACTCCCTTTGTGATCCCTTTTCCAGGAAGCCTTCAGGAGAACTCGAGTCATCCCTTTTTGGAAGAAAACCTCCAGAGGCACTGTGAAAGTTCTACTGGGAGCCCGAGCCTCACCTTCACCTTCCCAGTTACTTACCGGTGCAGTTCTCAGTTGGCTGTCAGCTCCATTACTTCTCCGTGCGGTCAAAGCACAACCTGTCCACCCTCCGACTCTCTGCCCAGCTGTCGCCCTTTGGACTTACCCACCTCCTGGTGCCTGGCCTTCCTCCTCCTCTGTTCGGACCCCGACTCCCACAATGAGCGGCTGAACCCGGAACCCTTTATTGATGCCAAGCGCAACTACCCGTTCTGAGTTTTTTGTGAATAAGGAAAATAAATCCTTTTGAACTTTTACACCAGTCTCTCTGTGAGTGTTTCTGCATGTGGGCAAGGAACGTTAAACCCAACATGACAACTAGAGCTTACCTGTCTTCTATTGGCATCTTGCAGAAGGAAAATTTGCACTGTCACAAAGCTCAAAACATCTCAAATTGGTTTTGTGAACAGGGCAGCGGGTTATGTGTACTCAATGTCAAAGTCACAAGCTCTAAATCCAAAGGACAATAATCAAGATACAGCAGAGCAGGAGATTATTTTCATGGATATACACCAGACAAATTTGCAGTGATGCTGTCATATCAATATGGGCAATAAAGGAATGTATTTAGCATTTGAAAATGTTGAATCTATGCTATGAAGAATTCATGCTAAATATAGTTCAGGCTCTGTGTACCTAATAAAGTGACCAGTCAATGTGTGCAACATTTATTGGAGGGAAAAACGTAAGTGTCCAATATGTCTGCTTCAGAGGGATTTTTCTGGTGATTAGACATCACACGCGGAGCTGGAAGGAGCTTAATAACTTCTTTAGATGTATGCACAAATTTAGACATAACTGTCACATGGACCTCAGAGGAAAAAAATTAAAAAACTGCACGAGAAGAAAAATGACTTCAAAGATGAGCTAAATGCTTTGAACTTCCTTTGACCTCTATGCTAGGAATTCATTTTTAATCACTCTTATACTCAGACAGAAATAGCCTATCTTAAGCTGATCTGAAAGTCTTTTTGACTTGATAATGCTCTTTTCATTACACCTTAGCTAATGGCAAAATGCAGATCAAAAGAACTAAGAAAATAAATAAAAGAAAATCTGGCACAACCTATAGGGTCAATGAGACACATTTATTGATTTAACATGCGCGCTACTATGAAGCTGTCTTAAATGCCAGAGAAACGCACCAAACAGCTGCAACATCACAGACTCTGCATAATAAGATATTCATGACTTCCCTCCATCACTTTCCCTCATTTATGAAGCCTCCTGGCTATTCTTTCTATTTACGGTTCCATGCTGGATATTTTCTCAGACTGCTGAAGCACAAGTGGGAGGGTGTGACAGAAAGGGTGCAAAGTTTTTTCCCAGTCACAGATTTATCTTTTGCACTTGAGATCAGGCCGTTTGGATCTATATTCCTCGTTATAGACAAGTGCTTGGTCTTCAGTCATCAGCAGTAAGCTGCAGGTTTAACTGCATCAAAGTGCTTGTCAGAAGAACAACACAGAAAGAGAGGGAGAGTGTCAGAGCCTCTCTGAAGTTTACTGGGGAGCTCTTTGAAATATTTAAATGCCGGGCGCGTTTTTAATGTGAGATTGATGGAATAGGGTCAATGTCAGCATTGCAGCTATTATGTAGCTGTCTTAGAAAAGGACTTCCCACCCAGCCAAGGATGACGTTTAACACTTTTCACCAGGAATTTGTTTGCATCCAGAGGGATCTGATACTTTGTGATATGTAACATGGAGCTATTGTTTATTTGTAAAAGCTTCAAAATGTATGGAGTCATAGGGAATTAAAGAAAACAGGTTCATAGATGGAAATAGGTTTATGTTGTGCATGGCTTCAGGAAAAATCTATTTTAAATAATTTACAATCTACAAATCCTTTTATATAACCCGGTCTTATACACCCACACCCAACCATTTTTAAATATATATATATATATATATATATATATATATATATATATATATATATATATATATATATATATATTATTTCATCATGTTTCCTTTTTGACAATAATCTCACATTGAATTTGAGGTAAAATCCCAAAAGACTCAGCAGGTTTTTCTCTATTCATAACAAAAAAAACCCACAAATATTTCTAAAGCCTATATGTAGGACATTCATGGGTGACTCCAGGCTACAAACATTGACTAACTGTAAACATATTCATAGCTAAACCTATTCATCTTTAGTCCTGGTTACATATTAGGAAAGAGTTCAAGTCCCATAAAGCAGGAAACAGAATCTACATCGGACAGTAAGACTGATATGTGGTACCAATGACTCTCATCAGATTTATGCTCATCTCTTCCCTACCAACAGTTTTCAGGGTAGAGAGGCGAGATGATGCCAGAAAAAGATTCATTAATAATGAATGCGGCGAGATGCTGGAGCCTCACCACTTTCACATGACAAAAAAAAAAAAAAAAAAAAAAAAATTCTCTGAGCTGTAGAAGAAGCACAGTATTCTGAGAAACTGCAGAATATGATTATCCATAGATGGAAGTCGACATCTGGGTATTTAACTCATCCTGCATGTAGGACACTCATTTGTCAACCATACTCTGCAGCGAGGAGAAACATCAAATGCAGTGAGAAAGTAGGAAGAGAACATAGCTGTAGATTGATTAATTTTTTCTTATTCAGAACAGCTCAGTACTGCCCCCTGTTGGTGAAAACCCCGTACTAAACCACCGCTACAGAGTAATTAGGAAAGTACCGTGTTAACTTGATTCTTTGTGTGTGTACAAAGAAAAGGTAGGCCAAAATCATACATTTAGTGCAAATTATTGTCTCTGTTAATTTTACTGGAAGAGTTTCCGGTGCCAGTCTGATAAAACATGCTGGTTTCTTATTCAGTGAAGTAACTCCAAGTTGGTGGAGGAGCCAGAAGTTGTAAGCTTTGAATTATTTTTAATTAATATTATGGACGTGCAACTGAAAAGTCTAGGTGAGGAGGAATCTCCCGTTTTCCCGCTGTGGAGAGTTAATTTATCAGGGGCCAAATGATACAAAATTTGAGATAAAACTGAAATTGTTTTATTATTTCCCTTTAGTTCCTTTTTATTGCTCCTCCTCTGAGTGAACAGTGTGGAAATAAAGCACTGCTGCAGATACTCAACTGGATCTTGATCTTGACTTTCACTGGGTCACTCCTTTTAATTAAAAATGAAAATTGTTATTCACTAGTGGCGATGGTGGTAGGAGTTTGTCTTGTAACTGGTGGGTTGCTGGTTCGAACCCTCGTTCTATCAGTGTCTGGTGAAAACACTTTACCCATCTTGATAAACTATTGTGTAACAGAACAATAATGGTAAGATAAGGTACAGCAAATCTACAACTGATTGACAACAAGGAATGAGCTAAAATGGAATTATGTGAGAGACTTACAGAAGATGAACATATGAACTTATTGCTGCTAGAATTATCAGCTTGGATTTGGTACAAATTTCGTTGCTCTAGAGACTTGGGTACAACAACAAGAAAAATATAGCTGGGAAGAACACATGCAGTAAAGTACACTAGGTCTGGACTTTTTTGCACACTGAAGTAAACGAGATCGATGAAATAAAAATTGGGAAGATCCTTGTCCTGCAAAGGAGAAGATCAGATCATTTATATTTTTGGCCACACCTGGGGGTTGGCGGGGTTCATCTTTCATCTCAAGATTGCCACATCAGTTTAATGTCCCCGTTAGCCCCAAGCATTAAGAAAATGGGTATTAAAAGAGTTCTCATGTCATGTGTCTTCAGTTTCCTTCACTGGGTGTCTGTCAAGTCCATCAAGATTTTTAAACACATTCAATATGACATGTTGATAGGTCTCAGCCCGTTCTGTCTCATTCCACAGAAAAACTCATCTATTTTACTTCTTCCAGATTATTGTGCACATGGGTTTATATTGCTCAAAAATTTTAGATTGAAATTACTTTTAGATAACTGTGTACTAACATAGTTTAAAATATAAAATAAAAGCATACTTTGTTTTAATTCTTTGATGTTCTTTACAGGTTTTAGTGCTGAAAGTAGGAAAAGCTAGAGGTATGTTGTTATCAAGCTATCATAATCAGCAAAAAGTAAGAGTTGGATTAATCAGAATAAGCTCTATTTGATGTATTGCCAGCCTGTATAGAAAGTAAATAGAAAATATATGCAAGTTAAGCTGAAATGATCTGCCAGAGTTAAACAGAACTGACCTTGGATTACAACACTTCAGGTTGGAGCTCAGATTGTTGCAACAGTTTGGGATTTATAAGGTTTGGTGATGACCTTTGGAGAAGAGCACCATGCATCTTTAGCACTGTTTAATCAGGTTCAGTTATTGTGATGTGTCTTAAAGTTGTGAGCTCTTCGCCCTGATGTGTTCTTTTGTAACCTTTTCTAGACTGATTAGCAGTAACATTCCTTGTTTTTCAGCGTTCCTGCCACAAACACCTCCACAGATCTATTTGCTTTAAATAACAGTGGGTATCCAGTCACATCTAATTACTATCACATCGACTGAAAACAATAAACCTAAATTGCATGTATAAATAGCCTGCTGATCCTGATGGTTACATAAGTTCATCCGTTCAAGTGTTTTGTCTCAGAACCTTCCTGTTTTATCCAAGTTAATAAAATGTAAAAGGAATAAAATAATTCTTACCACATCAGGATATGTGCTGGATATGTCTTTAAAAGCTTTTTTTTCTTCCATTTTTAATCAAATCCTGTGGTAATACTTGTAATTACTTTACCTTCACACTGGCACCTGTGATTAAACTGCTTCTGTCCTTACCTCCTCACCCTGCATCACCATAAATAAATCACAGAGAAATATAGATTGAAGTAATGAATATCAAAAGCACTTTGTAGATGTTTAAATTCCATTAAGATAAAACGCCAGATATTTTAGATCTTATGAATAGTCACATTTAATCTTAACATTATTCAGACTCCTGATATATTTTGATTTCAAATTATTCTCTTTAAATCAATGTTAGAAAATGAGTCCAACATTTATCAAAAGTTAATAAAGCAATGCGAAGAGGACATGGATTTTGAAACACTTGTTACTGTATTGACTCTTTCTTGAATGGCATGAAAAATAATCATCTTTCATCTCTCATCTTTAGTGATGAGCTGCAAGTCTTTGAGGATAGAAGGTCTGTTTATCATCAGTCTAATCTTTAGCTAACGCCACAGATTCTCTGTCAGACTCAAGGTTGTTCCACTTGAGACATCTGTCTTTTTGCTAGTCAGAAAATGTTGGAGAAATTAAAAGAATTCTAAATCTGCCAGCAGTATGAATTTTGGTCATAAATGTAAAACAATGAATAAAGTTTAGCAGACCATCATAGAGCTTCAAAATCAAGAAGGTCTTGTGTTTGATCTTTCTGCTTGAAGTTTGCATGTTGTCCTGTTTGTGTGTGGTTTCTTTTTGGGTTTTCCAGCTTCCTCATCCAGTCCAAAAACATAACTGTTGATTAGTCTCTTTAAATTATCCTTAGGTGTGAATGCCCATGGTTATTTGTCCTGTGTATCTCTGTGTTACCCTGTGGTGGACTGGCAACCTCACTTCTTACCCAGCTGTCCCTGGAGAAAGGTGATGGCCCTGCATGGACAAGTGGATACAGGGGAAAATGTATCAAAATGAAATGTACTTATTTATTTTATTTTAGTAGGAAAACCCTACTTTGATTTACAATCTCATTTGCAGGGGTTGACCTGGCCAAGACGTCCACACAAACAAGGCTCTGCTAAGCAGTGCACATGTTTTATTAAAAAATATAACATATTTAACTCTAAAAGTGAACCGTAGTTGGTTTAATCTTCAGAATTAAAAAATGAAACATACAGGCCAATACGACTCATGGACTCTCTGGTTACAACCTTCTGGTTTTGTTGCTGTGCAGCCAGAAAGATTTTTACTTCTGTGCAACCATGGAACAGGGTATTGCTTTTTCAACTGAGAAATGATGATTAGCATCTCAAAATCTCAAATAATGTATGAACTACAACCCCAAATTCCAGAGGAGTTCAAAAAGATACTTCATGGATGCAGAGCAGAACCAAAGAGCAGAAAGGGGCAGAGGAAGTTCAAATCATCTCCTCCATCCACTCTAATGGGGAAGAATCATATCCCAGACTCCAATGTCTCTCTGTCCAACCGTATGGCCGGCCAGACAGAGATTTAAAGAAGATCAGATGAGGTGGACTGCCAACACTTAATGGTGTCATGCAGTACACATATTACTGTGAAATATTGCCTCTGTTGATCAGAAACTGAGCTGTTATCATGCCATATTTGTGAGATTCCATATCCAACAGTACTCAGATTCATCACAAGATTGACTGCTACAGGAAATATTTACTGCCAACAACATGACCACCCAAAACACATCTTTGAATGTGATGAGTCACAATCACATTTCATTTTTTGGGGGAAAAAATTTCATATTTTTTTTGGTCTTAAACTGAATTGAAGTTGAACAGTATATCGTTCACCTGAAAAAAAAGTCCTGTACCTTTAAATCTTTTAAAATGTACTTTAATACATTAATTTGGATCTATTTATTACTCTTGGGTCAATTTGAGGTTTATTTATAAAAGAGAGAGGTTTTAAATGCTTTCTCACATAGATTTGTCCTGACTTTCGGCAATAATATTAAAGATTATGCCTGGGAGTAAAGCAAATACCCTTCAATAGAAAAGGAAAAGTGGAAAAGGAAGGAGCAAATAGACTTGTGAATTACCAAACATCATGTTCAGGCATCCTGGCTTAAGCTTTGGTTGAAATGCAGTCAAACGCTTAAACATGAATGTGTAATACTGATTTTTCACCAAAAGAGGTCAGCAAGATACTTTTTGACAGACAATGCTGTTAACATGAACTAATCATTATACAAGCGCACCAAGACATTTTCTAGGAAAACATAGAGAAAACATTTATGGAATTTAAAAAAAATGGTTGTAGGTTCATATTTGATATGCAGTGGTAAACTGTGTTTGAAATGTAAAATTGCAGCAAGCAACTTCTAAAGGGCTACCAATTAAAACTTCAGTCAACTTAATGCTAAATCTGACAACAGAACCATTTGTTTTATACGGTGGCCGACAGGTGCAAATGCGCAGCAAAAGAGAAAACATGCAAACAAACAAAAAAACACGCGCACAAATTAAATGCGGCAAGCAAAAAGCGAATAAAATGCAGCAAACAAAAAGAGAGACGCAAACAAAAAAGAAGACACCCCCGAATGAAATGCAGCAAACAAAAAGTGAGACGCAAACAAAAAAGAAGACACCCCCGAATGAAATGCAGCAAACAAAAAGTGTTGAAAACGGAAGTGCTCCAGACCACTAGGGGGAGTCAAAGAAAATAGTATTCATTTCTATGGGACCAGATGCAAGATTCAGAGAAAGAAATTTGAAAGAAAGTAAAGGTACGCATTACTATATTTCTTTTCAGATACGCCGTCTTTTATAATATTATAGAATAACAGAATAATTTATGGGTAGCGTGATAGACTTTGTGTCAGTCATACCGTTCTGGGCTCGGTCTCGTAGATGCTTGCCCGAATTAGCAAAAATACTATTTTCTTTGACTCCCCCTAGTGGTCTGGAGCACTTCCGTTTTCAACACTTTTTGTTTGCTGCATTTCATTCGGGGGTGTCTTCTTTTTTGTTTGCTGCATTTTATTTGCTTTTTGCTTGCCGCATTTAATTTGTGCGCGTGTTTTTTTTTTGTTTGCATGTTTCTCTTTTGCTGCGCATTTGCACCTGTCGGCCACCGTAGTTTTGCATGAAAAATTACCATTAATTAATTACAGATACAGAAGCATAACTGTTTTGATTATGAATCTCAAATATAGACTTCATGTTCACTGATCTCTATTTACACACATCAAATAGATGTGCAGCCAGCAATAACTCTGTGACCACCCAAATTATTTATATGATCAAAATCTGTCCCAGATCCTCAATTTGTTTTATGTTGTAAATATAGCCTCACTTTTTTCTAGATTTTTCTACAGAGCTTCAAAAAAGAAGATTTTTGATTATTTTTTAGTCCAGATAAAAAAAACAAACAAAAAAAACCCATTATATTTTGCAAATATTTGTCTGAAGTTGCAGTTAAGAGCATTGATGATTGAATGCAGAGTTTGACCTCATCTCCAGCTCCTCCTCGGGGGAGACTACCCCTGTCAGCCCACCCCTCTCTGTTGGAAGAGTGGCTTTGGTTTTCCTGTCTGCATCAGTTACATCTCAGCCTGATGACTACAGCTGCCGGCGCTGCATGGAGTAAGGCTCTTTGGTCTTTAAATGTGTATGGTTATATTTGCTCCGGTGAGTTCCCTTTCTTTATTCCTTTTCAAGTGTGTTCTGATTATTCACTGTAAATGTAATTATTTTTGCCTTAGGTTGCAAATTAATACATATTAATAACAACACTTTGACATGATGATATTTTATTTTCATCAGATAGTTTGGCAAAGGTGATGAAAGGCATTTTTCTTGTTTAAAAGTAAAAAAAAAAGTTGTTGACTCAGTAAGGCTGTCTTACTGATAGAGTCCAGATTTGGTGCTACATGAACAAACAGATTCTGACTCTACCGCTGTGGGCTCCCTCTAGGGCACAGTACGCAGCTCTGTTAATTATCTTCCTTCCTTTAAATTATTCAGGCTTTGTTTTCAAACTCATTTTGAACTGTAATAATCGCTCACTTGATTTATTGATGTGCATTCATTATGCAGCAAGCTCACACAATCAATTGGTGCTTCAGGAGAATTCATTCAAGGAAATCACCAACAGATGGCTACACTTTCAAAACTTTTTAAAACGTGTTCTTTTGATAGATTTTTGCCATTTGTGCATTTGCCACCTGTGGAGGATACCATGGCTATCTTCAGGTTAAAGTGGACTGCTCTGCCCAGAGACAGAACAACCTCAGCATCAATATTGATTTTGGCTATCCTTTCAGGTAAATCATTTTTTGTGACTCTTAAAATAGAGATTTATCTTGAAAACGAAGGATCTTAAAGTCGAGGAGACACAAAATTATTAATTGTATAACAAATTGTCTTAGATAAAATCAACCAAAAACTTCAAATATTTACATAATCTTAAGAATTTTAATCAACAGTGTCTAACTACAAAGTTTAGTGAAGAGACTAAAATTTAGTTGTCCAGTTTAGCAGAGCTGCTCTCTGTTGAAGCTCACCCAGTTTTAAACCAGGCTGAGTGGAGATGCCGACCCACTTTAACATCTCTAGGTTTTCAGTGTTACTTATATAACTGTGCTTGCAGTAAAAACAGTCCCCTCAGCTGGTCCCTCATGCATATTTTTAAGCACGTTGCCATTTTAATGCAAGAATTTTAGGCAATGGAAGATGGAAACTGAAGTAATTCTTTGACAACACAAGCTACATAAATAAATAACAGATGGCAGCAGGGGGCAGATTAAAGAAGTTTGTTTTATAAAGCTTAAGTGATAAGGATTATGGTGTTTTTGTGGTGTTTTTCTTTGGTCAGGGGTGCATTTTTAAATAATATTTTATCTCAAATGTCACATTTCAAAACAATCATTGTTGCACATGCACAGTCTCCATTTTCCTTACCTTTCATGTACCCTTTTATGAGAGGTTGGAATGTGAATGTGTTGCATTCAAACAAAATGGGTTAATCTAAATACCTGTGACTTGCTGATTCATTATTCTGTCTTAGATCTTTGTTGTTGGTAGGACATTAAATAGTCATATTAGTCAAAGATGTGCAGATAATTTTTTCAGAATTTGTGGTTGACAAATGGGTGCATTTTTAAGATTAATCCATTTGTGGATATTAATACAAATATTAATATTTTTAATAATATTGTATTAGTAAAATTTGTTATTAAATTATAAATTTTTACATTTCTCTTAAGTATCCTAAAATATCTTTTTTTTCATCTTAATGAGTATGTTTCCAAAAACCAATGAAATGTTGATAGACACATCCTCCCTACAGAGTTAATGACAACCTTTACTTGTTGCTCTCAACTGTCTCTTTATGTCTTGAAGATTGCAGCAGATCCACTTCAAAGCTCCCTTATGTGACACAAGCAGAGAAGAAGTTGTTTTCCTCAATGGCGACTTCTCTGCTGCAGCTCAGTTTTTCGTAACTGTGGGTGTTTTGGCATTTCTGTACTCCTTCTTTGCAACATTTGTCTACGTTTTCTACCAGAACAAGTATCTGAAGAACAACAGAGGCCCTCTGGTGGTCAGTGACATTTGATTTCAATGATTAGTTAAATCAGGAGCATTGTGTTGAAATGACACTAATAAGTGACTTTTGTGACTTTCTTCTACTTGTGTGTTTCTGTCCTGAACATTGCAACAGGATTTTCTTGTCACTGTTACCTTTTCTCTAATGTGGCTGCTCAGCAGCTGCTGTTGGGCTAAAAGCCTCACTGATATCAAGGCAGCCACAAACCCAACAGAGGTACTCCTTCTCATTGCTTCCTGTAGAGAGAAGGAAAATAGATGTGCAACCACGCAGGAACCTCTCTGGTCTCGTCTAAATACTTCCACTGTAGGTATTTAATCAAAAATGAAACTGTCTGGATGTGATAATTCATTTACAATGGTTTCTTTTTTTCAGGTTTTTGGTTTTCTTAATGCAATCCTCTGGTCTGGAAACATTTGGTTTGTCTTTAAAGAGACAGGCTGGTACAAGACTGGCCAGAGATACCCAAGTAGGACTTCTTCCAGGAAACGATCCAGTGAAATGCGAGAGCGACTCTACAGCGAGTCCAGCTTTGACCAGCCAGATGACAGTTTTGGCCCCTTCAGACAGGACAGCTTCACTGAGTCAAGAGGGGACTATGACAAACAGTTCGAGAGACAAGCTAGCATCAACCAATCACAAGTAAGCTTCAGCTTACCAGAGACATATCTGGGCAAAGCAGTGATTTATGAGAGAGAGAATAAAGTAGCTTCTCAAGGGCCTGTGATTTTTGTTAATGAGATGTGACCTTAACATAATGTGAGCTAAAATAGCACTGTATTCTTATATTACTACTCACAAAGATAATTAGAAATCAGCTAATTTTACAGATGTAGGAGTTAAAATTTGTGTAACTCAAAAATATGCTTGGAAAAATGCTAAGTTTGACAGTTGTCAGATTTCAAGGACAAAGTAAGATCACTAAGGACCGGGCTACACAGCTGTTTCTCTCTGCTTTACTGAAAATCCATTAATGCAGTAAACCCCTCCAGGTAATAGAAAATAGCCATCTATACAGATAAAACGAAACTAAAAAGAATTAAAGTTAATCTCCATTACTCTTTCAAACAAAATAGTTCATTAACTTTTTTTCTTTGCATACACAATGTCATGAGACGATTTTAGGTACAAGATCTCTGTGAAAGCAATCATTTTGCCACAACTCTCCAAAAATATTAACATTTAAAAATAATTAAATAATGATAGTAGACATGTCCATTTACAGTCTTTAATGTCTTATATTAGGTATTAGCACCATTAGTATGGTTAGAGTTATTAATTGTAAGCATATGTCCCATGTATTTTCTCTAGATAGAAAACTTTAATATTTCCCAATAAAAGTCCCAGTATTTTACAAGGAGCACCACTATATATGGTGATCATTGTTGTGGTAAAAATCTGAAATAAATCATAATTAAAAAAATTTAAAATACCTCAATGATACTTAAAATGGCTCAAAGAAGCTTTCTGATACTTCCACAATGAAGGGCGTTATAATTGACTATTATTATTATTATACCTTTTTATGGGACATTGACTAGAAAATAAGATAGTTTTAATGTTAGGTTTGGTCAGCAAGTCAAAGATTTTGTTAGTCAATCCCTAGTTAGCAGATGTGCTGTCTAATGAAACAAAATATTTTTTAATGCTAACTTTTTACTGAACTCGCAATAAGGCTTTTTAAAACTGTTTTCTTTTTTTTTTTTTTTACAAACATTCAAATTACAACTTCCAAGTAATCTAGTTGTTTCAGATTTCTTTGAGTGTTTTCCAAAATCTTTAAATGTACCCTAGGTGTCATGTCTGCAAAATTCCCTCAATGTGCCCTGCTTTCTTGGGGATATTCTGAAGGGGTCTTGATTTATACTTTTCAGAACTTCTAAAAGGTAGTACCGATTTGTGGTTCGAACCTTTTAGATTTTTTTTATTTTTTACCACTTAGTTCTTAGTTCAGTTTACGTGAAAGCATTTTATTCTTCAAATGTTGCATTTTGGAGCCTATAAATGCCTGAATAGTTTATGTCAAACTCCAAAGTATTCCCCAAGCAGAGGAAAGGAAAACAAAGCTAAAAAGGACTTTGAACAGACCATCAGAAAGTCTATTGAAATATTGATAAAGACTGGTTTTAAAGATTGTAAGAAAGTCTATCTTTCTGAGATTTAAAATACAAAGAATTTAATGCTCATTGTTTCATCACATAATCTTTAGAATTGTGTTTTAAAAGTTGATATTCCTGGATGTTCCATTTGTATTTGTATTTTGGGTCATGAGTATGAAATGACGTGTATAAAAATTGCAGTATCAGTAGAAGAAAGTGTTTAATGTGTGATTGATATCTATGATATGGCATTGGAGTTTTGTTACATGGCTTTTTGTACTGGTGGATTTCTTAATATTCTAATTTGTGTATCTCCTCTGCGTCCTCAATTGGAGATCTGAGATGTTGTAGTTCTCTTGATTGCAAATCCTGTAGTTTTGTTTTGGTTTTCAAGTTAATTGAAGGTCAGAAGTAAAAAGATAAACACTTGTGCAGTAACAAGAAGTCAGGATTTTTGTCTTTAAAAAAATTACTGCAGTTTTTTATTTATTTGAAAAATTAAGAATAATTGTCATTTTATCTTGTTTTACATAGTCATTAAATACTTAAGATTTAGATTCTAATTATATTTTGAAGCAGGTGTTACTGCTTTTTTCTTATTTGCTTTTATGTGAGAATGCATTGTTCCTCTTTAATTCTGTTGTAAATGAATCAAAACAGAGGAGATTTGATGTAAAGTCTTCTTAAATAATAAATGTGAGAAGTTTACATTTGAAAATCATAATGGACAC
This sequence comes from Xiphophorus maculatus, assembly GCF_002775205.1. Lineage (NCBI taxonomy): Eukaryota > Metazoa > Chordata > Actinopteri > Cyprinodontiformes > Poeciliidae > Xiphophorus > Xiphophorus maculatus. The sequence continues at coordinate 17,197,685 of NC_036462.1, forward strand.
TCATTTTCTCGGAGACTCCAACGTTTGTCAAAGGGTGTTTTGCAAAGTGTATTAGGATTATCTCGACTGCAAGGCCAGAGGGATAATCCCTCTTTGAATCTATTTTATCCTCGTTAAGTACGTTAAAATAATACAGGCCAAATACCTGAGTCTGCTTAGCTCATTGACTGTCATAGATCTAACTCTTTAAATATGACAATGCACAAAATTAACACTGACATCTTGAAGTTTGGTTGAACTTCAAGATATCAAAATGATGCATAAACTGATCAAGTAGTCACAGACTACTCCCATAGTAACATGTTTTCTATACAGAACGACCAGCATCATGAAATAAACGGCTCAATAAATTTTTTCTTCTGTAGTGACTGATCCCTACCACAAATATAAGCCACAAAGAGATTCTTAACATCTCTTAAAAATCAAATTTATTCAATTAAGATTCCTTACATTCTTTGCCAAATGCTTTCCCCCTCTCTCCGAAGTCAGTTGCCTGTTTGACAACAGTAAAAGGCCACTAGAGGTGAGAAAACCTTTAAAAAATCAGATAATCAACTGCATAAACACAGCAAAACGAAAATTCAAACACAACTTACACTTAGGATTTCTAGGGGTGCAGAGTTCTCTAAATAACAAATGAACTTTAAAATTATTACCTAAGCTGATAAAGTTTAACTTTTATCAACTTTTTGGGCTCTCTCTGGATTTTAAAGAAAGGCCTTTGCACCTAATGTGGATTTACAATGTCTAACTATAATGTAAGGTGGAGCATTTTGGGATGGAAAAAACTAAGAGAGATTCAAGGTTTTGAGGTTTCTCATATCAGAACCACGTTAGCAGAAGAAGAGTGCTTTGTTTTGATCCTTATTGCAAACAACTAATTCTCTGGCATACAATAATTTTAACTGCAGTGAACCAAGCTGTTCAATAGAAAGGAGAGGGTTTGAAGAGACAAAGGTTCCTAAACATACCCAGGAAAGAAACAAAGTCCATATCAAAAGCTGTGAGGTTTTGCTGTGGCGGCATTGGAGCAAATCTCTGGAAAGGGAAAAACTTCTACCAATGTCCATTGAGAATGCAATGTATGCATTTTTGTACCACCTTTATATTCTGTTTTAAAACTGTAAGAAAAACCTTGTTAATTGTCACATAAAAGCTTTATCCTTAACTTAAATGCTTTTTGAAATAAGGAAACTTAGACCCACTGAGCACTTTGTTTTCTTAGATTGACGTTTTTGGAGGGGTGCCCAAACTTTTAATTTGAATTTTGAACCTCTCTAAATTTGTAGTTACATAACCTCTCCTAAAACACTGCAAACCACGAAAAATGCTGTAGCTACCAGAACAGTGATTTTTTTTCTATCCTGCCTCACAGTACTGATTTTGCCTAGAGATTTCCCTCCATGCATCCCAGAGTTTGTTATTATGGCCTCTGCATGCAGCCCATTCTGTCTGATCCAAGCAATTAGAACAAAGAAAGGCGACACTCGCCTCTGCCAGCCCCCTGACAGAGAGACTAAGCACACACAGGTGTCCAGAACAGGCTCTTTGAAGAAAATTACAGTGCATGTGGCCACAGCATGACAATTAGTATCGGGTTATCAGCTGGAAATAAAGGGGTACATCAAGATATAGATGGTTCACTGGGTAAGAAAGAAATGCATGTTTGAAAATAATTAAACCCTTTAGATCTGTTTCTCAGAGTAGACTGCTGTGTAGATTTTGTAGATAGTTGCTGCAGAGCATGAAGCAGCCATTACTGTTACTTTCAGATGTTCCATAATGTGAAACATATTCACCATAATAGTGCTGCCAAAGGACATGTTTTCAGTTTTGGTGGGAACCTCCAGGGGGCACCATCTGGTTGATATATAAGCTGAAAGCCTTCCAACAGACATTGCACCAGTAAAGTTGCAAGTTGTGTAATTCTCTTTATATATTTAGTTGTAAAACCATGCCTCGTTTTTATTTATTTTATATTGTTTATGATGTCATATTGTAAAGGTTTTATGTCAGCGTATAGCTGCACATCAACAGCTTAACCTCAGGGGGGTGATATAACACAGCATCCGATGGGAAACACATGAGCTTGGTACTTCAGCTCTCTCACAGCAAATTGACAATTAAAATAGCAAATTTATTTTACAGCATCCCATAGGCCTTTCTTCTAAATCCTCTCTTGTTCTTAATATCTCACCAGACGTTAACCACAAAGAAAATGTCTATGAACTGAAACTTAATGAGATATTAATTCAGAATTTATAGGTAGAGACTTAAATTGAATTAGATTTATGAAAAAAGTGTATGGTACTTATGACATACCTCTAAGTACTCAGTTGAGCAGTCTAAAGTCTTACATACAAGTTATTTTTGAGCAAGTCATTGCTTAACTACAGCATAAAACATGTTTCAAGGAACTTTTTTTTTCTACTTTCAGCATTTAGCCAAAGATTTGTCATTCCTCCGGCAAATTTTTATAGATGTTTAGAATGTTGCAGCAACACTTAGAATCAGTTTGGTCAGAGTCTCGACTTGAATATGGTAGATAATCTGTGGTGGGAACTAAATACAGTATTAGGATAGTGAATTGAGGTTATCCGATATCAAAAACTTGGAGGTCAACACCAACGACAAATCATCAAAAGAGTGAAAACATGTAAAAAAAAAAACAAAAACAAAAAAATACAAACTGGTCAGTATTTAGAAGAAGATTTTGATTGATAAAATGCGGGCAAAATTTCTTCCATTTATTATTAACAAGGATAAATATAATTTTCTACAATAAATGTGCCATTAAAAAGCCACCAGTGGTGCCATCAAAGTGGATCTGCAGGGGCAATGACCCATTATGTACATTTCCTTACCTCTTCCACTGACTCCCATTATCTTAATTGTATTTCGTTGTAGTTTTTGGTATACGTTTGAAAGGCAGAGGGACACACTTAGAAGAACAGCAATCCTTTCTGATTATCCTTTCTCTTTAGAATGCCCATCACTCTTTGCTCCGCCTTTCGGAGGCTTAATAAACACTCCTGAATTTTTTTTATGGCTGCTAGTTTTGATGTTTCACCCTAAGATTATCTGGCTGTATGTGCTCTAAGCAGCTCTTCTTTACATTTCTATTTTGTATACCACAATCTATATTAACATTATGATGGAGGTCATAATGGAATACCTGCCTATTTCTCTTGCCAGGTATTCATTGGCAAATGTTTTTTTTCTATCCTTCCAAACTGGAGACTGTTAAAGCAGAAAGGCATCTCTGCTCTGTTTCTGGTAAAAATAAAATTAAAAAAAGACTTGATCCATTGCTTGCTCAGACTAGGATTTGCCTGTAAGTGAGAAATTTTTTCTTAGATGGAGTTGGTTTTTGCAAGTGTCCTGTTTGAGATGGCTTTTTTTTAATTGTTTAGTCATGTTGTAAACTCTTATCACTTTTTATATAAATACTACTGTTAGTACTGAAATGATTAGACTGAAATCAATAAGAAATTATTTTATGTTGCAATGCTTACAATTAAGTAACTTTTTTTTCTGAAACGTGTTTATGGTTTAATAGTGTTTTCTATTGTAAGAACCTCCAAAATCAGATTTCAATAAACACACTACAATGTTTATTTTGATGCATGTATTTATTATCTACTCAACACTATGTATTTTTTTGTTTGTTTTTCACAAAATACATAAAAATAATTCCACTGGTGCTCCAGTAAAACATGTTCCCTCATATAATTACAAGAAAACACCCCACACTTGCTTGAACATTCAGCAATGAAAGGTTTTCAGCGGTTCACAGCCTGTGTTTTGGTAGTTGAGGTGTACAGAGAGATCCAAGTTCAGCCACGCATACTCAAACATACGTGCTCACATATCATACATACATTCACACAGCTGCTGTACAAGACAAACTCCAAAGTAAAATTTACATTTGATGCTTTACATGCATAACCAGATGAGACAGAATTCCTTTGTCCACAGTTGTTAAATCCATAAATTTATTTGGCAAAAGTCTCTCTCTTTTGAGTGGACTATTGAAATCAGAAAGCAATTATTCAGGAACTTGTCCACAGACTTGAAGAGGTGATTAAGACATATGGTCCTTAAGCAGCAGTTGAGACTTCTGTCTTGCTCGCTGAAACTGAGGTTTCGTCCTCCACCATGCCGCCCATTCCAATAGTGCTGAGCATGCAGTTACGGAACTGAAAGTCAGAGAAAGGAGAATATTTAAGAACTTGCATATAAATACATAAAAACATAGGTTGTGGTATCTGTAGAATATGCCAACCTGTTTGTTCATCAGGACATAGATAACAGGATTGTAAAGGGCTGAGCTCTTTGCAAAGAAAGCAGGCAGGGCTGCAGTCAGAGCCGTGAAAGCTGCTCCTTTATTCATAAAGATCCAGCCAGCGAAGGATGCATATGGCGTCCAAGCTACCAAGAAGCCCAACACCATCAAGACACACATACGTGTTACTTCTTTCTCAGCTTTCTGTGTAGAAGCCGAGTCCTGCTGCTGAGCTGCGGCCTACAGAGTTCAGTAGGGTAAAAGGTCATAAAACACTTGTGCAACTCTTTCAGTGAGTTCATAAGAAGTTGGAAGAAAACTTATGTAAACTTCACTTACAGCTTTGACTGTCATGACGAGGCTTCCATAGGTGAAGAAAATCAGGAAAACAGGAATGAAGAAATGAACAATAAACATGTAGATGACATAAGATTCATTGTTGAATCCTGGAGCCAGAGTGTAGTAGTCAGGTCCACAGGAGCATTGCATGCCTTCTGGAATGTACCTGTACAACATATGAAACAATAAAATTAGGTTTTTATTTGAAGAAGACAGTAGCTAATATGTTTATTTATGGTGATTCACTTCTATTGTTATTTCATTTGTAGTAAATTAAGAGCTACAGAAATCGCGATTAAATCATTTTGAATCAAGCAAAGGTTTACCTTGACCATCCGAAAAGTGGAGGTGCTGCACAAGCAAGAGCCATGATCCATGTGGAAATAACTCCAGCAGCAGCATGAGTTCCAGTGAATTTGAAGCTGCCCATAGGTTTGCACACTACAATATATCTCTCAATAGCCAGAACAACCAGAGACCAGAGAGCAACTTCACCTGCAAAGACAAAAAAACTTATTATATTACTAAGTGTAGACAAACCACTGAAGAATGATTCCTGATAAATTTTTAGTTGCTTTCATCTTACCTCCGAGTGTTGCCATGAATCCCTCAATAGCACAGAAGGTGGGTCCAAGAATGAAGTAACCGTTAAGAGCAGATGTGATGGTGATGGTGAAACCGAAGGCGCACATGATGAGTCCGGCCACAGCGAGGTTCACCAGGATATAGTTGAGAGGCTGGCGCAGCTTTTTGTTCTGAGCAGTTACAAACAGCGTCAGGCCATTGATGGGAGTTCCAGTGCAGATCAGGAAGAACATGTAGAAGGCTAGGAGCTTGTAGATCATTGGGTCCACCATGTAGTATTGCTGGTATTCGTAGGGACTTCTGACGATGCCAGTTTTGTTGGACATCGGGATGTAGAAGTTTTTTCCCTCCGTGCCATTGGGCTCGTATCCGCCATCCCAAGCCATCTCTAGTTTCCTTGTGAGTGGGAGATTTCGCTGATAGAAGTGCCAAAAGCTTCAGAGTGGTAAATGCCAACCCTACACTGGTAGTTAATGCGGACGTGGATGTTTTATACCTCCTCAGGGTTATCCCCACATTAGTAAAATTAGATTACAGGAGGATTGTGAGGAAGTGACCAGCTCAAATCTGATGGATAATTGACTTTAAGAAAGCACCGCAGGGTAATGACCTTAGGGTTAAATGTCTCTCTTCTGCTTGACATACAGCCTACATTTCCTGATAAATTACTGTCCTTCTTCTTCAGTCTTACTCATTCTTGGAAATTGTTGCTTTGCAATATATACCTTATTTCGAAGACCAGAAATTACATTTAAAAATGTAAACTAAAAATGCCACATAGACATGTTCTTTATTGATTTCATTTACACATAAATTTAAAATATGGCACACGTATCATTATAGGCCTACTATGAAGTTTGTTGTAAAATTTTTAAAGATGAAGCATGACTGATAAGTTTAATATTTTGACATAATTTGCAGAAAGGTTTATTGAACTTGGAAATTTTATTGACTTGCCGCATAAGTCATGTTCTTTGAGAGACAGTATTTTTAGACGGTAAAGGTTTTGTCTGAGTTGTGTAGCTGAGCTAACTAGCCATGACTTTGCATTTTTAATCCCCAGTGAGCACAAATGCAGGCAAGTCTGAGGGATCAGACAAAGTCCGGCTTCACCCAAACATTCGCTTCTCATCCGGTAATGAAGGAAGAGAACGTTTTGTCCAGTGGTTTTATAAACTGTGTGCTACTTGCTTCTTATAACTAAGAAGATGTGATACATGCACATATTTATATAAGGGATTATATAAATATGTCTATATAATCATATATAATCTAGGTCATCGACCTACATTTGTGCTTTGTTGTCATATAATATAGAATATTATATAGAACTGTAATTAAATCTTTAATTTAGGAGTGCTGAGTTCTCCATGTTTAACGATTTTGTGTGGTTAATTTATTACCTTTTAGAGGCAGAAGGAGGCTAAAGCATATCCTAGCTACAATGCCATGAAAAAGTACCCCGGTACAGGTTTCTTCTGTTGTACTTTTTTGTCATATGTAAATGTTTCACATCTTCAAACTAAGTTGTAAATCAGACAAACTCAAGACAAACCTGTTCAATTCCAATCAAGATCTTCTTTATCTAGGTGAAAAGCTACTCAAACCAACCTGGCTTTTGTGACAAACTATTTTTCATCCTTTGGAAACACATCCATTGCTTGGATTATAATAAAATCTAAAACAGTAGAGGTTAAGTTGTACCCTAATAGACAATATTTAAACAACTGTGGTATGATTACATGCCCCTCCAAGTTATCTACTTTACCACAGCATTGTGCACTGCACACAGACAGTAAGAACTGATTCCAAGACTTCATATTGTTTTTTCTGTGTTTCCCCTATACACAAGAAAACAAACGTGGGTACAAATATATTTAACCACCATCAATTCATATAATATCAAGTTCAGCCAACTGGATGCTAATGAAAAAATTAAAAAAGAAATCTCAAAGTGACGTCTGTAGAATAAGTAGCCTTGAGCTTTGCGTATTGCAAATGCTGGATGGCAATTATTGCTAATAAGTGTGGTATAATGATTTACTAGAATCAATAGGGAATTTGTTTATTGCATAGGGCTGGGTTGGTATGAATAGTTTATTTTTCTCCCCATAGTACATGTATCATTATTTTAAAACTGCATTTCATATTTACTTTGAAATTAAAATTGGTTTGACAATCTGAAGAAATTAGAGGTAGCTTTGTCTGTTTATATATATATATATATATATATATATATATATATATATATATATATATATATATATATGGCGTTGGTAGGGATCGTTCTCAATGCCCTCATCGTTCTCAGAGGCCCTCATCCTGGCCGCCCAGGAACAGGCCCTAAACACCAGAGCAATAGAGGCCCAGATATACCACACCAGACAAGACCCAAGGTGTAGGTTGTGCAAGGAGGCCCCTGAGACAGTCCAGCACATAACAGCAGGGTGCAAGATACTGGCAGGGAAAGCGTACATGGAACAACATAACCAAGTTGCAGGCATAGTGTACAGAAACATCTGTGCAGAATATGGACTGGAAACCCCGAGATCAAAGTGGAAAACACCCCCAAAGGTGGCGGAGAACGCCAGAGCTAAAATTCTGTGGGACTTCCAGATCCAGACAGACAAAATGGTAATGGCGAACCAACCAGACATTGTCGTAGTGGATAAACAACAGAGGAAAGCCGTTGTGGTAGATGTAGCAATACCAAGCGACTGCAACATCAGGAAAAAGGAGCACGAGAAACTAGAAAAATACCAGGGCCTCAGGGAGGAACTGGAGAGGGCCTGGAAGATGAAGACCACAGTGGTCCCTGTGGTCATCGGGGCCCTTGGGGCAGTCACCCCCAAACTGGACCAATGGCTACAACAGATCCCAGGAACAACATCAGACATCTCAGTCCAAAAATGTGCAGTCCTTGGCACAGCCAAGATACTGTGCAGAACCCTCAAGCTCCCAGGCCTCTGGTAGAGGACCCGAGCTCAGAGGATAAGAACCACCCGCGGTGGGTGAGAAGGGAATTAATTTGAATATATTCATATTCAAATATGAATATATGAATATGACTTTGTAATTTCACATCTTACTCTCTGAAGGCAGAGACAGAGTCATTCTGTCTCTGCCTTCAGAAAGTCATCATACGATCACTCCTCTATTAACCCATTAGTGTTTTTTTTTACCAGCGTTGCACTGAGATGTAGCTTGTATAATGAGCTCAGCAGTTGCATAGTTCCACCAGGTGTTTGCTAATTGCTGCTAGCTAGTCTGAAATAACTCAATGGGGGAGGGCTTCTGTGAGATGGAAGCTTGGAGACTGCAGCTCCTTCTCGGAGCTGCATCTTGAAGGTGGCGCTGGGTTCACCCAGGCATTTCACACAGCCATATGGGTGCCCTGGCAGATTAAAGGATTTCTCAAACATGCATGAAAGAACTAAGTCAACACTGGAGGTATGTTTTAGTTTTAACATTTTAACATGATGTAAAGCTAAAAAAAAAGTTGATTTTACATACATTCACCTATATTACTTAATAGGTGAATGCACTGTTGAAGACTAATGGAAAACAAACTGCATGTCAGCAATTCTACCATTAGTTCATTGTCTATACCCGCTTTTCCTTGCAGCTGTTGCAGGAAATCTGGTGTCTATCTCCAGCAGTAATCTTGTGATAGGTGACTGATTGCCAGTCGATCACTGGACAACACAGAAGTACACAAGACAAACAATGCTAGCACTCAACTGGAGTAACAATTTTACCGCCGCTGTTTTGGGACTGTGTAAGGATGCCACAGAAGACTCATGCATACATGGGTAGAACATACAAACTCGGAGGCACACAGGACAAATAACCATACACGCACACACTGACACCTAAGGACAATTCAGAATGACCAATTAACCTACAGTCTTGTTTTAGCTCCATGAAAGGAAGCCAGTATCCAGAGAGAACAGATATCAAGAGAGAAATGTAGAAAGATTTAAGGCCAAGATTTGAATCCAGGGCCTTCTAACTGCAAGGCAATTATGCTACCAACTGCACCATTGTTCAGTTTTATTATTTGATCAAATATTTTTTTGGGGGGGAAAAACCCAATTATGCATTCATGTAGAGGTAAACACAAAATCACAGACACTTTTACCAAATGAACCTTGCACTTTACTTGCCACTTTAGCTGCCAAAGCAGTAAATTACTCAGCGTTACCAAACTGATCTCACAGTCTCTTTTCTCAATAAACATACGGTGACCAGGTAATATGTGTTCTTAACCACTGGTGTGTTGATGTGCAAAACAAACTCCCAACTTCTTACAGTAAGCTTTTGATACATCATGGCAAGGCTATTGCAGGACAAGGGGATACTAAGGTTAATCCAATCAGGTCAGAGGCAGTTATAGTTTCTTCAAGCAGTGATGGACACTTAGAGTATGAATGGTTAAAAAAGACAACCATTAGATTATTACTAAGTAAATAAGATTATTACTAAATAAATGAATATATAAATATTCTTCCACAAACTTCTCACCTTAAAGGACAATCTAATGAGTTTTATTTGAAAGGAAAAAGAAGGTAGTAATCACTAATTAATCAATCAATATATTTACATGACAGTCATTCTAGAAGTCTGAAATAGTGAACCTTTGTCTTCAGCATCACATCTTCTTAGAAAAGCAAATCAACCATAATTGTTCCCGTCTCTTTAAATTTCTTCATCATCATCAGTGTACAGTTGCACATGTTAGTAAAATTTATGTTACATTATTTTTAACAAGTACTTATGTATCTAATAAAATGTACCTATTGAATTTGTTTGACGACTGTTAGTAACACTGAAATCTGCATATTAAGTCCAGTATTTGATGCACAAATGTTAACTATTTTGACTCATAAATACAATTTCTTAGATATTATTTACACATATAGGAATATATAGCATTTTCTATTGCTTTATTACCTCTTCTGGGCATGAAGTTTCTTTTGTAAATTCAAGAAAAGTAAGCTATGAAGTAACTAACTCAATAAGTTGCATTTCTAATATATAGGCAAGACTGGCGATTGATGTCACAGTTCAAATATTTCAGTTTGTAGCTTGGAGCTCTTGTAAGCCAGTGCAGTTACAATTTAATGCAAAGTACTTACATGTCTCCTCTGCTGTTAAGTGGTAGGGCTATTTTTTCTGCAACAAAAATAGTGATTTTATAGTCTGATTTCAAACATGAAGAGTGAACTGTTGCAATTAACTCTGTACTCCGGGTTAGTTGTAACATACCCTGAGGTGAGGTGTAGAACAATAAAGTAAGAATACTGACAAACACTTGACATTTAGGTGCCACGTTCATCTGTGGAAAGATTTTGAGGCAAGATTAACCCAAATTGGGAATGTTCAACCTTCAAGATGGAGAATGATTTCTGGGTACAATTGGCAAAATATTTTGGATTGAAGTGTGTGTATCAGCTCCAGAACAAAAGCGAAAGACCTTGAGAAGATTCTGGTGGAAGCTGGTAAGAGAGTTTTCTACCTTGAAACAAATATTGTAGTCCAAACAGACAAAAATATTTGCAAGTGCAAACAGAAACAGATGTTTTGTATTATGTTCTTAGCACCACATGACTGACTTTTTTGTTAAAACAATGGTGAGTTCATTTCAAGTAGCTTCTGACAAGCTTAATGAACTAAAGTGCTGTGATGCAAATAATGACTTTCTCATTAATTACCACTGCAGGAGCAAAGGCGGGTAAAGTTGTATACACTTCAATTCTTTATTCACTTCTTAAATACTCTTTAGTCATGTTGTTGTGTTGTCAACAGGGAAATGGTCATGGTACAGTAAGAGCCGATAACCTCACAATGTAAAGGTTAAAAAGCTATATATATAAAAAAAAAAAGCTGTAACTGTAAGGCTTAATTCCCTTTTTGTCCAATAAGAGATTGATCAGAATTTATTTTTAAAGTAACTCGAAATGTCTGTTTTGCATGAGGAATTTAATTTATGTACCTGTGCTTCTACTTGTGATCTCTCTCTCAGCACAGTATTTAAGGTACTCCAGTAAATATTTTGATGTTACAAAAAAAAACATGTTTTTGCATCTGACCAGCAGGGGGTGTCACTTCCCACACAACATACAGCAGAATCAGGCCATCTGCTCAAACAAGTCTGAACACAAACCTGAGAAATCTAAAGCTAGATCAAGATAATCCACTTATCAGAGGAAAACACTATCTTACTGGAATCCCACATGAGACAAACATTCCTTAGACACTTGCTTAGTTATTTTTGAGTATTTTATTGAGGGTTAGTCAACATCATGTGATTTGGTGGAAATGTTTGAAAATACAGAACAAGGTTGTCATAAACAAGTAGTCATAAATAAAATCTGAAATTCTGAAGATCATTTTTTCCCATCTCTACTTTATCTACTCAGCAGGGTGTACGAGGCATGTCCACTAATATCATAATGTCTTTTTGAAACATGACGAACTTTAGTCAAAAATATTTCTTGTCATATTCACAATGGCAGTCAGTATAGCACTCTGTTTTAAACATGAGGATGTGGTTACAGATTGTAAATCAAAGCACTCTCCAATTACGCTATAAGGCAGCTTTCGTTTCTGAATCAACCTCAGCCACCCATTTTGCTTTGCTCCAATAGACTGAAGCTCCATGAAGACATGACAGGCCCATATAGAGAGGCGATAACTTCAGCTACCTGTGATGCAACAAGTGTCTTTAGAGGTTTTCTAACCTTCTAAAAGGAAAGTAGAAGTTTAGCCACATAATAACGTTAGGGGGAAAATAATTAATGGTTTTACATCATATTCAAATCTCTGATAATGTTGCTTAAAAATAATAGTATGCCAGGTCTGAAACTGGCGTACCAAAATAAAGCCAGAAAATTATAGCCTTTTGCCATAAATCATCTTGAGAAAATTAATAACCTCTCCATAATATGTAGATTAAATAATGACAACAAATAAACTGGAGGTTTACTCTGTCTTGCCTTCATCCATATATAGGCTCCTTTCAATTTAACAGGAAGGAAAAGTAAAAGTCTAGTCCGGTGTGTAAAGAAAATTGTGCTTATATTTGTGAATTTCCCATTAGACCGATGTTGCTGGGATCAAGCACAGATGATGTCTGGAGGTGCTTTTGCAAAAACAAGGAACGAAACAGTAAACCGACTAGCAAAAAGGCACGTTCAAGGAACACACGTAAACAGAATGCTTCTGTTTACGTGTTTTAACAAATATATAAAAAGTACTTTTTTTTTAATAAAAGTTACACTGCAGCTTTAAGTAGTGAATATGTTAATAACTTCTTTGTGTATTTATCTCAAAAATATTAATACTAAGACTAAGGCAGGAGATAGAAATAAAAAACTAGGTTCTGAAAAAACTAACAAACTACAATGAAAAAATGAAGTTATTATAAAAACCAAAACAAACTGGGTGGGGTACCTGCGAACAATAAATTACAAACAGTAACAGTATATTCATATGTGACCTGACGGTAATAAATTCGGTGTCTCTCACACAGAGACCTTTGCAATCACCACTCCAGTCTTTTACGACAACAAGGGTGTGAGACATGCACTCCATGTTGCTGTAACAGGCAAAAACCATGATACCAGGGTTCATTTGGTTGAATAATTTTATGACACCTATGGTAAATGCATCCAATATACCAGTAATAATTTAGGTGACTTGTTATCAACCGTATATTGCATATTCACCTGGAATCACAGAGCTTTACATGTGACAGCATAGCTCAACTAAATTTAAATCCCTGTCACTTGGAATATTCATAATTCAATTGTTTGAACAGGCAAAAATATGCTTGACACGTTTTTGGTTAAAAGATACCTGATTTATTTCTTTAGCACAGATTTTATTTTTGGAGACTTGTGAAATAATTGTTCTTGTTCTTCTCAGCCAGCAGCAGGTGCTGCAACCAGCTCTTCCACTGCAAATGATCTATTTGTCATGCAACAGTCTCTCCTATCTGCAAATTAAGAGCACAAAACTGAAGCAGCAAGGTTTCCAGAGTGCCAGCTTGACAGACAATATCACATAAACCAACATGAATGTTGTTTGCTTTCTGCTCTGAAATACTTTTAGACCTCATAGTTCATAGTTTTTTTTTGTTTGTTTTTAATGGGTTTTCCTTTTCTCTATCCCTCTGTATCAGATGTGCACATTTAAATTGTATGTCTTACAGGCCAAAGACACTTAGGCTAATGCCAAAATCCTTAATTTTCCAGCTTTAGCTTTTCCAAAGTGCTCTATAAGATAAAAATAACATCAGAAAAGAAAAGGGAAAGCAGATGTGTATGACAACTTGATTCAACGGTGGAGGTATGCATCTACGAAGGAGGGTAATTGTGGTTTTAAATGTTCAGTGTGACTTAAAGACAAATCCAATTAGCAGGAGTAATAAGTCTATTAGACTGAGAACATGACAGACCATTGAGGTTCTTAAGACAGGCTTGCAGAAAGAATGAAACGAACTGTGGAATAAAAATAAAAACAACACTTTGTTAAGGTCTGGTAAGGCAAATTATGTTAGTAAATTTAACTCTGCTATTTTTTTAATCTTGTTTAGGAAAATATATAACTAAGCTACAGCACAAGAAGGAACATAGATGCATGAAAGTTTACAGCATGTGGATTTAAACTGAACTCTAAAAATAAAGAACAAAAAGATCATTAAAATACATCTAAGCTTGTTCCTAATCTGCATACATGAATCTACAGCTGCATTGGGGTTAAAAGCTCTTTTACTGTTCCAAGAAATATCGATGTGTCATTATCTAAAATTTGTGAAGGAATAAGAGAAAGTTTGAAGCATAAAGCATTTCAAAATAACACAATGTCTATACAGAAGTCAATTTAAGTACGGAATTTAGTCATAGTACAGAGAAAGGGTTCCTCTTTATATTCTCAATTGGTTGTCTTAAATTGTCTATTTTTAAGATTTTACTTGGTAGCAATGGTAGAATTTCTGATATGTATTTTGCACACTAGAAGATATAATCAAATATTTTAAATTTGATGGCTGTGATGCTACTTTCTCTTTCTGTGAGTCTTTCCAGGTTTAAATGGTATACTTGCAGGAAAGTGATGTAATGGACTTGGTTGACTGTACACTGACAAGCAAGTACTGTTTTTTGTTGTCCATTATGTAATGATTGATTGGCAGAGTTCGCACTCTTGGTTGCCAGTTGTGCTGTCTAAAGGTAATATTTGCTTTTGTTTAATATTTTAAATGTTTTGGCATAAATAGTGCCTTTTGCTAACAAAATGAGTCATTTTGACCATGATTGCCACTGTTTAGGCATTTGTGCTAACTGTTTTGAAAATGTGGAGTTTGAGTTGACAACTGCATCGAAGTAATCCAGAAAAGCTGTAAGCGTAATCTTTTGTATATGTCTTTGCATGCAAATGCTTGAACAAGTTGTTATAATATGTCAAGAATATTTCTATAAATTTGCATTAGTCTTTTCTAAATCTGTCCTGAATTGGTAAATTGGTCCAGTTGAATCCTGATTTTTTCCACTGAAGGCAAATGTGTGAAACATTAAATTAACCAATGGTCAACTAGTTTTTTTTTAAATGGCTCAAAGGTGTATGTCATGAATTATTAACTGGCAAGCAGCTAATAGATGCTATTAACTGCAGCTGGTTATAGACGCTATAACTCTGGTTATAACTCTGGTTATAGCATCTATAACCAGAGCACAGCATGATGTTACATTTCTGACAGTGGAAGGACAAAGATTTGGAAAGGGTCAACAGCCAGTGAGAAGAAGATGATGAAGAGGAGTGAGGCTCTGGCAGAGGAATTAGGAGGCTAAACAGATGCAGAGGCAGAGTAACATCAGTTTCATCGCTCCAACATCATCAGGCAATGCTTTACGACCCACAACAGGATGCTGGTGGACTTCCGTTCAACCTACTATTCAATCTTTTCTGACCCCATTGCGGAATTTTTTTTGTCCTCATGGAGTTAAAAAGTATCATCTGCCACATATACTTAATGGTCCTACTATGTGCCATGGTGCACAGGGTGATGAATTCAGATGCCTGCAGAGGCTGAAAAGGCACTGATAGATTCTTTTCACACCATATCACAATAGAAGATATTTGTTGTGATGTGAATGAGAGTTTGTGAGCCAACGGGCACGAAAAGCCAGGAGGTGTAGGAAGACTGCACTGTAATTCCTACAGCACTGCATGTGCTTTAAGGAGATTGTCTTATGTTCTCATTTCTACTTTTGTTTTTTTATGCTCTGAAGTGCTGTCTTTTCCTTTCCTGTCCCAGTAGGATGGTCTGTCAACAAATTGCAGTAAAAGGGTAAATGTGAATATTGTCCAATCTCTTGCCATTGATCTCCCACAACTACAATTTACTAAACATGTCATCAAAACTGTAGCCATAGTTTACAACAGAACACCCCTCAAGAGTTCACTATTATATTAACAACATGCCAAATTAATTTGACTGTCTTATCCATACACAGTGACACAACAACTTGTCATACTGAGGCTCTGACATGTTTATTGAAACAGATATCCACTTTCAATAGATCAACTAAGGATTTTGAAAGAGACTGGCTTTTGATGGTAGTTCGTGATATTTTTCTATTTGTAGGATTTGTTTTGAGAAATGCACTTACTGTTGCAAATGTTGAGAAAAACTCAACTGAGAAAAACTGTTGTGTGCTTGTGCAATACAACCATTAATGTTATATATCTGCTTATCCCTGCAAAATGGAGGGAAAGGCTGGTGCCTACTTTCAGCAGTTTTTGGGTGAGAAGCAGGTACACCCTGAACGGGTTGTCTGTCTGTCAAAGGGCAACATATACATACAGGACAAACAACCATTGTCAGAGTTTTGCAAATAGTGATCTCATGAATAAGTTTGTCTCTCTACTCTAAGCTGGAAACAAGGTGAGGTGGACCATGCTGTTCTTGGAGAAACCAGTTTCAACTAGTTCAGAGAGACCCCTCTACTCCTTATCTTTAAGTTTCTGTTGTATTACCGACCCCCACCCCGCTTTCAATAAAACCAGTCTGCTGCAGGGGGACAAGCTGGAGTTGTACTGAGGCACCACTGAGACTCTCCCCCTTTGCAAAGGCTGAAGTGATACTATTCTCTGTGTGGTTCTTTATATGTACAGGTTAAAATACCCAACAACTATGCACTCACACACTCACATTTAAGAACAGTTTAGAGACCAATTAATCAGGTTTTTAGCATGTGAGATGAATGCATAGGGAGAACATGCAAACTCCATGCGGACAGACCCCAGCTCTTAGATTTGGTCCCAGGATCATCTTGCTGCACCACTGTGTAGCCCTTATACTGTAAGACACAGTTCAGGAAAAAAACACCTTTAAAAATATATAATATCAAACGTATAAAAATTTAGAACTTAACATCCATGGTCTTCCTAACCTCTAGTCTTGGGGGAACAGCCAATCAGTGTCAAGGGCAATGAATCTTGCTCCTTGATTGGCTACCCTGCTAATAGTGAATCAACTAGCATTGGTGTTTCAAGTTCCCAAGTTGAATTTTATTTCAACTATTTCAAAATGCTCTACGAAATAATCTGCCCATAGACAAATTTTCTGCAAATAAATGGGAGTTACATTCCACATGTTATCATTGATTTCATGTCATCATTGGGTCAGCCATACTAACCAGTACAAAATCAGACAAGAAAAAAATTACTGAAAGAAAACATGTAGTTTTACTGCTGGGTATGATGCAAGTGGGAATGATCCAATTTCCAATTTACCTGCTCCTTCAATAATTTTTTTCATCTTTCAATTGCATAGACAACAAGGAAGCACAAACCAATGCGTCTTTTTATGCATGCATTTAATCTGTATCTCTATACTTTTTCTTTTTTTAGAAAATATTTACAGGCTATTACGACAGAGGCTGAAACAAATGCAAAATTTAACATTTCATAAATATACATAGGTGAATCTCACCCACTCACCATCTGAACATTTCACAAGCAGATGTTACCAACACAGTTGAGCAAGGAAACACACATCAGGCTGTGTCTCATCTTAGAGTCCTTTTTTTTATTATTATTTGTTTATTTTATTTTTTTTTGTTGCTTATTTGTTTTTGTTGTTTTTTTTAATAATTTTTCCCCAGATGTAGATAATATTCATAAATGTGTGCAGCAAAACATCACAGGCCAGTATTTAGAGATTAAAGTCCTTTTGTTGCAGCAAAGTTTGCCTTGAATCCATTTCTTTATTTCCATGTCCATAACACGCAGAATTAAGAAAACATAAGGAAGGAGGTTGTCTGAAGATGTGTAGCTGTAATCATTAAGCTGCAGTGGAGACTTCTGTCTTGCTGGTCGACACTGAGGTCTCATCCTCAACCATGCCACCCATTCCAATTGTTGCCAGCATGCAGTTACGGAACTGAAATACAAACATGAAGAAATATCTGAAAGATCACTCAAGTTTTGAATTACATTTAACTATACTATAGCAATATTGTGTGTTTTTCCTCCATAGCAATAATATTTAATCTTTCTGGAAGACACCAATTCTCTTCACTTTGAACTACCTTGTTGCTGAAATGTGCTATACAAATAAACTCATTTTAAAATGAAACGATGACTTGACTTCATGTAAAAAAAAAAAAAAACTTGTACTAAAGAAACACATTTTATGTTGGTCTGAAAGGACATAACACAAACTTGCAGTAATAATTATTTAACTTTTTCACAGAAAAATTATAAACTGAAACTGAATTTCAAGGAAAATAAAATATGCATAGATTTTTCTGACCTTTTTTAGATACAACATTCTACGCATAATGTAAAAAAAACTGACCTGTTTGTTCATCAGAATGTAGATAATTGGGTTAAATAATGCTGAGCTCTTGGAGAAAAAGGCAGGAATGGCCATGGCGGTAGCTGAGAAGGCAGCTCCTCTGTTAAAGAAAATCCACGCAGCGAAGGAAGCGTAGGGGACCCAAGCAAGAAGGAAGCCGACAACCATCAGGATGCACATACGTGTCACTTCCTTCTCAGCTTTCTGAGTGGAAGCTGAGTCCTGCTGCTGGGCTGCAGCCTGGAAATGAGTTCAACAACAGGTCATGTCAGTATTTGATTGTTTTAGACATTTTATTATACAGTAAGATCAAGATTGCAGTTAGGAAAAAGGATGTTTGTAATGCAGATAGATGTCCCCCCTAACAGACATGACAGAGAAAGCAATGATTTTCATGTGAAGTATGAATGATGTTTCAATTACTTGAATTGAATGAATCGCGTTAGACATACAAGGCAGCTTGTGAGCTACCAACTCATGTAAGTAAGCTGTTGAAATATTTAAAAAAACTTCAAAACATTAATACCTATGATAAGAGATATATTCTAATTGCTTTCCATAAATAACTTACTGTTTAGTGTTTTTCATTAACCATTGTCATGGCATTAAATCTGAGGTTTTCATGGCACATGCCTTGCAATTTGCACCATATATTGTTGAAGGATCTTGAATCCATGCATTCCAGCAGACAGTCACCCACGCAATTATTTTTTTAAACAAATCTCAAAAGAAACTAAGAGTTTGAGAAAAAATACATTTGTTCAAAAATACTGCATCATCCACATGCTTCATGCAATTTGGACTGGTTGGTGTAGAAATTAATCTGTTAGCTGTCAGTTTGTAATATTCTGTAGTAACACAACATTAAAAACATGGAATTTATATTGATGACTATATTTTAAACTTCAACACTTACAGCTTTGACTGTCATCACAAGACTCCCATATGTGAAGAAGATTGTGAAGACAGGGAAACAGAAGTGGCAGGAGAACAAGTACATCACGTATGATTCATTGTTGAAACCTGGGGCCAACGTGTAATAGTCAGGTCCACAGGATACCTGAAGACCCTCAGGAATATACCTATAGACAGAAGACAAAATGTAAGCAACTGGTTGTCTCTGCTTACGTTGTTCTAAGTTGTTGTTTATGTATGAACTTTCTTGAAAAGAAAAGATTTGCTCTTAAAACAAAAATAATAAAAAAGCAATTAGTGACTTAAGTGAAGTTGTGAGTGACTAAGCCATTTTTAAATCAAGTGTTTAAGAACTAAAACCTTGCCTAAGCTGAATTTCAGTGTCATCTCACTTTGGTATTTAATCAATTTTGCCTTCTTTGTTTGTTTGCTCTGAAAGGTGAACCAAGTCTTTCTGTGAAAGTCTGAAATCTTTTCAGAAATTCACTGACTTCATTTAATCACATTACAAGATAGCAAAATCACATTATGCTGAAAACAATTACTTTTTATCTAAAATTCCTCCATTTCAGCATCACCACCTTCCCCTCTAAGGTCTTGGAGACCTTGTCTGAGACAAATATATTTTAACATAAATTCAGGTAAATAATCAATGTTTCTTCTATATTTTTTCTGCCAAATGCAGAAGATCTCATTTTCCTTGCCAGTCTGCTGAATGAGTGCATCTGTAAATAAATAATATTCTCCTTGGTTGTGTACATCTATGATTATGATCAGGAACTTTAAAGAAAACAAATCCCAAGTTAGAGTAATGGTTGTCTGCAATGCACAAAGAGTATGATTCCCTAGGTTTGGTTGCATGTTATAGAAGCAACCCAGCTAAAAGGAAATAAACTTCTTTGCTTGAACAGCAAGCAGCTTTTGAGGTTAATTGTTAGCAAAATAACAAACATGAAATTATGCAAAGATTTTAAAATCCACAATCTAACACCCAGATTTGTTAGAAAGGAAATAAAGCTACAAAGAATCACAAGAAGGAATGTTTCATTTTTGCTACACTGCCCTACAGATGTGGGGATGCTATTGGATCCATTATTGTAAATTTCTCACCTTGACCAGCCCACCAAAGGAGGAGTCGCACAGGAGAGAGCCATGACCCAGGTAAATCCACAGCCAATTGCAGAATGGGTGGCAGTAAATTTAAAACTACCCATTGGTTTACAGACTACTATGTATCTCTCAATAGCTAAGACCACAAGAGACCATAGTGATACTTGACCTGTTGTAGACAAAGAACAAAACGAGCTGTGACGTGAAACCAGTTAAAGGATAATTGAGGTAACAATAATTTACTTAGGGAAGATTAGCATATTTCTAAACTTTACCTCCAATTGTAGCAAAGAAACCTTCCATATCACAGCCTAAGGGTCCCATAGAAAAATAGCCCATCAAAGAAGAGTATACGGTGGCTGTGAATCCAAAGATGATCATGATCAATCCTGCTACCGCCAAGTTCACCAGGATATAGTTGAGAGGCTGCCGGAGCTTCTTGTTCTGAGCTGTGACCACCAGTGTCAGACCGTTGATTGGGAAGCCGGTGACGATCAGGAAGAACATGTACGCAGCTAATAATTTGAATTGCCATGGATCTGCCAAATAGTACTGTGGATACTCAAAGGGACTCCTCACCAGCCCTGTCCTGTTGTTCATGGGGATGTAGAAGTTCTTGCCCTCTGTGCCATTCTCCATCTTCTCAGGCTGTGATTTGAATTAGCAGAATAGAGTAAAACCTAAAGCTCTGTCTTTGCAGCTGTCTCTGCTCTCTTACTTCTTACATGGAGCCATGGTTATATACCCCTTAGGCACGTTATAAGAAGATGAGCTAAGAGGATCTGGGAATTCAGCCCATAATCTCTTGGTATAATCACTCGTTAATCAGTGATCTCTTTTTTCAAGATTTTAGGGCAAGTTTTGGGACCAATGAGGTCACAGAATCGATTTCCTAACATTGGGTCGATGATAGAAAGATCTTTCAGGTTTCTTCTTTCTGTTTGTCTAGTATATTCTGTCTGGTTTTGATTTTACTAGACAGGTATTATTTTATTCAAAGTGACAAATGACAGTGGTAAACAAATTTTCCCTGGAAATATGTGTACATACCAACTTAGTTAACTCTAATTCTGGTTTCGGTTGCTTCGCCCAACCTTGAACATGAGGTTTGTAAACAATTTAAATCGAACAAACAAAACAACTTGTTGGTTATGACTTAAATGGAATTAAAGGTGGACCCTGTTTGACAACCCTGGGTCACTATCCATTTAGATGGGTTACAGCTAACAATTCCCAAATAGGATTTCACAGTAAGGGTCTGTGTCCACTGTAAACCTGAATCTCTGAGTTGGTTTCCTTGAGGAACTAGAAGGCTAAGAAACAAGTTTTATATTAACATCCAAAGTGTCCAAGTCCAAAAGTAAGTAAAGTAAAAATCAATGAGTATTAAATCATAACACAATTTCTGTAGTAAATGGAAGACAAATATCAACTTGAGATGTAAGACAGAATATGAAAAAACATAAGTGAACAAGCTCTAATGTCTGATTTATCAGTAGGTCTAGAATTAGGCTACAGGAAGGAAGCATCCCAGACAGGCTCTCTGAACAAATTGCTAAAGTATAAACCAATCACTAAAGACAGATTTTGGAACCGTTACTGTGTCAGACATGGGATTGTTGGCATTAAGTGATTGTAATTCACGCCAGGTTTTCTACGACCTACTTCTGCTTTTGTCCTTCACGTAGTCAAAGGGTAACCCAGGACTCTGAACTAACTGGCATCCAGTCTCCATTTAGTACTCTATCCCAGTGAAACATGCAGCGTCAACAGGGGACGGTGGTTCCAAACTGTTGAGAACCAGCAATACTGTTACAGATTTATCTGATTTTCCCTCCTCACCAGCGATTAGGTGTTGTTGTATTAAACTACGAACAAACAAACCAACCTTAATTCTAACAGATATGATACAAAATGTATGCATTGAATATTTAGTATTCAGTTTTTTTATGCCTTCCAGGTTTCTATTGCTTATCCCAACATCTTGAGAAGTCTTTAAAAAGTCAAAAGCGGTACCACTAACATAGCCTTCCCCTGAACAACCTGGGGAACAACTCATACATCTTGACATAAACCACTTACTGTGGAGCAAAGCCACCATCACAACCATCCATCACCAGTCTGATCTCAGCACTCTATACTGAAAGTCATCAATTCAGGAATGACAATTGAAAACTTCTAAAGAGCACTGCTCAGACAGATACTGAAAGCATAGTGGATAAAGCACATTATGTCAAATACCTAAATCAGTCTGTTAACTTTAAATTATTGTCAACAGCTGAAAATAAAACTCCTGCCAATGTGAGACAGTTAAATTGTTTTCCTGCCAAACTAGAATGAGTTCATGTCCATTTTCTTCTTTTAAAACAGTTCGGAGGTTTTTCCAGTGGAATTGATAAAGTGTGTTTATATCAGGCACTGATAGGTATTTTCAAATGAGAGGAGAGACATCTTCACTAATTATATGAAGATGTCCATTTGCCTCCTAATTAAGCTCAGAGGATTATGGTGAGCTGGAAGATAAGGAACAGACAAAGGCATTCAAAAATTCTGTGACATTCCTGGAAACAATAAGTGCTGTGTGTGAACATTTCATTTATGAAATTTCTTGAAATAACATTACAGTTTGGATGCCAGTGCATAAACAATTACAATTAAACAATAAAATTTTACATTTGTTCTCTCATCAACATAAAGAGAATACTCATAAAAGAGCCTGTAAGTACATTATATTTGCCTCAATATTTGAATTAAGTTATAATCAATTCCATTACCATTGGTATAAAAAATACTTTACCCATAGATGGAGACATCTTCTACAAAAATGACTTCATATTCTTTTCAGACTGATATACAGTATGTCAGCAATGTTATTTATAATCTCTTTATTTTATTTTATTTAGATCCCGCAATGATGAATTGCTTTTTGAGATCTCTTAGCCTTTGCCTTAGCAGGAACAGAAGAAATCTGCTAGTCTGCTTATTATCCTTACATGTCCCCTACTATAACTGGTTAAAATTTACAACACTCTGGATATACGCACATTTATGTCTCACTGAACTCATTTTGAACTCATAAGTTTTAATAACTATTTACTAATTCAAGTATCCTAAGTAGAAATTTCAATTAAGATATAAACAAAATTTCATTTCACATACATATTTAAAGCTAGAGCTATCATAGGATGCGAAAAATCTAATTTATGGGAGTTGCAGAGAGCTGTGAAATGTCTGAAAGAGACAATATTCTTTCAGACATTGTAACTGGCTGTCATTAAAACGAGCATCTCTAGCCAATGGCCAGCTAATGCTTACCTTGAGCAGATGCAATTTGCAAATCAATCAACAAGAAAGCAGATTTCTGGTTTGTCTAATTGAATAAGAACATGATCCGTGTTTTCTGGCCCGAGGCAAACAGCTGAGCTGCTCCGGATCCTCTTGACTAGCATCAATTGGTTTACCATTAACGGACGTAATGTACAAGCCAACAGTAAAGATGTAATGGGATCCGGCTTCTTAAAACAAAGTAGAATTACGGACTTAAAAGGCCTGCTTCTAGTTTCCAGGAAAAATCAGGAATATTTATCTGCACCCCTGGTAAAGACATTCAAGAAGGTTTAAAATAGTTTAATTTTATTATGGAATCTTTATTTTATGCTAAAAGTTTTTGAAAAATTCAATTATTTATTGAAATATATTTATGTAATGTTGAAAAACACTTATGTTATTTGGCTTTTTCCATAAAATACTCTATTTGAAGCTAGCATACATGTGTTTTGATTGTGGAAGAAAATTGGTGTAAAACTCACATACGTAGGGAGAACAAGCATGAAAACACAATGCCTCCATTATCACTGCAAAACCTTTATGCCACAACCAGTGAGTCTAACATTGTCAAATGTTACATAAACCCAATAAGGTAAGTTCACTTTTATCCCTTAAAACACCAAATACAATATCTCAAACTTCAATGCTGGATTATTGTATCAGTAAAAAAACTTAGATCAATGGTGTCCAAACTTTCTGCCATGCAAACCCAAATACTCAACCAGAAAAGTGATTCACAAAAAAACACATTAAACACCTCTTTAATTAAAAGCATGTGCATGCAAACATGTTTATGACCATATTTTAAAATAAATAATGAAATTGACACTGTGTATATATATATATATATATGTGTGTGTGTGTGTGTGTATATATTTAAAAAAGGAAGACATAACTCCACCTGTCAGTCATTCCACGGTGTTTGTCAGCAACCGACCAATCGGCGGTCGCAATTTGTCCCGAAGTACACGGCCCCAATCTGGAGGAATGAACTTCCGTCAACATTGCTGGGGTTTATCATTGCTAGGCTAACAAGCTGCGGTCATAGAGAATTTGAGGAAAATAATAGGAAGTTATTGTTCAGTGTTATCATTGGGGAACATGCAATCCCGACAGTCATTATCCAGAGCCTGTAGCGGGCGGAATACAATTCATTACATTTCCAAAACCCAAACGGAGTCTGGAATAACGCAGTAAATTGATCAAGGCCTGCAGCCGACCTCATGCCAGTTGAATGAAACTGTGACCGACTACAACCACCACATGTTCGACTGCACCAGGTAATAAACATCCTATTTTCTGTCATAAAGACACTTATTGACTGTCAAATTAAAGATCAATAAGTGAAGCTAGTAATGTTTGATTGGTTTTATGTGTGTAAATTCCAATGGTAGCTCTATGGCAGCATGAAAGCAAGCTGTCATAGTAAATGCGGTATTTACATTTAAGCAACTTTTTATGCTTTTTCCTGAAGGCAGTTTTTCACAAGCCGGTATTATTTAACTCATTACTCACCCATTTTGTATGTGCGAAATGCGTCCAACACAGGTTTCACACTCACATTCAATGAGACTTTGTGCCCCTCATCCTCCTTCTGGCAGGAAAGACTTGGGCTTTAACGTTCATTTCTCCGTTGTTTCCCGCAAATAACCTTACAGAGCTGATGTAGGACGTGTTGGAGAATTTTCTTGCTTGTCGTCTTTGCTGATAAGACAAAAGTGACTCAAAAAATGTCTTTGGGATAACACATTGCGTTTCACTACCACCGTCATCAGGATATTGTAGGAGGTTTGCTCTACTTCCTCGTGGGGGCGGAAGTGGAGCCTTTAATTGCCCCATGTCAATTGGGGTTCAACAACCGGAAGTGACTGATTCCCATAGATTTTAAACCTAATACTTTGTGAACTGAATTGCACAAATGAATTTTAAAAATGGAAAGGACGTCATAGTTTATTAAATGTTTCTAATCATCTTTATGTAATTGTATTAATGCTGAGCATCACAGAAGTACACCTATGAATACTAGTAAAAACTCACAAGTGCCTAAAATTGTGCTATTTCTGTTTGCTTCCCTTGGGATCGTCATTTAAATTTGTCTGACCAGAAAACTAATGCAATATTTTCAATACAGTTATTAGAGCAACACTATGTATGCAAGAAATCCATTAGTTAAAGCTTCTAATAGAATACAGAATAAATATATCCATTCCAATATTTTCTCGAAATACATAAAACAAAAATTCTATTCAGAGGATTCAGCCAACAAACTTGTAACAGAAACTGTTTGAGTTTCTAATACCTATTTAAATAACTAGATTACTGGCTGGGGTTACCCGACCTGTCTCACGATGAATAAAGTTTGGGAGCACCTGAGGTAATCCCTTTACATGCAAGTCCTGTCTGTGGACATGTAATCTTACACCATTTGATGCTCAAAATCCCATTAAATCATTACATTTTAAGAAAAATAAATACTGACTGAAACTGTTTGGTTCCCCTTAAATCTGTAAGTGGTTAAGATTTTAAAGAATTAATTTATTATCATCAGAAGGTTTTACAGCTGTAGGTTTTTACGTGCCTTCATTTCGTCAAATTACATTAAGCAAGTTCTGACTTTTGGAGGCAAAGATTAAAGTTAAATTTGTTACACCATGTGGATCCAAATTGTTTTTACACTGTACAAAATTGAAAAATGACTTAAGCCATCTCTATGAGCCCCTTGCTTTCAAAGAAACCAGCACTTTAGACATTCACTGAAGCAGGAGTATTCATGTAATTTTTATGCACTTAAAACAATTATTTTGTATAAAACTACATATATTTGAAACTACATATTCATGTGCTACTGTGTGCTAAATTAATCTTTTTTTAAAGAGCTGATTTAGCTAATGAAAAAATTTTTTATTTCTGGGCTGGTGCTGCCAGTACCTTAACATAAACCTCCCAAAAGAAAATAAGCAGTTTTCTAACAATTAAAAAAAACCAAAAACTAGAAGCCTCAGATCAATTAAAAAGTGTCGATCAAATGCATTTCAGGACTTAGTTTTCATTATTTGTTGAATTTATTGAATACGTTTTACAGACTTGTTTGTAGTACATAGTTGATATACTATATATAGTTTATAGTTTAAGCCCCTGTTCTTTGCAAAAGACCTTCAATTCAGTTTTCTTATGTATTAAAATGATGCTGAAACCGACATTCAAATGAAAAAATGTGTATTAAGCTGGATTTTAATGAGGTGTTGGCAACATTTTCCACTGAATCAACAAGATCTGTTCTGGTAAAAATGAGCTGACCTGATCATTGACTAAATGCCAGTACTAATTTATAATTAGTACCTAATGAATAGCTCAGTAGCTTCTTATATGCTTCTTATGTAACATATATGTATTTTAAGTATTCAACAAAACATAATCGGGAATTTGGCAGTATGTGATGATTCAGTAATGTTGGTCATTTCTAGCTTATGGTAAAATAATCATTGCCTAATCAGTGGCTCAAGTAAGGAGTCATCAAGATGAAATGGGATTTAGATTAAATTACAAAATTAAAATGTACATAAATATTGACTTTTGACAAAACACAATCAGAAGTTTATCACTACATAATTGTTTGTTCATTTCACATGGAACTAAATATAGCGAATGGCCCAAGTTGCTTTTACCAGGTTACCAGATGCCTTTTATTTCTGCACAAACTGGACGTTTATATAAACAATAATGATAATTAGTGAATTTTAATAGCAATAATTTTACTGTAGAGAAAATGGAAATATCAAAACCACCATAGTGACAATGAATGCCTGGAAAAGTTCATTTGACAGCATTGTTTTATAACTAGCATTGGGATGTCTTTAAATTTACTTGTTTAGTAACTGGATTCTATTTGATTAATTTCATTATTTTGATGATATATTTCTGTGTCACTGTGTAGAAACTTAATATTTGTTATTATTTGTTTGCCATGAGATGACTAACATAAAGTACATTACAATTTTGCATCATTCTAAATGGGTGATATTCAGGGTTGTCCAACATCTAGCTCTGTTTCTTCAGTTACTGTAACAACTAAACTTTATATAGTTTGACAAAATGTTTTCAGTTTATTTTCATGTTTGAGATCCCTGGAAATAGGTTTTCTTTTCTTAGTTTAATAAATAAACTTGATCAACCAATAATGTATTGCTGTTGCAAAGAGAAAATCTGTAACTAAAGATTTAATCCCAAAAAGAAAGTGATATGTGTTATTGTAATGCAAAGATTTATGGAAGTGCCCTGGATGCATTGACAGGAAGCCATCTGCCGCAGAGTTTCCACAAGAATGCCAATTCCCACAAGTGGGATTTCTAGACCAAGAAGCTTGCGTTTATCCGCTTAGCATCCAAAAATTGTCACTAGCAAGCTGTTAAACCGGAGGGGTTTGGCCCTTCCTAATCTTCAATCCTAACAAATTGGATTCACACCTTCTACGCAAGTCAGAGGTGATAAGTAGGTTGTCTAGGAGTCACGGTGCACGTTAGGGGTGACACCTGTCTTCTTTAATTCATGTGAAGTGATTACATTCAGGCTGAATTGTTCACAGAAAAGAGGTCAACTCGTGTAACACTGAGATCAAAGAGTGAATTGGTATTCTGTGGGGATTTTTTTTATTATTTACAATAAGACTTATTATGCAGCCATTGTTGGTAGAATTTTAACATTATCTTATAGAATATATATATATATATATATATATATATTTTTTTTTTTTTTTTTTTTTTTTTTTTTTTTTTTTGAAAAGTCAATTTGGAGAGACAACAACTATTTTTTTTTTTTACCTTTTTTCACTACCAGTGAAACTGATTAAGCTAATGGCTTGTCAGAGTGGAAGCATATTCAAACAGCATTTCCTAAAATTACCATCAAAATTTAGTTCAATGCTTCATACAAAATATATTTAAACTATTACTTTTGTTCAAGCTAGTTACTTCAAAGAATTGTTGAGTGTTCAGATTATTTTAGCCTATTGTTTTTTAGCTAAAGGCTAAAAATCACAGAGCTTGAATATTTGGGGAAAACCAGTCATGGATGCACTGAATTATCAACTGCATCTCATGGCAGACATTTAAAATATTATATGTATTTTGTTCACTTACTGCACAGAGAATATTTTATTTTAAAATGTAGCCCTCCAAGGTGGAAAAAAAATACAGATGAGCGCATGATTGGTGTCAGTTTTTGTTGGAGGATATTGAACTCACCTGATCTTGAATTGAGCAGAGTTCTTCATACGAACATGACATCTGTTCACGGGTTGCAGATAATGTTGACATTGCCTTCATTTATCTGTATAGGATTTGTGATTTTATTACAGTAAAAAGGAACACAGACCTCATAGTGCTTTAATGGCATAGCCCACGGAGGCAAATTTCCTTTGACAATCAATTCAGTTTGGCTTCAGATAACTAAAACAGGAAAGTAAGTGAATGAGAACAGAGATTTTGAGTTTGTATAGGTAAAGACAGCAGCAGAGATAACCTGTGTGAACTGAGCTTATTCCTGGAAAGGTTGAATTTGCATTTCCCCAGTTGACCCATTATTTTTGCTCCCCTGGTATCAGGCTTTTCCTGAGAGTCCTGTCACGATCTCATCAAAGCAAGTAGAAAAAGTGAAGGGCTTGAGGGTTGAACAGTCCAGTTAATGTTAACTTTTCTGCTTACAGTCATTATGTTTTGGTCATTTTCATAAACTGACTCGTGTAAATAAGAATACATATTAAGGTACAGAATACCTTAATATGTGTTAAGGTATTCTATCTATCTAAAATTTAAATAATTTTAGATAGATAGATAGATAAATATGTGACATCTGTTGTAATAAGGATATCAGAGCTGAGCGCTAAATGAGATTTACATAAAAGCCTGAGCAAGATGAGAAGTCCAAAAAAAGCTTAGATCACTGGGGTGCCATGCTACATGCTTACAGTCACGCATAAACAACAGCTAATTGGCATTAACTCTCTGCTTTGCAGCGACAAGTACTTAGCACACTTGTAGGGCCGAAGTGTGATGAAACTGTGACAGGAAGCAAACAAGAACTACATCTAATCTTTTAGTCGGTCAGGAAGACACATAACAGTGATCTAGAACACCTTGCAAAGCACAAAAATCAAGTTAAACTACTGCAAATAGTTTTGTGTTTTAATTGATGAATGAGTGCAAAAGAAATAGATGACAAAAAAATGTAAAATCGGTAAAAGCATCTAAACTTTATTTATAAATAGAAATCTCACTGGAGTAAATGGTAGTTATGAAAGAAAGAACAGCCATTCAAAAAAATCTGCCTAAGAAATATTTTCAGTTGGAAAAAATATATGTTAATGAGAAAAATGTTAACCAATAACAGAAAACCAGAAAACCAATAACAGATACAACTTTAAAGAATAAATAGCACACATTACATGCATAACATGGCAGGTTTTCTGTGATCAGATCCGAAAAACGTTAGCGGGCACAAAATGAGATAAAAGTCTATGTCACCACATCAACAGTTTTGATTTTAATATGTTAAACACATAATCACACAAAAAAAAATTCTCTAAATAAATCTTTGTAGATGTTGCTGCAATTAATTTTCAAATGAATTGGTTTGTCTTGTGTAACTTAACAATGGCAGGACACCATTCTTGAAATAAATCTTAATTAGTAATCGCATTTTTTTGTGAAAACCACAGAAAACATAAAGAGAAAAAACTTTTTCTATGGATTCCCAGAAAACGGATCCACCATCCAGACGATAAGTCAGGTTGTTTTGGGTCTGCAGAAAGTTTAACATGGTGAACTAAACGAAGTGAAAGAGAAACCAAACCAACTCATAAGAAACCCAAACTATTTCAGTCACAAGCTGTATTAGGACTAATTTAGACATACATGTAAATCAGTCCTATGCAGTGACTTTTAAATATTCAATTTAAAGTCAGCCACCATCAAACAATCCACTTGTTGTTTGATGGGAAGAACATTGATGTGAGAGAAGTCTCTCAGGCCCTGCTGCCATAGACTGACTGATGACGTGATCAGTCCTGTTTAATCTCAGCCTTCACAGTGGCTTTGACAGTCGTGCAGCTAGGATTACTCCCTAATGCCACCCTCTCTCCTCCACACCTTTCCTATTCCTCTGTTATATCTTTTACCATATATGGATGTACTGTGAGCAGGTAAAAAAGCTGAGTGCTGTTACCATGCCTGGATTCCTATTGCATATTTTGAAGATAAACCTGACAAGTAAGGGGACTGATTTTTACCACCACAAAATTTCTTTGTGTGCAAAAACTCAAGGATTATTTTATTATAGCATTAAAGAAAGATCTCTTAAAATGTTTTCCATTGTGGCTGAAGCGCCCTCTAGAGGCAAACTTTAACTCACTCAAGATTTCTAGAATAGAAATATAATAGAAAAACCCTCTATAACCCCACAATGGGAAATTTTTTTCAACACATTTTTCAATAACGGTCAAAGAAATGTAATCATTTAATTCTCAATCAATTAAGCCCTATCTATTTACATATAGTAAAAAATAAAAGTTATTTATTATGTGAAGTCTTCTAGAAAATCAGACACAAACCGTTAAAGATGCCCACAGATTTAGAGTATCATTTTTTTGTGTGATGGAAGTAGCTCAAGACATCCCTAATGTTTCGGGGTATTGCTCTATATGTTTTTATTGTCTTGTGTATGATGTGAGGCACACAGTTCTGTGTTAATAGGATATCTTCACCTAAACTCTATGAAACTTTATTTCAATAGATGGGAGACATAATTGTCTTTTTTATTTATGAGGGGGACTGTTTCTTTGAAAACATTTAAATTTAGCACCGCCTTTTGTCCAATAAGCACATTAAAAAAACTATTTATGTATGTCTGTCTATATAAAATCTGATATATTTGCTATCAGCATAATGTCTCCACCTCCATACTTCACATTTGATATGGCCTCCTAGGGTTTGTAAACGTCCCCCTTTTTTTAAAACCAAATATACACAAAAACAGTAACAGTTTGAGTTTTATTAGCACAGGAATGTCTCCAAAAGCTAAACTTTGTTCTTATGTACATGTGCTAACTGTAATCTTTCTTTTTATATCCCTCTTGAAGTAATGGCTTCTTCCTCTCTGAGTGACTTCTCAGCTCTTGTTGACTATAATGATGAATTCTCTCAGCAGCTTCATCCAGCATCTTCATGTCTTTTGCTTTTGTTCTATCTTTGATGCGTACATTTACCCCCAAAACTCATCCATCTCTGGACCAACAAAGCCTTTCAAAACAATACATTCTCGTGTTATTAGATTGCGTGTAATTGTTTGAACATATTAATCTGGTGCATTCGGGTATCTGGCAAGACTGATTCATTCAGGTTTAGAGACAAAGAAGGCAGAAAGAAGTAATTATATAGCATGATGGATTTATTAAAATATAATTTATGTCTAACCTTTAACCAAAAAGTTTTTTAATGCTCCATTCAAACCCAACATAATATATTCTGAAATGAAATTAAATATGATACCCTCATAGACATTTTGAAGTATAGGATAAGAAAATGAGACAAGCAAGGTATAAAAAAGGGTTTTTGAAATGTTGACTTGAAACCAAAAGTTTGCAGTTACAAAAATGAAAGAGAAGCAATCTGAAAACAAACTGAAAACAATGAAATGAGGAATGAGTCATTATGTAGCTCAATTATGGAAAGAAGAAACTACCCAGTTGAGCTGAGCAGTAGTTTGTAATTAAAGAACTATTAAGCATTAAATAGGGCAGTTTTGCTTTATTTCATTTGAACGGACACATTTCTGGATTTCTGTGTTTCAGATTTTATTCAAAATAGTTATATGATTTCGTAAGCAAAGCTCTACTATGCTTAAGAGAAGTGTCTTTTTATGGTATGGTGACCAAGAACAACAACTTAAAAAGGAGTAACCACCCAAAAAGGTATACTACGTTAGTCCTTTTAGCTCAATTTCCCCCTCAGTATCTCACACAAAAAACTCATCAAATAACTTTGTAAAAAATCTATATATATTTGCATGTAATGTATTTCTTTTTCTTCTGGATTAATAACTGTGTTGTTTTTTTACCACATTGGCAGTGGAATAAATTAAATACAGATAAAGATAGTGTGCTGTGTACGTAGGTATTGAAATTATGTCAATACTGTGGCATAATTTCATAGCCACAGTATTTAGTATCTGGACTGAACGTGTTGTTTTAGTAACTGGTTCTCAGTCTGGATCTCCTTAAAAGGTTTCATGTTGCACCAGCTGCACCTGGTGCAACATGACATGACAGTGTAAGTTGGCTGAACGGTTTTGTTTCACGTTACCCTCTAATCTGTCTGTGACTAAAGCTGTGAATAGACTACAGGCCAGTTTTTTCACAGTTTCAAGTGTCAGTGGAGAGCTGGTTTGCTGCAGCAAGCTTATAGAATAGAATGAAATAGAATTACTTTATTCATCCCAGCAGGGAAATTATTTCGCAGTTACAGCAGCATAGAGACAAGACACACAACAACCACCACTGGTGTTTGGTGTTTAGTAAAGTGCTGGAGGATATTTAACCTGGGTTGAACATTTGTCCTTTTATATTTAAGTATGACTTGGAAAAGTATTTCATTGCTTCATAATATATATTTGAAATGAAATTAAAAAGAATACTTTAAGTTGATTTTATTTTCTTCCAATTGATATATATTTTTTATTTTCTTTCCTGACACATCAACTTTACAGGGAGTCAGAGTAATTCTTGAATAAAACCTCTGTATCCTAACAGAATACAGTGCTATTCTTTAATAAAGTTATTCTTTTTAACATAGTTTTGACATTTTTATTTAAGCATGCTCCAGTAAATCTTTACACATGCTATTAACTCTTATAAAAAAGATATTTTTATTTTGCTGTCCCTTGCCTTGAAATATTTTCTCAATTTCAACTTTCAGACCCAATCAAGTGATTGACTAATGAGTATTTCAAAAAGACTATGTCGCTCCAGGGGTTTGCTATCTTTCTATAAGGTAGGATTAGTTTTAACCTTTGATCCATTTGTTTACAAGGAACTTAAACTTAGCTATTATTACAGCAAAAACCATAATGTCACATTTCATCTTCGGATTTGTAAATAGATCTAGTCCCAAATGATTCTTATATTTGGCAGATTTAGATTTAAACTAAAATTCGCATTTTATCAATATATTTGTTCTGACCGTAAGTTTTGGAGCAGCCCAGCTAGAATTTGATGGAGAATCTGTGGAGATAGCTAAAGATCCCACCAGAGGTGACAAACTCCACTCTTCCAGAACCAAAGTCCTACAACTTTTAAATTTGTTACAGGTCCAATTTATCTCCTCACCATCCCATCAAGTTCCACTGGGTTCATGCTAATTACCTAATTTTTCAACTCAAATGTAACTTTTTAGCACTCAAGGAGTAGAGTTGGACAGCCACGGATTAGGATGTTCACAAGGAGGCATTCCTAAGTAATATACTTGAAGCTCATCACCAGCATGCTTATAACTGATGAGCAATGTAAGAATAGGCACAGTAATGCCAGAAAATTTCCACTGATTATTAAAAAAATATATATTTTTTTAACATGCCACCTTTTAATCGAACAGAAATAAAGAGTGATAAATTACTATTATTCAAAACTGATACTCTTTTAAATCTAAATCTGCCAAGAATCTATATAATTTTCACTAGACAGACAAACAGACAGACATGGTTAATTAAACTACGGATGACCTCAGAACTGCGTTTTCTGTTTCCTGTGGATGATTGGCTGGACGCAGTGTGGACAAGTCTGTGAATGACTGAAATGCTTCAGGGTTTGATGCTTTCTTTATTGTGCCAGCTGGTACATTCTTTGCTGGAGTGCAGAGATGTTTTAGCCTCTGTGTAGAAGGAAAGAAAGACCATTTGTCATTTTAGTATGTGTTAAGATGACTTATAAAGAAGAATGACAATAGGTGCAATGTACAAATTAGAAAGGTAGAAATGATAGAAAAATATATTAAAGACAAAGATGGTGTCCTGCAAAAGTTGATTTTGTTTGCCAGTTTTTTGTTGTAAATTAAAGCTTTTTTTTTTTTTACATCAGATACGCCAGTGCCCTCCCAGCCTTGATGCCTAATTAATAGAATAATTTCAAAATTCAATATGTTTACCTGTTTTAGTGTTCCTGGAGTGATGCTCACAGCATACACCATCCACAGCGGAACAAGCAATGTCGAAGAGAGAGTGAAGAATAGTCCCAAGGCGTATCCCCACCATGGATATTCATACGTGTTGTTGAATTTCAAAGGTTTATGTTTGATCACAGAGAACAGAAATGTGAACTAGAAGAAAAAGGTACAAAAAAGCACAACATCAGTTTATTTAATGCACTGCAGCTTCAGAGAATTTTCAACATTTTGAAATTTGTTGGACTACATTTGGATCCTCACTGTAATATGCACAAGGATGTTTCTAGCATCTAGTCCGCGCTCAACCCTGCACCGCTGCGGGTTTGGTTAGGCACTATTTTATTAATCCAGAGGAAATTATGAGGTAGTCTGTTGCTTACATACATATCTGTACATGATATATACTGTACATAATTAAAAACAAAATAAAAAATATAAGAACTGCAACAAATGGAATAGAGGGAAACAATCAAAACATTAATTTCCTTGTTTCTCACATTCCCCCCTGTTCCTGAGATTGCTCCTCTATTGAGAGAAAACATTATCCAAAGGGTGGCTGGTTTTGTTTAGAGCTGTGCTCAACTTGGACAGCTGATATGCACAAAAAATAAATTAATGCAAAATATCACAAAATAAACACTTACGGTACAGATAGCTGGTGTGATGTACCTCCAGCAGTATTTCATGAAAGGCC